>NC_057346.1:16127184-16427974 GCF_016509475.1 Prionailurus bengalensis | reverse complement strand
TGTTGGTTTACAATAATGATAAATGTGCATTTATTACATTGCTTTTTTTTTTTAAGTTTATTTGAGAGAGAGAGAGAAAGACAGCACTCAAGTGGGGGAGAGAGAGAATCCTAAGCAGGCTCCAGGCTCTGCTCAGAGCTCCATGTGGCCCAATCCTGGGATCCTAAGCCTGGGATCATGACCTGAATGGAAATCAAGAGTCAGACGCTCAGCTGACTGAGACATCCACGTACCCCTACATTGCTTTTTAAAGTTTTAACTTATTTTAATTAATTTATTTTTTAAATATTTATTTTTGAGTGAGTGCAAGCAGGGGAGGGGAAGAGAGAGAGGGGGAGGGAGGATCCAAAGTGGGCTCTGCGCTGACAGCAGAGAGGCTGATGTGGGGCTTGAACTCACGAACCCTGAGATCATTCCCTGAGCCGAAGTCGGACGCTTAACCGACTGAGCCACCCAGGCACCCGGTACATTGTTTTTTTTTATAGCAAGCCTCTGAAACTTTTAGTAGATACCTATCACAGAAAACTGGTGCACTGTTTATTATCATGATCACTTATTATTATTGTTACTTAAGATTTTTTTTGTTTTTTTAAGTAATGTCTACACCCAACATGGTGCTCAAACTCACAACCCTGAGATCAAGAATCACATGCTCTACTGACTGAGTCAGCCAGGCGCCCCAATCATTCACTATTACTTAAAACATGCAAAGGGCTCCTGCGTGGCTCAGTCACTTGAGTGTCCAATTTCCGCTCGGGTCATGACCTTGTGGTTCATGGGTCAAACCCCACGTTGGGCTCTGTTCTGACAGCTCAGAGCCTGGAGCCTGCTTCAGATTCCACGTCTGCCTCTCTCTCTGCCCCTCCGCCACTTGAGCTCTGTCTCTCTCTTTCAAATGAATAAAGTTTTTAAAAAAATTTTAAAGAATATAAAGCATGTAAATAAAGTGTTATAAAAAATACAGAATTGCTGGGGTGTCGGGTGGCTCTGTTGGTTAAGCGCCCAACTTCGGCTCAGGTCATGATCTCACGGTTTGTGGGATCGAGCCCCGTGCCGGGCTCTGTGCTGTCAGCTCAAAGCCTGAAACCTGCTTTGGATTCTGTGTCTCCCTCTCTCTCTGCCCCTCCCCCACTCACGCTCTGTCTCTCAAAAATGAATAAACGTTAAGACAAAACACAGAATTGCTTATAATATCAAGAATTTCTAGGAATTTCTATTCCTTTTTTTTTTTTTATTTTTTAATGTTTACTTATTTAATTTGAGAGACACAGAGACAGCACGAGTGGGGGAGGGGCAGAGAGAGAGAGAGAGACTGAGAGAGAGAATCCCAAGCAGGCTGTGCAGCATTGTCAGCACAGAGCCCAATACGGGGCTCGAACACTGGAAATCGCGAGATCATGACCTAACCCCAAACCAAGAGTTGGATGCTTAACTGACTGAGACATCCAGGGACCCCAGGAATTTCTACTTCTTATTCCGGAATCCTGAGGATCGGCTCTAAGGTAATTTTTTTCCCCCCTAGGGGAAAGTGTGAACGCAGTCCCCCAGTACCACAAATTATGCGGTAGAGTTTCCCACATTTGGGGAAATCGCAGAGGTCAGCACACCCGGCGTGCAATGGATAAGCCTTGCCCTGGGAAAACCACCTCCGTGATGATCATGGTATCTCCCCTGCCAGGTAAGTATCTAAGATAATTTTTGAAGCTGGTCATGGGCCCGTAGTAGGTCCTAATACTATTGTATCTGTTGTCATATGTGTTTACATTTTTCCGTAATGAGTAAAACAAAACTGGATCATGCTACATTCCTGCCCAAACTCTACCAATGGCTTTCTAGTGCCCTTAGGATAGAAGGCAACCCTGTAATCGCCCTTTAAAGCTTTCATAGTTTTTGACCCTCCCACCTCCCTGGCTCCAGTGCATCTCACTTTCCCACTACGTTCCAGCAACACTTGCCTGCTCTCAGTTCCTCAAACTCAGCAAACACTTTCCTAACTCAAGCCCATGCTGCTCACCTCGAATACTCTTCCTGTCATTATTTCCTAGGCTAACTCTGACTCATCTTTCAACGGGGGTTCCTCTTGGAGGCCTCCTTGGACGGCCTCCTCCCCCCTTCCACCACCCAATCCAAGTTAAAAATCTGGCACAATTCCTTCATAGCGCTTCCCACAGTTTGCAGTTATATTCATGCACTTACTGGTTTAGTGACTATCACCCTCACTATATGGTAAAGGCAGGGAGTTTTTCTCACCCTCTCTTTTGTCTGCACCTGGTACACATGGTCCAAAATAGGGCCACAGTAAATACTAGTTTAAACAATCCCAGCTGTCAAGGGAGGTAGATAGATAGCCATTAGGAATTACAGCCAAATTCTTCTTAGTGAATATATGACTCTCAGTGATCACCATTTTTTTTTTGTATCCCTCACAAACCTACCTAAGAATCTCGCCCAAGATCAACAACGAGCTTGCTACTTGCTATTTCTGGAGGCTACCTTTCTTCCTAGCAGCTTTCATTAAATCTAAAGTGGATCCTCCAAGGTTGGCAATGGAAGGAAAATAAGCATAGGAGATGTAAGAGACATAGTAACCAACTGCAATTTGCCTAGACTTTCACATCTGACTCTGGTCCCAAGATTTAGGGTTTGTCTGTTTGTTTTTTCCATATTACTATAGTTTATTGTTTACCTTGGGTCAAGATTTAGTTTTTGGTTTTTTTAAATTTTTTTTTTCAACGTTTATTTATTTTTGGGACAGAGAGAGACAGAGCATGAACGGGGGAGGGGCAGAGAGAGAGGGAGACACAGAATCGGAAACAGGCTCCAGGCCCTGAGCCATCAGCCCAGAGCCCGACGCGGGGCTCGAACTCGCGGACCGCGAGACCGTGACCTGGCTGAAGTCGGACGCTTAACCGACTGCGCCACCCAGGCGCCCCAAGATTTAGTTTTTGGTGCAAATACAAGGGAGGATTTCACTACAGACCCTACAGATATTAAAAAGACAACAATGGAACATTATGAAAAATTTTACACCAATGAAAATTTAAAACCTTGATGAAATGGATACATTCCTTGAAGGACACTAATGATCACAACTGACTCAAGAAGAAATGAAATACCTAAAGAGTCCTATATCAATGAAATAAATTGGATTGGTAATGAAAAATCTTCCCTTAGGCCCAGATGGCTTCATTGTTAACAAAATACTAGCAAACTGAATTCAGCAGTACATAAAAAGGATAACATGGCCTTCCCAAGTGGGTTTATCCTAGGAATGCAAGATGGTTTAACATTGGAAAATCAGTTAATGTAATTTATCATATTAACAGAATAAAGGAGAAAAGCCATATGATTATTTTGATAGATACAGAAAAAGCATTTGGCCAAATCCAAAACCATTTTATAACAACAACAAAACTCTCACTAAGGTTTCTTTTGTCCAAGATTCATTTTGTGTATAGCCTAGCTTCCATGCTTTTCACTGTGTACCCAGGTTCTCCCCCACTGCCTATCCTGAAGAAGTCAACACTCAACCTTAAGCAAATATTTGGGTGCCTATAATGGGTTAGGCAATGTTCTAGGAGCTAAAGATACAGTTATGCACAAGCAGATGAAGTCCCTGCCATACAGAGCTTGCATTCTTTGAAACAGGTTTCATTTTATTAAAGGTTCTGGGAGGACTTCCATTCTCACCCTCCCCATGTCACTTATGATAACTCTGTATGTGTGCCTATCTTCAAAACTTCTCTTTGGGGCACCTGGGTGGCTCAGTCGGTTGGGTGTCCGACTTGGGCTCAGGTCATGATCTCACGGTCTGTGAGTTCGAGCCCCGTGTCGGGCTCTGTGCTGACAGCTCAGAGCCTGGAGCCTGCTTCAGATTCTGCGTCTCCCTCTCTCTCTGCCCCTCCCCACTCACGCTCTGTCTCTCTCTATCAAAAAATGAATAAACGTTAAAAAAATTTAAAAAAACATTCTCTTCTCCAATTCTCCATAATTCTCACAGATTATAGGATAAATAATGACTACACCTACAAGTTCTTTCAGGGCCCTAAGACGTAACTTATGTGGGCTCTGGAGTCTTGGACTCCTTTAAAATACACAGAGGCTCGCTTATGATCTTTCCCACATCTTGGACTTCACACTGAACTCCATTCTCCTTGAGGGAACCCTAGATAGGAGAGGCACCCTTTTCTCTCGGTCACTTGTAAATCTAGCATCCTATGCCCAAGTGCTAAATTAATAATTATCTTCTTGCTCTAAACATTAAAAAAAAAACCAACCTTATTGAAATACGATTCACTTACCATTTAAGGTGTATAATTTAGTGTTTTTTAATTATATTTACAGGGCTGTGAAGCCATCACAACAATCTTATTTTAGAACATTTATCACTGTCCTTAGCTGTTTTTCTCAAGCCTCAGTCTAGCACACAACTCCCTCACTGGCTTCAGCCTGATGCGCACAGCCTCTAAGATACAACTTTAAAAAAATTTTTTTGTTTGTTTTTGAGAGAGAGAGAGAGAGAAAGCATGAATGCGGGAGGGGCAGAGAGAGAGAGAGAGAGAGAGAGAGAGAGGGAGACACAGAATCAGAAGCAAGCTCCAGGCTCCAGGCTCCAAGGTTGTCAGCACAGAAGCTGGACTTGAACTCATGAACTGTGAGATCATGATTCCTAACCGACTGAGTCACCCAGGCACCCCACTAAGATGTATCTTTGAACTTGACCTTCTTCTGTTTTCTTCTCTCTGCCCTTAGTGGGTGATATTTCTACAACATCCATCCCACCTTCCCCACCTTGGATACCGGCATGCACATTTGGGGCTCTAGCTCCTGGGGAGGGGTGCTCCAGACTACACTGCACTTGAAGTCCTTACTTCCTTTGTACTTTTCAGGTAAATGAGCGAATAAATTTCCTTAACTCTTTAAGCCAGTTTGCATTGGATTTATTGTTAAACTGATTTGGGATCCTACTAGGATTCATTTATTATTTTTTCACAGCTTATTGAGATATAATTTACATATATACAACCCATATATTTAAAGTATATGCACAAATCAATGTTTTTTAGTATATTCAGAGTTGTGCAACCATCACCAAAATCCATTTTAAAATATTTTCATCATCCCCAAAAGATATCCTGTACCCAGGAACAGTTAGTCTCTATTTCTCCCCATATGAGACTTCTGAGCTCCAGAACTGTAAGACAATACATTGTTTTGTTTTTTAAAGATTTTATTTTTAAGTAATCTCTGTACCCAACGTGGGGCTTGAACTCACAACTTCATGATCAACAGTCACACGCTCCACTGACTGAGTCAGCCAGGTGCTCTGATAAATTGGTATTGTTTTAACCCACTAAGTTTGTGGTATTTTAATTATGGTAGCAATAAGAAATGAATAAAGAAGTTCTTATTAGACATCTGTATATCTTCTTTGGAGAAATGTTTACACGAATCTTTGTCCATTTTTCATCTGAATTATTAATCTTTTTGTTGAGTTGTAAGAGTTCTTTGTATATTTTGGGTACAATTCCCTTATCAGATATATGATTTGCAAATATTTCCCCACATTATGTGGGTTGTCTTTTCACTTTCTAGGTCATGTTCTTTGAAGTACAAAAAATATTTAATTTTGATGAAGTCTAATCTGTCCCTTTTTCTTTTGTTGTCTGTGCTTTTGGTGTCTTATTTAAGAAGGTTTCGCCTAACGTAAGGTCATGAAGATTTACTTCTGTGTTTTCTTGCAAGAATTTTATAGCTTTAGCTTGTACAATTAGGTCCATGATCGAGCTTGGTTAATTTTTATGCATGATGTGAGGAAGGGGTCCAGCTTCACTCTTTTGCATGTGGATATCCAGTTGTCCCAGTACCATTTATTGAATAGACCATTATTCCCCCTTGAATTTTCTTAATGCCCTATTGAAAATCAATTGACCATAAATGGAACAATTTATTTCTGGCCTTTCTAATCTCTTCTACCAATGGGTCTATTCTCATGCCAAGACTGCACGTCTTGATTTCTGTAGCCAATTATTTTCAAATAAAAATTTTATTATAAAGACAATATATTATCAGTATAGACCATTAGAGGGAAAAGGGAAGAAGAAGGAAAAGGAAAAATTGCCAGTGATTCCAATACCCCAAGACAACCACTGTTAATAAGTCAGTATATTTTATCCCCTTCCTTGCTTCTGTGTTTTGGGGTTTTCTTTTTTAACGTATTTGAGATTATAACATATATATGATTTGGTATTTTTCTCTTTTTACTTAACACCGCAATAAGAGCATTTCCCCATGTTACTAGAAACTGGACTAAAGGCCTTATCTGATGGCTGCATTAATGTTCTATTGTGGGAGGATACTGAAATGTATTCAACCAATCTCTTTTTTTGACATCTAAGTTGTTTCCAGCTTCTTTTTCAGTCTTATAAACAACACCGGATCTTTGTGAATAAAGTTTTTAATCTATTTTGGATCATTTTCTTGGGATAATTGGAAAGGAACGGAATGATACGCATCACTAGATTGTCCCTCTGAAAGTAGTATCAATGTATACAATCCCTAGCAGAGCATGGCGGTGGCTCCTCCACTGCATACTTGTCGGCTCTGGATATTCTTCTTTTTCTTTTCTTTTTTTAACTTTGCAAGTTCGATAGATAAAAAATGGTACCTGGTTTTTAAAATTTGCATTTCTTTTGTTATTAGTGAACTTGAACATTTTCCCACGTGTCTTTTAGCCCTGTATATTTCCTCTTTTGTGAACTGTTCAAGTTCGTTTATTTTTCACTGGGGTCCTTGTCTAATTCTGACTGATCGCTCTGGATCCTGACTTTCCTATCAGTAATCAGTTCTTACCACACCTGGGTCGTTTGTTCAGAACATCCAGAAAGGGGCTTTCTGAATAAAGGGGATATTAAAGAATATATAGATGTCTGGAAAGGGACTCTTCTTTAGAATGTGGAGGGATGAAAAAATGGGGTCAGAGGAGAAGCATCCATTTCTGAAAGGGATGACCAGCTCCAATGGCCAGAAAAGTCAACAAAGGTAGCCCTGAGCAAAGCACTAAGGTCTTGAGAATTTCCATACGGGCACTTGGCTAGCACAGTGGGTGGAGCATGTGGCTCTTAATCTTGGGTTGTGAGTTCAAGCCCCATATTTGGGTGTAGTGATTGCTTAAATAAATAAACTTTAAAAAAAAATCTCCAAGTTTAAGTTCCCAATGTCTTACATATAACTTTGAACTTAAGCTTCTCAGGGCTGTCATAAAATCTAAGTGGTCTTATATGTGGGGAAAACTTCCAGGGGGTATGTTGGGGACATTGCAGAAGTTATGGGAAGCCATTATCTATCCATGTCCGTCACAGGAAAACACAGTCTTAACCTTAAGCGGTCTCAGGACAGCTGTGGGTTCGTATCAGAAAGGACTAGCCAACTGTCAGAGGTGTGGGTCTGGGGAACAGACCATTGTAAAAATCTGTACAAGTTCTTTTGGTTACTTTGTAGGAAGAAGATTATAATGCCTTGATAACTCTTTGTCTGTAATAGATATGTCCTAATAGAGAATGGGATGGGCTAGGTAATTTGGATTCCAGCTAGTCCATGGAAGGTGATGTAAGGTGAAAATGTATGATCTCATGGGGCCATGACATCATCCAGCCATTTCTGAATTAGACAAGCCCATTAACATGCAGGGATTCTGGGTATGAGTGGGAATCCCATAAAAGTCACACTACAGGCCTGAAGGTACGTGGGGGAATACCAGACCGGAACTTGACATTTCATACAGCATCCCAGGCAGGACCTTTTCAAAGAAACAAGAACTGAAATGTATCTTGAACGAGCATGCAAAGCAGGCCGCTATTTCAGTCTGAATCATGAGCAGAGGCCACAGTGGGCCATCTGAAACTGAGTGGCAAAAGAAAACCGAACGCTAAGGCATAAGCTGCATGTAATAAAGAATTGAAACTCTCCAGGCAACTGGTCAGTTCCAGGCATTAGCTGTGCTGGGAACCAGGCCAGGAAGCTGAATTTTAAAGCATTTTCTTCCTGGCTAGGGCCCTGCAACAGTGATATTCTACCTCCTCACCCCACCCCCACCCTTGGATTCCTGCAGTCCCCTGGCCTGTCAAAGGACTACAGGACAACGCGGCTCTTCCCACGGCTTTGCCTTGTACTGCAGTGTCCTCCCGTCACCTGCTGCTCTGCCCCTCCCCCGCAGCCCAGGGTCACAGCAGCCAGCAGCACTGACAAGGAGCCAGCATCACCGGGACCCAGATGGCAGAGGTGTGGGTGAGGTGGCCGGCCACATCATCTGTGACCGGAGGGTTTATATTCTCTGCAGTCCGGCGATGCAAGGACCTACCAGTGACCCTCAAGTATGTCCTGCGTTCTTTGGCCTTTGGGAAGTCAAAGGCTGTCATGAAAACAAAGCAAAGCAATTTCTGATGGGAAATCATTTCTGGCTTCCTTCTCTCCTGCCTTGTTTCTACCTGGTCATCTTCCTCCCGTCCCTCATAACTCCTGTGTGTCTCTGCTTCTGGAAAGGCCTTTCTGAACCCTTAAGACCCACTTCTTCAGGCTTCAGGTCATCTCTGCTATGATCGCCAAATAATTCTCACTCAGGGCTCAGATTTCTCCTAACCAGGGAAGCCGAAGGAGTGTTTAGAGAAAGTAAATAGCATTTAATATTAGCTTAAGTCACACATAGGTCTTCCATACATGGTAGATGCTCCGTACAGAATGTATTTAACTTAATTGAAATCAAATATAAAACGCCACCACACTTGAGAGCCAAAGCAACTTTAATTCTTTTCTAAGGTTTATTTATTTATTTTGAGAGAGAGAGAGAGAGAGAGAGAGAGAGAGAGAGAGAGAGAGAATCCCAAGCAGGCTCCAGGCTCCACACTGTGAGTGCAGAGCCTGGCTTGGGGCTCAGTCTCACGAAACGTGAGATCGTGATCTGAGCCCAAATCAAGAGTTGGACACTTAACCGACTGAGCCACCCAGGCGCCCCTAGTTTTTAAATGATGTATGCACACATAACTGACAACATCTCAGGATCTTGGTTTAGACAGATCTAAGCGAAAGGCGGGCTTTACCACTTACTAGTTGTGACCATGGACAAGTCACCGCGCTTCTCTGAATTGCCTTATTTTCTAAAATGAAGACAACAATAACAACATGTCCCACAGGGCTTTTGAGCGGATTAAATGTGACACTCTGTGTAAATGAGCCCTTTGTTCGTGCTCATGAACAGTGAAGAGAGGGCAGCATTCTGCGTGTGCATGCTCTTTGCTAGGCTCTCTCTCTGAGCCTCTGCTTTTTGACCATGATCTCCGTGAGGGTGGGGCCAGGATGCACCCCCTGAAGGAGTGTGGTTGGCCAGCTGACTGATCCTATGTGCATAATCCCAAGAGAGCTCACGTACCGTCTCATGGTGTTTAGGACAGACTTGCGAGAAGGGCCTGGATCCTTAATTCTGAGTCAGAGGATTAATATCTGCGGAATGAACCAAGCATGATACGTCAGGCCATGATGCATAGTTGTGAAGCTTTAGGAAACTCGTTCATTTATTTATTTGTTTATTCACCCTAACATTTAAGGCACCTCTATTGTATCTGAGGCTACAGTGTTGAAACACATGCATGGTCTCTTTCCACCTAAGCTTACGGTTTAATGATTTAACCCAATCACTAATGGGCGATCAATAATGAGGCAATTAGTTAGCATTCACTGAAAAACCATTCAATTCAACTGTGCGAAGGAACGTTGTATTTTATGAAGCAAAACCACGACCCCTAAAGCTTAGCTCTTGGAGGAGAATATCTAGAGAGGAAGAACTGGCTGACCACACACACCTGCACCTGTCCTAGGTTCCCCTGTCTTCAGGTTTCCTGTCTTTGCTGTCCCCTCACCAATCCTCTAGCCCAAACATAGATTTTAAAGCGTTTGTTTGTAGATGAAATGGGATGGAGTCCTCAACAAAAGATTTGACTAAAAATAAGGGAGACATCGTTGAAAGCAGTATGAAGCAATGCTGTGGCTTGGGAAATTGACAGTACCTACTAAAGCTCATCATAATCACATATATATGGGATGACCCAGCAACGCTGTTCCCAGGAACACACCCCATGTGCATTTTTTTGTATACACCTGTTCACTAAAACCATATGCTAGGGTGTTAATAGCAGAGTTATCTGTAGCAGCCAAATATTAGAAACAACCTAAACGTCTATTTGCAATAGAATAGACAAATTAGGGTATCTTCACGTGAGGGAACACTTAGTATACAGCACAAAGATGGGTAGTACATGCAGCAAATGGGTGCATCTCAGCAACACAATGTTCAGCGAGAGAAAACCAGACACAGTAGGGGATATGCTGTATGGTTCTACTCATCGAAAGTTCCAAATTAGGCGACACTAATCAGTGGTGTTGGAAATCAAGATAATAACTGTCTTTGAGGCTAGCGACTAGAAGGGGCGCAGGGACTCCTGGGGTACTAGTGGTGTTCTATTTCTTTGATTTGGATGCTGGTTGCGTGGATGGAAATTCATCAAGGTATATACTTAGGATTTGTGCACTCTTCTATACGTGTACTATGCTTCAACAAAATGTTTTTTAGAAAATAGTACAGAAAGGTCTGGTCTCCTGATTGTCCTATAGCTGACTTACTCACAAGCTTGGTTTGAATGCTCTATAGCCCACTCTTGGACTGGACAAGTGCCCAAGCACTTTGCATATATATGTCCTGTTTTCTCAAGCCTTTGAACACATATTGGGAGCAGGTGTGGTCTTATCTTCCACCACCCAAGAGCTAATGTCTAGACAGCTTTCTCCTCTTGGTGGCTAAGCTTACTGTCTCCCTGGGTCTTCCAACCAGTTCCTGTGTCCCAACCGAGAGATATTCCAGAGCCCAGAAGATTGGTAAGAGTGGCGAATAGGCGTATCTTTTGGGTGAGACCCCAGCCTCTGTAACTAAGAGAGGCACTGCCCCCAGCATAAACCCAATAATGAAATAATACGTTAGTAAAACAACAGTGATTGTGTTCATTCCGTAAGTTCTCTTCCCCTCCCCACCCCACCCCCACCCGCCCCTGAGAAAATAAACTTCACGAGAACAGGGATTTGGTTTTATCCATAGTTTAATTGTGTTTGACTCATGGCTGCTGTAGTCCCAGCACCCAGAACAGTCCCTGGCACATAACAGGCACTCAATAAATATTTCTTGAATGAAATCACTATTTTCAAAGAAAAGCAGCATAGCACAGAGGATAAAAGCGTGTATTCTAGAATTAGATTGCTTAGGTCCAAATTCCAGCTCTGCCACTTGCTAGCTGTGAGGTGTCGGACAAACGATTTAATCTAGCCATGCCTCAGTTTCCTCACCTGTGAAATGGAAATAATGCTAGTGTGTTCCTCTTAGGGTTACTGTGAAGTCCAAAGAACACATGTAAAGGTGCCCCTAAATGAAGAAGACTTACAAAATTATTAAAATTTGAGATCCCAGAAAGAGGTTTTGTAGGTACAGACAGGCTGATTCTAAAATTGTATGAAAAGGCAAAGGACTTAGAATCGCTAAAACATTTTGAAAAAAGATGAAAGTGGGAGGAATCATTCTATCTCATGTTAAAGCTTGTAGTATAGCTACAGATTCACTGCAAAGCTACAGTAATCAACACAGCGTGGACTGATAGACACATAGATCAATGGAACAGATGAGAGAACCCAGGAAGAGACTCCTACAAATGATGGCCATACGAGTTTTCACAAAGAGACAAAAGCAATTCAAAAGAGGAATGACGGATGGGGCACCTGGGCAGCTCAGTCAGTTAAGCATCTGACTCTTGACTTCGGCTCATGTCATGATCTCATGGTTCATGAGTTTGAGCCCCCTGCCGGGCTCTGAGCTGACGGTGCGGAGCCTGCTTCGGGGTTCTATCTCTCTTCCTCTCTCTTTGCCCCTTACCTGCTCTCACTCTCTCTCAAAGAAACTTAAAAGAAAAAGAAGAATGATTTTTTTTTTTTTAACAAATGGCACTGGAGAAATTAGACATCCGTAAGCACCAGAAGAAAAAAAAAACTTGACCTAAACCTCACATCGTGTGCAAAAGGTAATTCAAAATGGATCGTGAATTTATAAGTAATACGTGAGAAAAGTCAACCACTGAATGATGCCATTTGCATGACATTCTAAAAATGACGAAACTATAGAGATGGAGAAGTGGCGTTAGAGGACAGAGACTCTGTGTGTGTGTGTGTGTGTGTGTGCGCGCGCATGCACGCGTGCATGTGTTGCTCACAAATGTAAGGGATAGCACAAGGGAATTCTGTTATGATAGAATAGTGCTTGGTCCTGATTGTGGTAGTGGTTCCACGAATCTGTACACGATTTAAAATTACATGGGACCTCACACACACAAGTGAATGCATGCAAAAAATGGCAAAAAAATGAATAAGGTCTGTGGTCTGGTTAAAAATATTGCTCCAGACCTGGGTAGCTCAGTCAGTTGAGCGTCTGACTTCGGCTCAGGTCAGGATCTCACAACTCAGGAGTTCCAGCCCCATGTCGGGCTCTGTGCTGACAGCTGAGAGCCTGGAGCCTGCTTCAGATTCTGTCTCTCCCCTCTCTCTGCCCCTCTCCTGCTCGCACTCTGTCTCTCTCCCTCTCAAAAATAAACATTAAAAAAGTTTTTAAAAAGTATTGTTCCAGGGGTGCCTGGGTGGCGCAGTCGGTTAAGCGTCCGACTTCAGCCAGGTCACGATCTCGCGGTCCGTGAGTTCGAGCCCCGCGTCAGGCTCTGGGCTGATGGCTCAGAGCCTGGAGCCTGTTTCCGATTCTGTGTCTCCCTCTCTCTCTGCCCCTCCCCCGTTTATGCTCTGTCTCCTTCTGTCCCAAAAATAAATAAACGTTGAAAAAAAAAAAAAGTATTGTTCCAATGTCAATTTCTTGGCCACGTATTGCACTACAATTAGATAAGATGTTACTATTAGGGGAGGTTGGATGAAGGGCAAACAGAACTCTGTGAACTGTTGTTTCAGCTTTCTGTGAGTCTGTAACTATTTCAAAATAAAGTTTTTTTAAAATGTAGACCATTTTTCATAGCACTTGATACATAGTAAGTGCTCAGTAAACATTAACCATTATTCTTTTTCTTTTTTTTTTAATGTTTTATTTATTTTTGAGACAGAGAGAGACAGAGCGTGAGCAGGGGAGGGGCAGAGAGAGAGAGCGAGACAAAGAATCCGAAGCAGGCTCCAGGCTCTGAGCTGTCAGCACAGAGCCCGATGCGGGGCTCGAACCCACAAACCGGGAGATCATGACCTGAGCTGAAGTTGGACGCTTAACCGACTGAGCCACCCAGGTGCCCCTGAAGCATTAAATCTACAAGTGATGCCTGGGGCGCCTGGGTGGCTCAGCTGACTGTTGATTTCAGCTAAGGTCACGATCTCATGGTTGTGAGTTGGAGCCCCGTGTCGGCTCTGTGCTGGGCATGGAGCCTGCTTAAGATTCTCTCTCTGCCCCTCCCCCTTCTTTCTCTCAAAAAAAAAAAAAAAAAAAAAAAAAAAGAAAGAAAGAAAGAAAGAAAAAAAATCACAAAAAACAAGTGATTTCTATAAAGCTAGTTCAAAGAAACTCTGTAACCAGCCCCCCTAAAGTCTAGTAAAGGATGTTATAATTCAGAGATTTGCACTTCTCTTTATTTCTCCACCTGGCTTATTTCCTGTTTCTAAGGTACTTTGGTTGCCATGAAGACATAAACACAGCTAGTTTCCTCTCGATGGACTGCTGAATCCCACCCTGGGCTCTACCCCTCTGGTTTCCCTCATGACCATTCCCCCCTACATCACGGTTAGCCAGTTGCCTTTTGCCGCTAACCTGCCCGCTTCCTCCACTCCCGACTTTCTCTCCCAATCTCCCCATCCTGGTGAGTCGCACACTTTAGTGTGTGTATAGCTATGGGTATTTGCCCTCCCAATTTATAAATTCTGTGTGCAAACTCACCTCTCGCCACCGGGATTGACTCCTGCAAAGACTGTTTTTACTGAAGTATATTGATAAATGATACATATAATAGATATTGATCTAAATTGGCCCAGTGTATATTGACTGCAGTTAGGAACACCTCGGATATTGACATTTTGTTTCCTATTAAATAGCTGCATAAGGAAATAGTAATAAATTTTTATGAGTGGGAATATAAAATAACACAGAGCGTCAAGGAAGTGGTAAGATGTTTACAAGTTGGTACAAAATAATGATCCAAAACAATGAGTGACTTGGGTAAAATTAAGAATTGGGCTACTCTTGGGGTACCTGGGTGGCTCTGTAGGTTAAGCGTCCAGCTCTTGGTTCTGGCTCAGGTCACCATCTCGCAGTTCATGGTTTCGAGCCCCGCATCATGCTCTGCGCTGACAGCAAGGAGCCTGCTTGGGATTCTCTCTCTCTCCTTCTCTCTCTGCCCTCTGCTGCTCCCACTCTCCTCTCCCTCTTAAAATAAATAAATTTTAAAAACTTAAAAAAAGGGGCGCCTGGGTGGCGCAGTCAGTTAAGCGTCCGACTTCAGCCGGGTCACGATCTCGTGGTCCGGGAGTTCGAGCCCCGCGTCAGGCTCTGGGCTGATGGCTCGGAGCCTGGAGCCTGTTTCCGATTCTGTGTCTCCTTCTCTCTCTGCCCCTCCCCCGTTCATGCTCTGTCTCTCTCTGTCCCCAAAATAAATAAAAACGCTGGGGAAAAGAAAAATTTAAAAAAAAAAAAAAACTTAAAAAAAAAAAAGAATTAGGTTACTCCGTAGCCCAAATACAAAGGAAATAGATTGAGGGGAACATACATAGTCTGGAAAACTCAGAAATGAGCTATGTATTAACCATTCCTTTTCTTTCTTTCTCCTTCTCTCTCTTCTTCTTCAGCTAGTCATAACTTGGGGATGATAGGTGATCACACACACTGCATGAAGTGCGGCATTCCTAATAGTATTCAGCAGCAGTACAGATCAACTGGGGAAGAGATTTCATTCTCTGTGCAGAAGCTCCTGGAATGTCCTGAAGCAGCAGGTGGATCTAATGTCAGAGCAGAGCCATTTGTGAAGTGGGAAAAGGGGTAAAACGTTTCATCGACCGTGATAAGCACTATCAGCATGAAAATCCCTCTGTTGAGCACCTGCTTCTGCCTTGTGCTGCCAGGAGCAAATTCCACCAACAGGTGCCCTACGAATGATGAAATGGCAGACGAGAACTCAAAAGATTAAGCACAGATCTGCAGTGAGATGTGTTTACATCCTATATATAGGTAGAGCGAGTATATTTTTAGGGTAGCAAGTTCTGGCCAAATGAGCTGAACATGAAAACATGAGTATTGCTCTACTTCAGCAGACCCACCCAATGTGATATTTCATCTCTGAGAGTGGAACTGAAAACTTAATTATTATGTAGAGCTTTCTACATAAAGCTCTAAGGTATGGCTAATTTAGTTTTCATTGTATGCTGTCTTGTAATAAATCTACACCATCTTCCCTACTGGATTGACTTTCCACTAGGACAGAGTCCCTGTTAAATCACCAGCTATCTGGGAACTTTGGGAAAAGTCACATTGGAGAGACAAGCTAAACACGGAGGCAAGCACTAACTTTTGTAAGTACGTAAAATTTTTCTAAATGGCCCAAAACGGGGTATAATAAAATGTGTCAAACTATTTGTACACTAAATGTCTCAGAATGCTGCACTTCTAAAGTTTTTTTATGTAGGATTTTTCCAGTTTTTCCTGTTAGTTTCCCTGTTACTGGCTCCCACTCTCTTTGCTCTTAGGATAGAGCTTACTTAGCACAGACCCTCTTCTCTTCTAACAGTTTCTTTCTTCTTTTTTTTAATGTTTCTTTTATTTTTGAGAGGAAAAGAGAGAGGGAGAGAGAGATGGAGCCCCAGCTGGAGAGGGGCAGAGAGAGAGGGAGACACAGAATCCAAAGCAGGCTCCAGGCTCCCAGCTGTCGGCTCAGAGCCTGACTCCAGGCTTGAACTCACGAACCTCGAGATCATGCCCTGAGCCAAAGTCAAATGCTTAACCAACCGAGCCTCCCAGATGCCCCCCCCACCCCAACAGTTTTTAATTGGCTTTGGGCAGATGATAAGTATTACTTACATGTGTACCACATTTCACCAATTATAAAGTGCTCATCCAGGGGCACCTGGGTGGCTCAGTCAGTTGAACGTTGACTCTTGGTTTTGGCTCAGGTCATGATCTCACTGTTCATGGCTTTGAGCCCCTTGTCGAGCTCTGCACTGACATCGAGGAGCCTGCTTGGGATTCTCTCTCTCAGCCCGCTCTCTCTCTGCCCCTCCCCCACTCACGTGCACATGCACACAGGCTCTCTGTCTCTCAAAATAAACACACACACAAAATAAAATCTTAAAATAGTTTCAGTTGAATGTCTGTCATTTGTAACCGAAAGAGCTCTGCCAAATATAAACTTCACACAACACTTTGAGGTAATAGGAATATTATTACTGGCTTTACAGGTTGAAAAACTAATGACTGACTCCATAAATGAATATACTTCATTATATACAGAAAAAGAACTTCAACTCAGGCCTCACATTTCTTAATCTAGAACTTTTTTGGCTGCAATTCATTGTTTTTCTTTCTTTTTTCTTTTTCGTTCTTTTCTTCCTTTCTTTTCTTTCTTTTTTTTTTTTTTTTTTTTTTTTTTTTTTTTTTTTTTTTTTGAGAAACAGAGGGAGACAGAGCATGAGCAGGGGAGGGGCAGAGAGAGATAGAGGGAGACACAGAATCTGAAGCAGGCTCCAGGCTCTGAGCTGTCAGCACAGAGCTCAGCCCCACGAACTGTGAGACCATGACCTGAGCCAAAGTTGGACACCCAACCGACTGAGCCACCCAGGTACCTGTCTATAATTCATTGCTTTTCAAATAACCAAATGTATTAAAATGGCATATAAAGCAAGGGCTCTGAGAAAGGGCCCGCAGGTAAGACATCGTGTCTAAATAAATATTCAATGCTTCATGAGCATTTGGGGAACAGATTGGCTGAGGTCAGACTCCGCCCTCTGCACCCCACAGCATGCCAGAAAGTTTCAACATTCAATGAAAGATTCCAGCCAGCAGGGGCCCCAAGAGTGCACTGGGGGACAGATTTTCTAAAACAAAGACCTTCAAAACAAGTTTCAACAGTTTCAATTTGAACATCTTTGCCCCAACGGGTAAAGGTTTGTCTTTTCTTCTTTCCTTCCTTCCTTCCTTCCTTCCTTCCTTAATTCTTTCTTCCCTTTTTTCTACGTTTAAAAAGTCTACAAGACCTTACAAAAAAACAAAAATAGTAGTCTCTTGCTTCCTCTGCATTTTACTGCCTCATTTTCTACTCTTTTAATTGATTCCTTTATGTTTTCCAGCAGACCTTGAAAACACACTTCTGTTACTTACTAACTTTTCCGTTTTGGATATTATCTATTGGCTTCTCCATTACAGAAGATGAAAATGTATCTCTCTTTCATACACATCACCACCACCCATTTGTATGTCTCATCTCCCATTCCCCAATATAATTATATCCTAATTTTGGTTATTTAGTCTTAGGAAGGTCATTACGTCATTAAGACCATGTAAACGCTATTCACAACTGAGTCATGGTGAACTAGAATGCACTGTGATTGCTTTTCCTTTCTTGGAGAACTGACAGCTTCCCCAAAGTTTACACTCAGTTTGTTTGAATGCTTAGTTGTCTATGTACTCATTAATTCAGCCCCAAACTCTCCTCCAAGTATGAAATCCTGACTCAAAACACTAGGTACTTGGGGTGTCCTCTTGCTTTCATTCTGGAGACATCTCTCCAGGAGCCATCTGACCCACTCTGGTCTGGACTGGCTGCTCTGGCCCCGATGCACAGCTGTCTTCCTGGGACCTCCATCCATTGTCACGCGGAGATTCCCTCCCACCACCTCTCCCTGTGTTGCATAGTCTCATCCCATGTTGTTCTGCTTGGTCTACTTCTTCATATCTAGTGAAAGATGGCCCTCAGCAGCTTCCTGAATAAAACGTAGTTGGGACGGGGCGCCTGGGTGGCGCAGTCGGTTAAGCGTCCGACTTCAGCCAGGTCACGATCTCGCGGTCCGTGAGTTCGAGCCCCGCGTCGGGCTCTGGGCTGATGGCTCAGAGCCTGGAGCCTGTTTCCGATTCTGTGTCTCCCTCTCTGTCTGCCCCTCCCCCGTTCATGCTCTGTCTCTCTCTGTCCCAAAAATAAATAAACGTTGACAAAAAAAAATTAAAACGTAGTTGGGAAATAAATTTTTACAGAGCTTGCATGCTTGGAAATGTCTTTGCTTTTTTTTTTTTTTTTAAGACTTTATTTTTAAGTAATCTCTACTTGCAACATGGGGCTCGAACTTAGGACCCCAAGATCAACAGTCACATGTTCCACCAACTGAAGCCAGCCTGGTGCCCCCAAAATGTCTTTTCTTTCATATCTCATTGACAGTTTGGTTATATTGGGGTTTCATTGACAGTTTGGTTATATTGGGCAGAGAGAGAAGGAGACACAGAATCTGAAGCAGGCTCCAGATGGGGTTTCCATCAGAATCTTTTTTTTTAGTTTATTTATTTTGAGAGAGAGTGCTCATGCACAAGTGGGGGAAGGGCAGAGAGAGAGAGAGAGAGAGAGAGAGAATCCCAAGAAGGTTCTGTGCTGCCAACTGCTAACACAGAGCCAGACATGAGGCTCGAACCCACAAACCATGAGATCATGACCTGAGTCTGAGATCAAGAGTCAGACATCTAACCCACTGAGCCACCCAGGATCAGAATCTCAAAGGTTAAAGGTGTCCCTTCATTGTTTTTATAGCTTCCAGTGTGGCTGCTAACTGATCTAAAGTCATTTTGATTCAAGGTGCCTGAGTGGCTCAGTCGATTGGGCATCAGACTTCAGCTCAGATCATGATCTCATGGATCGTGAGTTCAAGCCCCTCATTGGGCTCTGTGCTGACATCTCAGGGCCTGGAGCCTGCTTCGGATTCTGTGTCTCCCTCTCTCTGCCCCTCCCCTGCTCACGCACACACACACTCTCTCTCTCTCTCTCAAAATAAACGTTAAAAATTTTTTTTTTGACAAGTCATTTTGATTCTTAAGCCTCTCTTTGTGGCCTACTTTAGATTAGTTTTGTTTTTCCCTTTCCAGGACCTCTTCTCTCTGCCGATTTTCTTCCTTGATGATGTGCCTTCTTGTGAGTCTGTTTTCATTCACTGTTGTTGGCATACTAGATGGGACGTTTCAGTCTGAAAACTCACATCCTTTAATTGTAGGGAATGTTCTTTAATTATTCATTTGGTGATTTCCTCCCCTCTGATTTTTCTGTTCCTTTTTTTTCTTGAGTACCTTTTATTTACAATGCTGGATCTCCTGGTCCAATCTAATTATCTTAGGACTTAGTTTGTTTTGTTTCCCCCCTCTATTTTCTATCTTTGCCTTTTCTCGCTGTAAGAGTTCCTCAACTTTATCCTGCAAACTTTTCTCTTGAGTATTTTTTTTTTCAAGATCTCCCCCACTGGGGCCTTTCTTCACGAGGATCTCCCAGATCCCTCTAAATTCCCACTCGAGGCTCAGCCCCCAGCGCCCCACCACTTGGCCTCCCGGGGGCTCTTAACTGGGGATGTCTGGAACAATCCGAATTAGCAGCCCCCCCCCCCCCCCCCCCGCCCTTCTCTGCATCTCCGGACAAAGGTTGTCACTCCGGGGAGGGCTCTGTATTTTTCCTCATCGGCTCCAGCATCTCCAGTGGTCTTGGCCTCTGGAGTAGGTTGAGGGCGGGGGGGTGGTTGCCAGGAACTGACATTTCCCCCTGGCAGCTGTCCCTGTCTTGCTGATGCCGCATCTGTTCCTGGATGGCTTGTTCTAACAAGTGTGGGTTCATTCCTTCCACACAAGTCGGCTGTCACCCCAGAGCCGTAGTCCTTCCGGTGCCGGAGCTCCCCAAGGACAAGGTACGGGGAGTGTACCTGGGCTTGGAAGGGCTCCACCAACTTGGCACAGACCAGGATCTGGGACTCGTCAGATCAGATCCACGCTGAGTCCTCAGAGTCACTCCAGACTGAGTCATGTCATAGAGGACAACCTGCCCAACATTCTCAGCGTGCCTCAGAATTTGGTGGCACTGACTTCCCAGAAGTAAGAGATCCCACCTGGGCAGCATCCCAAATAATTGAGATGGATTTTTGAAGATCCCTGTCCGGGCGCAGTGTCGGCCTTGGGTCCCTGCTTTCTACCCGGCGGGATCACGTGTCGAGGGAGGGACAGGTTACCGATGGCCTTATTCCCCACTCCTACCTTCCCCACCCCCCCACCCCCACCAAATCACCCTTCTGCCTACCTGCTGTAGTCTTTGAAATCTTTACCATGTTTTTGTTTTTAATTTTTTTTTATTTAAAAAAAAATTTTTTTTTACATTGATTTATTTTTGAGAAACAGGGTGAGACAAAGCGTGAGCAGGGGAGGGGCAGAGAGAAGGAGACACAGAATCTGAAGCAGGCTCCAGGCTCTGAGCAAGCGGTCAGCACAGAGCCTGATGCAGGGCTTGAACTCACAAACTGTGAGATCATGACCTGAGCCGAAGTCGGGCGCTCAACCGACTGAGCCACCCAGGCGCCCCTCATTTTTATTTATTTTGAGACAGAGAGAGCAAGCGGGGGAGGGGCAGATAGAGAGAGGGAGACAGAATCCCAAGCAGGCTCCATGATGTCAGCACAGAGCTCCATGTGGGGCTTGAACCCACGAAGAGTGAGATCACGACTTGAGGCGAAATCGAGAGTTGGAACTTAACCGACAGAGCCCCCAGGTGCCCCTATTCTGTTTCTAGTTTGTAAGAGTTCTTTCTTGTTTGCAAATGTTTCTTTTTATAGTGCCTTGTTCTTGTTTCATTAATTTGATAGTTTCTCTTATCTCTGAGGTTATTGGTGGTACTTTTTTTTTTTTTTTTGAGGGAGAGAGAGTGTGACTAGGCTGGGTGAGAGGGACAGAAAGAGAGAGAGAGAGAGAGAGAGAGAGAGAATCTTAAGGATACACAGGGCTCGATTCCACAACTCTGGGATCATGACCTGAACCAAAATAAAGAGTCAAACGCTCAACCGACTGAGCCACCCAGGTGTCCCATTAATGATAGATTTTTAATTTTTCTTTTTATTATGAAAGAAGTTTAAATTTCCAGATGATTCCAAGAAAAGTGTACTTTTTTCCATAATCATTTGAGAGTAAATTGCCAACACAATACCCATCATCTCCAGGACTAGTGCGTGTTTTCTCAAAAAGGGACATTCTTCTACCTAATAAAATCACTCAAATTGACAAATTAATACTGACACATGACTGCCATCTAATCCACAGAGCCCAGTCACATTTCTCCAATTGTCCCAGTACTGTCCTTCATAATAACAGGATCCAATCCAGGACCATACTTCGCATTTGTTGTCGTGTCTCTTTAGCCTCTTTCAATCTGGAACAATTATTCCTGTGTTTCTTCAACTTTCGTGACCTTGACACTTTTTTTTACAGGCCGATTATTTTGTAGAATGTCCCTCAGTTTGAGTTTCCTCATGACTGAATTCAGGTTATGCAAGTTTTAAAATTTTATTTATGTATTTTGAGAGAGAGAGCGCGCGAGCAGGGGAAGGGCAGAGAGAAAGAGAGAGGGAATCCCAAGCAGGCTCCTCATTGTCAGCGCAGAGCTTGATGCGGGGCTCGAACCCACGAACCAGGAGATCATGATCTGAGCTGAAGTCAAGAGTCAGCCGCTTAACTAACGTACTGAGCCACCCAGGCGCCCCAGGTTATGCAATTTTTTTTGTGAGGAATAGCAGAGAAGTGATGCTGTGTGTTTTTTATGGCCTCCTCTCAAGTGGTAACTGATTTCAATTTGCCCCATCATTGAGAATGTTAACTTTGATCACATGACCAAAGTGGTATTTGCTAGGTTTTTCCATTGTGAGGTCACTTTTTTGCCCTTTGTAATTGGTAAGAATTTTGCGGGGAGGTACTTTGAGACTATGCTTATATCCTGTTCTTCATCAAACTTTTACTCATTAATCTTAGTTTTTCTTGACTGAATGAATTTTTACCATGATGGTTGCCAAATGGTGATTTGTATTAGTTGTCATTCTACCGTAAGGAAACGATTTTCTCCCCATTTGTTGATTCATTTATTTATATAAGTATGGGATACAGTTTCCTATTTTGCTCAATGGATTATAAGCATTGCCTATCATTCTTTATTTTGATGCTCAGATTTGGTTAGTGGTTAGCCCCTTCTGCATCGTTTTGACATGTCTCCGCCATCCTTTGAGCATCTCTTTACTTTCTGGCACAGAAAGATGGTCCGGGTTTATTTTGCACTTTCCCCATCTCAGTCCTGGAATCCATTATTTCTCCAAGGATCCCTGGTTCCTTTTGTGGAGAATGGTATTTAGAGACCAAGGTTTGGACACTAGGGGTGTTTAATCACTGGTGGAGTATTGCTGTCTCCAAGTTCTCTTGGCAGATAAACCTAGAGAATATGTGTACATGGGCACATAGTACGTACAAGCATATACACACATTTGCATCTCTATTTATTTCTCCGCCCAAGACTACAGTTGTTTACCTTTCCATGTTGGCAAATTTCTTCCTGTTCAGTGAAGGGAGGAAGGAAGACAGAGGGGAGGTGTTGGCTTATTGTTTGGTCACTTTACCGATCTGGCGAGGCTGTTTTGTGGAGGAAATGTCTAAAAGCAGTAACTTTAGATCTCCTCTGTTTTACTTGCTCGGGAAACTAGACTTCCAGCTTTCTGCTGGGCTGAGGGATGAGCAGGTCTGGAGAGAGGTTCTGGGCACCTACATGCGTAGTAAGCAGACTTTGAACCAATCTCTTTGTTTGCAGTCCCTTCACCCCATGACTTCCCAAGGTTCCTGTGCCCTCAGCTCCTGAGCCTCTGGGAGCTCTGTGGTGAAAATCAAGTTGCTTCTTGGTTTTCTCTCGGACAGTTTGGGATACAGATTCCCCGGTTCTGCTAACGCAGTTAATATTCATCCCCTCTCCTGTTGCCTTTGTCCTTTTTCTGTCATCTCAGTGGAGCTTTGAAAGGGTGGGGAATTATGGGCGCCTGGGTGGCACAGTCGGTTAAGCGTCCGACTTCAGCCAGGTCACGATCTCCCGGTCCGGGAGTTCGAGCCCCGCGTCGGGCTCTGGGCTGATGGCTCAGAGCCTGGAGCCTGTTTCCGATTCTGTGTCTCCCTCTCTCTCTGCCCCTCCCCCGTTCATGCTCTGTCTCTCTCTGTCCCAAAAATAAATAAACGTTGAAAAAAAAAATTAAAAAAAAAAAAAAAAAGAAAGGGTGGGGAATTAAATGCCCATTTAATCTGGCAATTTACAGGAACTCCCATTCAAACTTCCAGGCTTCTAATGGCCTCCACGACTCTCTGCATCCAGGGCCAAAGACCCAGATGCAATTCTTTTCAGTCGCATATTCTTTTAATCCCTCACCCTTTCCTTCCCCTTGGCTCCTCTTATCATTCATTGACCTCCGGGCCATCTCTTTCACGGTGTCCTGGGGAATCCTGCTTGCAATAACAGCACTAAACAATCATAATAAGGAAACCTTGACTTCTCCCTTGGCCTCACATCAAATTTATGCCCCAGGCCTGTCGACCCTCCCTCCGGAAACTCTCGAGAATCTGCCACTGTCCCTCCACATCTGACCCCGGCTCACACCTTCACTTCTCACCCGGATCCCCTTCTGATCGTCCTGCCTGTAGTCTAGCTCCATTCCACACATTCCAGTTTCTTTTTATGAATGTGACCGTGGCTCTCTGCTGCATAAAATCCTTTCCCAAGTTCACGGTTTTAAAATTTGGATTGAATCCTTTCAGGTGAGTGAGTACTCTTGAAGTCTTTGCAGGTCCGCCACACCCTCTTGTCTCACATTCTTTTAGGGCACCTGCCCTCCCCTGAAGGCATCGGGGCTTTTAAGCCCTGCTTTAATGACTTCCCACTGGTCTGGGGGAAAGTACAAACTCTTTAGCTGTCCCTTAAGACCCCTCAGGATCTGGCCCCTGCGTCCTCTATTCTCCAGCCAACCTATTCAACTCCATCATACCTCAGGTTTTTTTGTGTGTGCTCTTCTCCCTCTCCCCTCCCCATTCATCTGGCTATTTCTGACCCAGGTCTCAACTTAGGCACAATTGCCTTTGGGAAACCGTGCCAGTTCTATGCCCCTCCTGCTGGCTCTCCTTGGGGACGCTATCTATTTCCTCTGTAAGTGCACTTTATCACACGATATTATAATTATTTATTTATTGTTTTATTGTCGTAAGCCCAGAACGTATTTGACACCTACAGACCTTCGATAAATATTTCTTTTAAATATTTTCTAATTAATAAGTGCATCTGGGGTGCCGGGGTGGCTCAGTCAGTTGAGCATCTGACTTCGGCTCAGGTCATGATCTCACAGTTTGTGGGTTCGAGCCCCGTGTCAGGCTCTGCGCTGGCAGCTCAGAGCCTGGAGCCTGCTTCGGATTCCGTGCCTCCCTGTCTCTCTCTGCCCCTCCCCCACTCGTGCTCTATCTCCCTCTCTTTCTGAAAATAAATAGACGTTAAAAAAGTAAAAATAAATAAATAAATGCATTTTTTAAAATGTGGCTTAGGATGAGTTAACCCTGGGGTAAGCTTTTATAGATACATTATCTTGTCTTCACAACAGCTTTAGACATAGGTACTGTTGTCATAACCCTACTTGTCAATGTGAGGAATCAAATCTCAGAAATATAAAGTGGGGGCACCTGACTGGCCCAGTTGGTAGAGCATGCGATTCTTAGGGTCGTGAGTTCGAACCTCACATTGGGCATGGAACCTACTTAAAAAGAATAAATACATTTTTAAAAATTAAAAAAAAAAAAAAAGAAATACAAAGCAACTTGCCCCAAATCATATAATTATTAAATGATCCAGGTCAAATACAGGTCTGTCTAACCCTGAGATCTGTGCTACCAATTATTTAGGTCACTACTACTTTAACCTAGTTCAGGAAGCAACCATCCTGTCCTTCTGGACTGAGACCTGGCCCCTCCCCAGGCGCTTGTTCTCTCATAGTGCCCATGCCAGACCATTCGTTCTTTATTCTTTTTCATTTTAAGTAGGCTCCAAGCCCAACATGGGACTCAAACTCACAATCCTGAGATTAAGAGTCATGCGCTCTACCAACTGAGACAGACAGGTGTCCCAAAGACATTCATTCTTTAATGCCCAGGTGTGCACATGTTCAGAGGCTGGACAGCATTCTTGTGGTACCCCACAGCTTCTCCTGGGTAGGATTGGCGGAGTTAGCAAACAGGGGTGCCTGGGTGGCTCAGTTGGTTAAGTGTCCAACTCTTTTTTTTAATTACATTTTTTTTTAATGTTTATTTATTCTTGAGACAGAGACAGAGCATGAACAGGGGAGGGGCGGAGACAGAGGGAGACACAGAATCTGAAACAGGCTCCAGGCTCCGAGCCATCAGCGCAGAGCCCGACGCGGGGCTCAAACCCACGAACTGTGAGATCACGACCTGAGCCGAAGTCGGACGCCTAACCGACTGGGCCACCCAGGTGCCCAAGTGTCCAACTCTTGGTTTCAGCCGAAGTCATAACCTCACAGTTTGTGGGTTCGAGCCCGATGGTCAGCATGGAGCCTACTTGGGATTTCTCTCTGCCCCTCCCCTGCTCATGCTCTCTCTCTCTCTTTCTCTTAAAGAAACATTTAAAAAGAGATTCAGGAAATAAAAATACAGGGAAGCCCGTTAAACTTGAATTTCAGGTACACAACAAATTATTTTCTTGTACAAGTATGTCCCAATGCAAAATTTTGAGGCATATTTATGCTAAATATTATTCTTTGTTTATCTAAAAGTCTACTTTAGGGGCGCCTGGGTGGCGCAGTCGGTTAAGCATCCGACTTCAGCCAGGTCACGATCTCACGGTCCATGAGTTCGAGCCCCGTGCCAGGCTCTGGGCTGATGGCTCAGAGCCTGGAGCCTGTTTCCGATTCTGTGTCTCCCTCTCTCTCTGCCCCTCCCCCATTCACCTCAAAGGAGGTGCTATTCCACCTCCTTTGAAAGGTCCCCTACTTTCAAAACATCCTACTTAGTGTCATCTGTTGATTCATTCATTCAACACATACCGAAAAGCCAGAGACTACGGGATGTGCTGTGATACAACACATTCCCTACAGGAAAGACAGAAATCGCTTCCTTACAGGTTGTTAGTCCTCTTGCTACTTTTTTTATGCATACTACCCTGAGCACATAAGCACACTCTAGCCTTTCATGCCTTTAAAATAATTGTCAACCCTGCTCTCCCTTCTCTGAATCACCCTATTTTTCTCCTCTACTCAGCCAAAATTCTTCTGTCTCCGCTCCCTCGCTTGCCATTCATTCGAAAGGTGGGGTAAAGCTCAGTGATTAAGAGTACAGATTTTGTTGTCAGAACGCCTAGGTTTACATCCAAGCTGACTCTTGCTATTAGTAACCCAAAGTGCTTCGTTTCTTTAAGCATCAATTTCCTTTCCTGTAAAAAGAGACAATTGCCTATCTCACTTCAGAGGGTTGCTGTGAGCATTCAATTAGATTATTCGCATGAAACACTTTGCACGTGCCTGGCACATAATAAGCATTCAATAAACATTATGCCACTAAAATCTATATTCTGCCTGGTTTGCTACTGGAAATGCCCTGGCCAAGGTTAGCGATGATCTTGAAGTTGCCACACCCAAAGGGTAGTTTTCGGTCTTCATCTTACTGGACTCTTGTGACTCTTGACACGACTTCTTCCTTGACATTCCCTCTCCCTGTGGCTGCTGGATCCCCACTTTCTCCTTGCTGTCCCCGACCTGTCTCTTCTAGGCCTTCTTTGCCGGCATCCTCTTCCTCTGCCTGACTCCCCCAGCGTGCTCTTCCTTGAGTTTATCTTTTCTCCTCCTGCCTCAATTCCACTCACCTTTCCTGGGAGGTGATGTCCATCCTGTTGTTGAACTGCCATTTCTGTGAAGAATACATTGTTCCTATCTCCACTTCTGACCTCTCCCCTGACCTCCAGTTCCACATCTCCAGGTGGATGCCTACAATATGCTGAATATTTGTGTCCCCCCCCCAAATTCATATGTTGCAACTCCCAATGTGATGGTATTTGGGTGGGGGGACCTTTGGAAGGTCATTAGGTCTTGGGGTTAGAGCTTCATGAATGGGATTAGTGCCCTTCCTTAGAAAAAGATGCTAGGGAGCTAGATGGCTTTCTTTCCACCATGTGAGAAGTCAATGAGAAGTCAACTGTTGTCACAGCCAGGAGGAGAGCTCTTACCAAAACCTGACTATGCCGGCACCCTGATCTCAGACTTCAGGCCTCCAGACTGTGAGAAAGAAATTTCTGTGGCTGATGAGTCACCCAGTCTATGGCATTTTGTATTATAGCAGCCTGAACTGATTAAGACAATGCCCAAGAGGTACCTCAAATTCAGCACTCAACTTAACCATCTCTGAAGGTATTACTTACCATCTCCACCATGAAATTTGATCTGCTTCTTAGATTCCAACAGCGGCCGTCGCCTCGAACCTCATCAAGTCCACAGACCTAGAAACCTAGACATCGTTCTTTCTCCTTTGTTCACCCTGCTTTCCCAAATCCAACCCATCTCCACGTTTTGTCACTTAAGTTACTACTGATCTCCCAAACCTGCCTTCTCTTCCTAAGCCTTCATGCTTGGGTGGAGGATGGGTTAGAGGGACCAAGGAGATAGGAGGTGTTTTCAACCATCTAAGTGAGAGACGATGTGGAACTTCCTAAGTGATCTTCTTGGTCCCTCCAAAATCCATCCCTATTTGGTTATCAGAGTAATATTCCTAATCTCCCCATAAGTCACCTTCATCTTCAAAATCTTCAATGGCTCCCCTTCACGTATAGGATAATGTAAACACTTCAATGCCTAATATAAGGACTGTTTATAGAGTGACTCCCGACCGGCTCTCCAGCCTCAGCTCTTGCCACGTCTTTCCCCCCCCCACACATGTTTACACCGAGGCTACTTGGGGTTTCCCACTCCCCACCCTAGTTCACTTGCTATTGACGGTGCCAGTAACCCTCTTCCATCTTGGCCCCTCTGACCAATCCCCACTCAACCTTCAAAATCCTGCTCTGAATTTCATCTTGAAAGCTTTTCTGAAATACCGCACTCCTGCCTGCTTGTCGAGTTCATTATTCCCTCCTCAGTACTCCTTCCAGACTTAGTACATTTCTCCTCCTCCTCCTCCTCCTCCTCCCCCTCTTCCTCCTCCTCCTTCTTCTTCTTCTTCTTCTTCCTCTTCACAGAAGCTTCGTACATTTTTTCATTAGAGCGCATCAGTATATTATTCTTCATATGTCTATATGAAGAATATGTCTATATGTCTATATTTGCTACTACTAGAGTGTAAACTCCTTGAGGTCAGCTCTCTGCCTTCATTCATATTCACTCCCCAGAGTCAAGTATAACTACTAGCGCATGGTGGATGTCCAGTTAATGTTTATTAAACCAAGCTGCAATTCTTCATCGGTGAGGCATGAAGGAGGAGGGAGAGAGGATGTGAAGAGAGAAGGAAGGTGGGAGAGCTAAGTCTGGGGAGGTCGGGAGAAGAAGGCACCTTGTGTGCCGATCTATGAAATTTAGATTTCACTCTGTGGAAAACCAGAACTAGCAGGGTCTTCAGGCTGGGGAGGGATTTGGACTTAAGAAGCCATTTCTAAGAGCAATGTGAAGGGGGGAGGACTGGCATATGAGAGGACTTTCTGAGGGCTACTGCAGTAATGCAGGCAATAGGTAATAAATGTGTACATCAAGATAATGGCAGTGGG
Source organism: Prionailurus bengalensis (assembly GCF_016509475.1). Classification (NCBI taxonomy): domain Eukaryota; kingdom Metazoa; phylum Chordata; class Mammalia; order Carnivora; family Felidae; genus Prionailurus; species Prionailurus bengalensis. The sequence continues at coordinate 16,399,097 of NC_057346.1, read as the reverse complement.
TATAGACAAAAGAGCTAAGTTATAAATGGTATTTCTGAAGTAAGGTCATCGATTTAATTCAGAGGAGTAAGATAATGTGAGGAATGAAGGATAAGACCTCTAAGTTTCTGGCTTAGATGACTGGTGATACCGTTAAAAAAAAATATACGAGACAACAGGGGCAAAAGGGTTTGGGCAAAAGGGTTCAGACAGAAGGAAGGGCTAGTGAGACAACCAGAATAATACATAGTCACCAAACGGCGGCACAAGGCTAGGGGCCACGTATCTGAGTGATTGCCAACACACTACAGCCTGGGGACCTCATGATTATGGGTGAGATAGTCTCCAAAGGAAGAAAGAGAATTAGGAAAAGTACAGTCCTGGGGGCCAAGAAAGGAAAATAGGGAGAAATAGTGGGTATGCGACAATATCAAACGCCAAAAAGCAACATGTGCTAGTGTGTGTTTTGTAAAAGCCCTCAGGAGGTTGGGTGGTATTCTGCTGGGAGCGAGAGAACAAAGAGAGGTATGGGCGATCCAGTTGGAAAGACCCCGTGTTAAACAAATTTGAATAAATTTCTTCTGTTCAGGATTTTACATTTAAGATGTGAATCCACCTTGTAACTTCCCAAAGGGAAACATTTTCCTTTATTCACTTCGGTAAAAATGAAACATCTTTCATGTGCTGGAATTATGGGGCTGCTACAGTAACAGAACAGACAGGATTCCTATCCTCCAGAACTTACATTCCTGGGGTGCCTGGGTGGCTTAGTCAGTTTAGCTGCCGGCTCTTGATTTCGGCTCAGGTCACGACCTCACGGTTCGAGAGGTTGAGCCCCACAGTCGGGTTCAGCGCTGACAGCATAGAGCTTGCTTGGGATTCTCTCTCTCCCTCTCCCTCTCCCTCTGCCCCTCCCCTGCTCATGCTTTCTCTCTCTCAAAGTAAAAACAAAAATAAAGAACTCACATTCCTCGGGACAGTCAGACATTAATTGAACAAATTAATTAACTGCCAGCGTGCTAAATGCTGCGGAGCTGAAGCACAGGGTACTTCCTACAAAAGCGTCTAATAGGACGAATGTGACACACGTGTTCGCCAGGGGAGTTCAAGGAACTGGCGTTTTGCAGAACAAAATTGAGGAAATGTGGCCGCGGAAAGGTCAAGTGGGCTGGGAACCAGAGCATACGTCCTTGGATTTAACGATGAAAAGGAGTCATTGATGATGCTACTGAGAGCCATTTCATACAGTGGGAGTTGATGAAGCCTCGACAGACAATCTACTCTTTGGCAGCCTAGGGGAAGAAGAATAGGGCAGCAGCTGTAGGCAGAAGACTAAGTCGAGGGAAGGCCGTCTTTAGTCTGGGGAGTCTTCCACCAATTTGCAAGTTGAAAGAAAGGAATCAGAAGAACTAGACAGTTTGCAGTTAAAGATAATGAGGACACGTGTTCGTGTGTTCACTTGTAAATATTTGTTTGCTGTATCCTTTGCTCCGGGGACTGTATTAGTCACGTATGGTACAGTGGCTAACAAAATACACGTGATTCCTGCTCTCCTGAAGCTTATATTCTTTTTTAAAAAAGTGTATTTATTTATTTTGGAGAGAGAGAGAGCGAGCGAGAGCATGTGCATACAAGCGGGGAAGAGGCAGAGAGAGAACCCCAGGCAGGCTCCGTGCTGATAGCTGGACCCCACGAACCACGAGATCATGACCTGAGCTGAAATCACTCAGTGAGTCTGACACTTCACCAACTGAGCCACCCAGGTGCCCCTGAAGCTTATATACTAACAAATAGCAAACAAGTCAGCGGATGAAGATCTAATCATTAGAGCTACAAGGGGTGCCTGCCCGGCTCAGTTGGTTGAGCAGCGGACTCTTAACATCGGCTCAGGTTGTGGTCTTGTTATCGTGGGATCGAGCCCTGACTCAGGCTCTGCACTGAGTGTGGCGCCTGCCTTCCCTCTCCTTCTGCTCTGCCCCCCCCCCCCCAAATAGATAAATGGTCATTTAAAAAAATCGGGAGGGAAATAAATCAGGTCCCGTGATGGAGGTCGGGGTGTGTGTGAGGGGACAGAGGTCTTCAAGGAATGCCATTTGCTTGGAGCTATGAAGAATAAGGAGCCAACTGTGTGAGGAGGGGTGGGGGGAGTGCTTTCGATAGAGACAATAGTAAGTACAAAAGCTTTGAGGTGGGAAAGAGGTTTGGGTGATCCAAGAACTTCCGAGGGCCACTGCAGCTGCAGCAAGGTGAGCTGATATAGGAGGGGTAGGCAGGATTCAGATCACGTAGGTCCTTGTCGACCAGGGCAGGGAATTCGGAGTGCACCTTCAGCTCATCGGGAAGCTACTGAAAATTGACAGTAGTGATGCAGAGTAGGGTCAGGCAAGAGGGAATAGAGGAGTCTGGGCTAGGCGCTTACAGCAGTCAACAGGTCAACGAAAGACAACCCTGTGGCTGAGGGTGGAGGCAATGGGGTAATAAGGAGTAGACAGATACAGGAAATATTTCAAAGGTTGAACCCATAGGCCTTGGGGATGGATTGGATATGGGAGATGAGGGGAAGATTGAGATAATATGCAGGCCTTCTGGAAGGATTTTTTTTTTAATTTTTTTTTTAACGTTTATTTATTTTTGAGACAGAGAGAGACAGAGCATGAACAGGGGAGGGGCAGAGAGAGAGGGAGACACAGAATCTGAAACAGGCTCCAGGCTCTGAGCTGTCAGCACAGAGCCCGACACGGGGCTCGAACTCACGGACCGCGAGATCATGACCTGAGCTGAAGTCGGACGCTTAACCGACTGAGCCACCCAGGCGCCCCTGGAAGGATTATTTTTGAAGAGGAGACAAAAGGGAAAGTGCAGTTGACTCGAGAGCCCATTTAATAAACATTTACTGAGTGCCTTCCAAATGCCAGGCCACGTGCTGGGTGTTGGACATGCGGAGAAGACAAAGGCATGGGTAGAGCCAGTCCTTGTGGAAAGGCAAACCTACAACCAAACGAACTCTGATGCCACCTGATTCGCACAGTAAGAGAAATTTGCACAGTCGTGGCACAGAGGTGGGAGTGCTTCACGCTGCCTGGGGTACTGGAGGGAAGAAGCGTCAGGGAAGAAGGTAAGGCTAGGTTCTGTGGAAGGTGAGTGTAGAGGTGGGGAAGGGAAACTAAGGAATCCCAAGCTCTATGACCTTGATTTTTTTTGCATGAAGAAGGAGCCAGTCTTTTGCTACGCGTAGGCACTAGAAGACCTAAGAACTGCTGTATATTCTTGGCTGTGTTCTCCAGAGGTGGGGTGGCTGGATTTGTAGCTTCAGCATCCATCGTGATGCCTTGGTTCTAGTCACAGGGCATTTCATCATCCAGAGATATGATTGAGGGCATGGGCATATTCCGCCCCCCCCCCACCCCAATCTTAATTTCCCCCAAGTTACTTCTTATTATTCTATTATTCATTCAGCAGCATTTAATAAGCATTTACTGTGTACCTGGCATAGAATAAATGAATGAATAATGAATGAATGAATGCACAAAAGAATAAACGGTTAAATGAATGAACAAGAATTATAGTTTATCATTGACAGTAGGAACAAGATGTAACTGAAAATTTGAAAACAATTATATTTTTAGCCACCCTACCTTTAGCACTGAAACAGGTTTTGAAGCTGCCTAGATTACGCACTATAAAAATAGCTGTTGTTTATTGAGACTTGCAATGAGTCAGGCCCTATGCTAAACATTTTACATATGTTTCTCCTTCACTCTTCTTACAATCACCCCAGAGGCAGATGTATCATCCTGATTATACAGATGAGAAAACAGGTTTCGGGAGGCTGAATGGCTTAATGGCTTACGCATTCAAACCCAGGTCTAATTATTCCAAAGTCAGATCTCAACACTATGCATAGTTTTCATTCTTCCCCTACTTTTAAAAGACACTATACTTTTGTATAAACATTGCTTGAGCATTTGAACCTGTGCTCTTTTAGTTCCTGAAAATGTTAAGAGTGGAGATATCAAAAGCTCCTACTTTTGCTGGCTGGAAGAAGAGACGAGCATCCACAAATAGGGACAGTGATCTTTGATTCTAGTGTCACTGACTGTGGTCACCTACCCAATGTTTTCTACCATTGCCAACATTTCACTCTTTCCTGAAAATTAATTGCACCAGTGAGTACCGAGCATGTCAATATCAAGCAATTTATAGAGATGATTAGTTCATAGTTCTGCTATGTGTACTGGAGAGTTATAAGACATGACGCTTGCCTTCGGAGAGTTTCCAATTTAGCAAAAATCAGAAATAAGACCACAAAAACTCAATCAAAGACAACTAGCCAGTGTGTCCTTGGGGACTGAATTGTGTGTCTATAAACAAAGAATTTGGAAGACACGACATTTGGCGTCACGTGGAACAAGGAAAAGTAAGATCTGTTGAGTCTTTTTTTAACCTAACACATTACGTGTTAGATATTATGTTACATTCTTCACATACATGATCTCATTTTAACATATCATCCAATCCTATTCAATAAACACTTCCTGAGCTTCTACTACATTTACCCAAAATACCAGGGGCGCCAGGGTGGCTCAGTCAGTTGAGGGTTCTGACTCATGATCTCAGCTCAGGGTCATGAGTTCAAGCCCTGCGTTGGGCTCCATGCTGGGCATGAAGCCTACAAAAATCAATAAATAAACAGGGGCACCTGGGCAGCTCCTCGGTTAACATCCAACTCTTGATTTTGCCTTAGGTCATGATCTCATGATTCCTAAGTTCAAGCCCCACATCAGCTTCTGAGCACGGAGGCTGCTTGAGATTCTCTGTCTGTCTCTCTCTCTCTCTCTCTCTCTGCCCCTCCTACATGTGCTCTCTAAATAAATAAATAAGTAAATAAACTTTATAAAAAAAAATAAACCCAAATCAAAATACCTTACTAGGTGTTATTGGTGAAAGAAATATGAACATGACTTTGTTCCTGTCCTCAATGAATTCAGAAAATAGACATGTATACAAATACAAATGGCTCTGATACAGGGCTATAAATACAGTGATTATATAATTTATTGGGCCACTTTTGAGAATCAACAGGATATTAAGAATTACTGAAGACAAACCCAAGCATTAACCCAAACTGTTCTGAACAAACCAGGTCGTATCACCTTACGAATGAAAGAGCTTAAAGTGAGGGGCGCCTGGGTGACTCAGTCGGTTGGGCGGCCGGCTTTGGCCCAGGTCATGGTTTCACAGCTCGTGGGTTTGAGCCCCATGTCGGGCTCTGTGCTGCCAGCTCAGAGCCTGCCTGAGGTCTGCTTTGGATTCTGTGTCTCCCTCTCTCTCTCTGTCCTTCCCCCGCTCGTGTTCTGTGTCTGTCTCTCTCAAAAATAAAAACGTTAAAAAAAATTTTTTTTAAAGGAAAGTTTAAAAAGAAAGAAAGAAAGGAAAGAAAGAGCTTGAAGTGGTAGGAAGACAAAGGAGCAGTTGGGATGAATGAGGGAAGCCCGGGGACAGAAGTGGATTTGAGCTGGGCTTGCTGCAGGGGACAGCATAGGCAATAGGCATGTAAACAAAATAATTTCCAGTACCTCAAGGGGTAAACAGTGAGGCGGGGGTGGAGAGGAGGACTAAGGCATCTCAGAGGAGGTAACATTTAAGCTGACACTTGAATGATGAGAAGGATCAAGAAATTCAACGACAAAAGAAAAACAAGTCACAAGAATAGTCTCATCCCAGCAGTGATCTTCAAGGTCAGTAGGGCCAGCCTCCCACTCATGGGGTTTGGTAATAATGAAGAAGCAGAAGTGGAAGGAAGTGATACCCCAGAGCAAGAATGGATGTCACCTAGCATAATGCCTGTTCCTAGGAGGCCCTCGGTAAATGCTTGTTCCTCCCTCCTCTCCCACTCAGCAGGTAATGAGAGTGAGAGAAGGTTGTTTTTGTTTGTTGTTTAGAAGGGAGAAAATGTTGGGCATGAACCCAGGTTATGGGGAAGAACCGGCAGCGAGGGAGATATTAAAAACGTAAAGGAGGGGCAGGCTCAGTCTATTGAACATCTGGGATTCCTGATTTCGGGTGGGATCATGGTCCCGGGTCCTGGGATCAAGCCCTGCGTAGGCTCCATGCTTAGTGTGGAGCCTGCCTAAGATTCTCTCCCTCTGCCCCTCTCCCCCACTAGGGCACACTCTCTCTCTCTCTCTAAAAAAAAAATAAATAATAAAGAAAAAAAAAAAAAGAAAAAAGAAAAGGAAAGGTGGTAACCAATGGGATAGTTTATTTAAAAAGGATGGATGTCAGGGCCATGTTAGCCTTAGATAGGAGGCATGATGCTTCATCGTCCTAGGTAGGAACAAATAGAAGTCTGCATGTGGGAGGTGGAAAGTTAATGAAACTTCTATGGTAAGGCTTTGATTTGAAGGTGGGCTTATGGATAGAAGGACAGATTTGGAATGCTGCTGTGGGGAAAAAAAAGTACCCTTTAAGAGGAGTGGTTGGTTCTCATCCTTGACCGCATATTAGGATCTTCTTGGGAGACTTAAAAAATGATGCTGGGTGCCCAACCCCAAGGATTCTGATATAATTCCTCTGGGATGGGGCCCAGGCACCAGTGTTTTTATAAAGTGGCTGTGTTGACGCTAATGAACAGCCGTGATTGAGAACCACCAGTAAGAGGCTTGCAGAGGGCTCAGCTGAGGTGTGGGAACAGGAATTTGTTGTTGAGCCAACAATCAGCTTGGTTACACGCCTCTCTCCAGCACCAACTATTCCTGGAGCAGAAGCTGTGAAATTAGAGCGTGGCACTTGTTTGAGGTTGGTAAGACGCTAAGCTGAAGAAGTGCGTGAGGATAGAGACTGGGGAAAAAGAATTGAACTGGCCAACCATAGGCTCTAATCTGATAGAATAAGAATAGATTCAGACGAAATCTAATAAAATAATAATAGCAATACCAAGCAACTTTTTTAAGTGCCATCTACCAACTACTAAAATAAGGGATTTATACAAATTCTCATTTACTCTTATACAGCTGTGGCTCCCATTATCCCCACTTCATATATGGGAAGGTGAAGCATAGAAGTTTCCCAGGGGAACTTGGCTGGCTCAGTCAGAAGAGCATGAGACTCTTGATCTCAGGGTTGTGAGTTCAAACCCATGTTGGGTGTAGAAATTACATAAATAAATAGATATTAAAAAAAAAAAAAAGGAAACGTTCCCAAGTGTATAGAGTTAGTAAGTGTCAGAACTGGGATTTGAAACCATATCTGACTGACTCTGGAGCCTGAACTCTGGTTGGGCAGGAGCAACAAAGTGGGAAACTTGGGAGGACGGGAGCTTGTGACAATCTACTGGGTTCTGAATGGGACTTAGACCCAGAGGAAAGAAAATGAGAGGGTTTCCAAGGGCAACAATGAAAAGTGAGGGGATGGGTCTCCTATCAAGAGACCAAGGCCCCTGATGTATCGGAGGAAGAATGGGAAACCAAATTGGATGGGCACATTGGCAGTCTCAATCTGTCAGTGGCATATCTCCAGGTGGTAAAAAGAATCTAGGAGACACTAAAGGGTTATGTAGGGGATGGTTGACATGATAAAGAGCAATGTTTAAATTTCATCAACCAGATGAAGAGCTAGAAGGTCACTGGGGAGACTTCTGCACTGAAATATTGTTTTCTCCCCCTGTTCGTTGTCTTGTCCTGGTAGCCAGAGATGTTACTTACTCCAAACTTGGCACTCAGGGCTGAAGACATTGCCCACTCTTTAGCTATAAGATACCTTCCCAGGGCTCATACCTAAGATCACGGTCTATTTTCAAAGACCAATAAAAGGCTCTGCAAATTGACTAGTGTTAGGAAATCAGGGTGGGACACTTGTCACAAATGTTGCTACCCCTGTAAGAGAAGGTTATTCAGAAATAGAATTTTGTTATAAGGTCCTGGGTACAAAGGAGGCATGGTACACATACTAATACCATGACAATCCCACAAGTTCGTCATGGACCCCCATCAACGTCACCTGTCAACAACCAACCGCCCCTGAACTAATTCAAAAAGTACCCAAGGGGACCAACGCATCATAGATGGGGATGGTGTAGGTTCTTTCTTGATCTGATTAGACCAAATGAAATGTATACCTAAAGAACGAATTTTCAGATTTTCGTGTCTGCCCAGCCACACATTATTTTCAAATTAGTGAATAAGTTCAAATTGTTGGTGCACAGTAATTTTAGGAGAACCGAAGAGGCAAAACAAATCGGTAGGATTCTCTGGGTGATGACCAAAACAATGCTGGGACCTGAGGCACCTGGGTGGCTCACTGAAGCGTCTGACTTCGGCTCAGGTTATGATCTCGTGGTTCATGGGTTCGAGCCCCACGTCGGTCTCTGTGCTGACAGCTCAGAGCCTAGCAGGCTTTGGGTTCTGTGTCTCCCTCTCTCTCTCTCTCTTCCCTTTCCCCGCTCACACTCTGTCTGTCTGTCTGTCTCTCTCAAAAATAAACATTAAAAAAAAAATGTTGGGACCTGATGAGGTCGCAAGAAACCTGGTGAGCTGAGCTAGCTGGTTATGGTACCCTGGGAACGGGGAGATTTTTTTTCTGTCAGAGGGAATATGAATTCTGCAAACTAAAGCTGGTCGTTTGGGGGAAATGTGTTTAACCCACTCACTTCCCTCTCTGGTTGTCATCTTGCTTTCCTACTTTTCAACTTAAGTTTATCCTGGAAGTGAAGCATTTACCCCAACAAAATGTGCTTGGTGTGGTCTCTCAGTGATTAAAGACATCTGCTTAGTTTGCATTAACGTCTATGCGGTGCCTGGACCTCTCTGAGGGTATCTTTGCTAAGCATGTAGGAGGCTGATACTGCTTCATTTTCCTCGGGTGTATAAACTGAAGAAGCAATTTTTACCGGCTACGAGGCCAAAGAAAATGGGCCCATTAGCCTTTAGTCTTAGTTAGCCACTACCAGATGTTGCTTGAGCATATTTCGAGAAGAACTTTATCTGTTGAACCTTCTTTTGGAAAATCAAAATATTAGCCCACAAACCATGTAAGAGGGAAAATGCTGTACTACAGAGCTTAGGCAGGTGTGATATAATCATTTTATCGAGACTATGGTATGGGCAAACATATTTTCTTCTAAATAATGAAATAGCTTGAGTTAAAAAAAAAAGCCACATTTCCTTAAAAAAAAAACTTATAGAAAACTAAAATCATGAAATCTGTTTTAGCATGTTGAAAACATTTGGAGTTTTTTTAAGGGGGGGGGGGTTGCCTGGCTGGCCCAGTCGGAGGAGCACGTGTGACTCTTGATCTCCACGTAGTGAGTTTGGGCCCCAAGATGGGTGTAAAGATTACTTAAATCAATAAACAAATAAACTTAAAAAGAAAAAGGAAACATTTGGGGTTTTTAAGAGAGCATCACAGATGTATATCTTCCAGGTTGAAATTACTTGGAATTCTAGATTCTAAATATTTTAAATTGAAGTCAAAATGAAATCATGTATAGGGGCGCCTGGGTGGCTCAGTCGGTTGGGCGTCCGACTTCGGCTCAGGTCACGATCTCACGGTCCGTGAGTTCGAGCCCTGCATCGGGCTCTGGGCTGATGGCTCAGAGCCTGGAGCATGCTTCTGATTCTGTGTCTCCCTCTCTCTCTGCCCCTCCCCCGTTCATGCTCTGTCTCTCTCTGTCTCAAAAATAAATAAACGTTAAAAAAAAAATTAAAAAAAAAAGAAATCATGTATAAATTAACCTGGGATTTTTTTTTTCCCTTCTAGGTATTTTTAGGTAAATAAATGAGGACAGGACATGAGACTGGCAAAGAATATTTGCTGGGAGGACCCATTATGGTGATCAATTTCCAAGTAGCATTTTCTAGTTGCAGCTCATGACTTACAAAAAAAAAAAAAAAAAAAAAAAGAATTCTGTGTTTTAAACAGAGATGATGAAAACCTCAAGTTTGTTTATGAATCTTTTTCTTTTTAAAAATATCTTTCCTACAGGCCAGTTCTCTAGGAGCCCGCCAACAAAGCAGGCCTAACACTTTAGCTAACGGTTTCATAGTTCGCAAGCCAATAAGTAGGGTATGGGGAAAACAAATGGAAATGGCCAAGACATCTTGGGAAGCACTTTACTACAATTAATAAGTGACCTCATTGGGGACAACTTACCCTCCAGAAGCCATATTTACCTCAGATCACCCAAACTACTATATTCAATAGTAACTAAAAGTCCCAAGGACTGGATTTGTGTGTTATTTTTATTTTATTGTTTTTAAGTTTATTTTTATTTATTATGAGAGAAAGATAGAGAGCAATCAGGGGAGGAGCAGAGAGAGAGAGAGAGAGAGAGAGAGAGACAGAATCCCAAGCAGGCTTCACACTGTCAGCACAAAGCCTGACATGGGGCTTGAACTCATGAACCGTGAGATCATGCTGAGCTGAAATCAAGAGTTTTAGTTGCTTAACCAGTTGAATCACCCGGGCGCCCCTTAAATACAATTTATAAATATAAGGATACTGTGTACATTATCATATAATTCATCTCTATTCCTAAAGTGTCACATTTTCACTAATCTGTTTGAACTGGGGAGAATATATATATTCTATATAATATATATATATATATGGAGACAGCGAGACTGGACCTACCAAAAACTGAAATGGAACCCAGAAGAAGATCCAAGGACTCGTAACTTAATTCTGCACCATCTATGCTTCTTACCAGAAAACTGCAAAGGGCTGACATAAGTAAGTTGTAAGGATATCTGAGTATCTTACAAGAACATTATGCAGAATCATTAAAGGTTTTAGCCCTGGCAGGATTCCTAGGTGAGAAAGGGCAGCTATTTCATATTCCCTCCTCACTTTTGTTTTTTGTCATGACCTCAGCCAGACTCCTTTTGAAAGTAATCACTTATTTGTGAACACAAAACCTTTTCCTTTGCCTGGTCTCATTTCTTTTTCTTTCTTTCTTTCTTTCTTTCTTTCTTTCTTTCTTTCTTTCTATGTTTCTTTGGTTTTGAGAGAGATACAGAGTGCAAGCAGGATAGGGTCAGAGAGAGAGGGAGACAGAATCTGAAGTGGGCTTCAGGCTCTGAGCTGTCAGCACAGAGCCTGATGCGGGGCTCAGACGCAGGAACGGTGAGATCATGACCTGACCTGAAGTCAGAGGCTTAAATGACTGAGCCATCCAGGCGCCCCTGGTCTCATTTCTTGAGTGGCCTGGGCGAAGAGACCCACCAGCAAGCAGTGGCCGGTTTTAAATTCTTAGGCTCCCCTCCCTCCCACTTATTTTTGCCCTCCTTCCCTTCACATTCCTGCTGCTTGGAAAGGCAGTGAGGCAAACAAGGCCTCACGCTTTAATATTTTATTAAGGAACAGGGGCACCTGGGTGGCTCAGTTCGTTAAGCGACCGTCTCTTGGTTTGGGCTCAGATCATGATCTCACTGGTTCCTGAGATCCAGCCCCCACATCCCTGCTTTGCGCTGACCGAGCTGAGCCTGCTTGGGATGCTCTCTCTCTCTCTGTGTCCCTCTCTTTGTCCCTCCCCCAATTGTGCCACTCCCTCTCTCTCAAAATAAATAAATAAACATTAAAAAAAAAAAAAAAAGGAACAACTTAGCCATCCTCTCTCTAGGACGGGCACAAGGTGCAGGGTTATTCCCTTGTATGAGTGGATGTTTTAAAATCTGGGTGGGAGATGACATTCTAAATTTAAATTTATAACAAAAAAGTTGTAAGGGAAACTTTCTTCGTGATCTCAGGAATAGGCTCTTTACACTTCTGTACTACCTTTCCATTGGCTGTGTGAAAATAAACAAAGACGACCAAAGGAGAACAGGCTATTTATTCACTGCTTGCTAAGCGAGGGAGCCGGCCACCTTCACTTAGTTTGGTACTCAACGGCAGGCAGGGAAAACGGGGAGGCTTGAGGTGTGCTCTGATTGGAGGTTGTTGGCCTGAGAAGCCGGAGGCAGGCTAACCGGAAGAGGCGCTGTTCTGTGATTGGTTTGGGGAACATATTTGGCTTTCTCTGATTGGCCCCGGGTTGGAAGCAGGGGCAAAAACCGGGGAAGCTGGCAGGCAGTGACCAAGCGCTGCTCGTTCTGGGCCCGTCACTGCAGAGGCTGTGGTCTGGCTTCCCAAGCCGGTTGCTGCAGAGGTGGAGGGTCGGAGTTCTGTTGTCGCACACGGTCTGGCCACTGTCCTGTACTGTCTCTCGGCTGGGGGAGACCCAGGTTTTTCTCGTCTCTTGACCTAGGAAGCTTCCCAGCTTCAAATTTTTGTTTTAGCTGGGACAAAATAGCGCTCCCGACGCATCAGGACACGACAAGTATTTATGGGCACAAATCCTGGAATAGCATCCTAGGGAGAGTCAGGCCTGGGGAAGAATCGCCCTCCGCCTTCTGGTTCCTACTTCCACCAGAAGTGACTCCTCAGCAGCTCTCCCTTCCCCTCCCCCCCCCGCCGCGTCTCCCGGCCTGGCCTCCCGGGGCCAGGCAGGTCGCAGCCCCGGGCCCCCGCGCGCCCCCATCCCGCGTGCCCCTTCCGGTCCCCACTCCCGGGCGCGCGCCGACACCTCCGGGCCACCAGTTCCGCGCGTTCCTGGATGGAGGCGCGCCCGGAGGGGCTCGGACGCGACACCCCGGTCCTGCAGCAGCCTCCGCGGCCCGCGGGGGACGTCAGGTCAGCTCTCCTGTCCCCCAGCCGCGGCCCGGACGGCTCGTTCTCGGAACGAGTCCTTGCTCAGGAACAAGCAGCTCCTCCTCTGGTCACAACCCCCGATTTCCACTGCCAAGGGGCGAAGACAGGGTGGACTCTTCCCGGCCACCGTGTCCCCCTCGTTTCTCCTCAGCTGTGGAAAAAGCCAGCCCCGCTTCCCGCTCAGAAAGGAACCCGTATTGCCCCCTCGAGTCTCCGTCCTCGGGGCCCCCATCTGTGTGAGAGCACGGCCGTCCATTTTCTCCTCAGGGAGGTTCCCCGGCCCGCGTTCCTCCGGCCGCGAAGCCTGGAGGCCGTGACTCCGAGGCTGGCGCGGCGGTGGCGGAGCTCTCGCCATCTTGTCTGTAGGAGGAGCCGCGGCCGCGGCCGCCGCCATGCGGACAGGCAGGGGGAGGGGGAGGCGAGGGGGAGGGGGCGGCGGGCGGGCGGGGGAGGGGCAGAGCAGCCGAGTTAGCTCAGCCCGGGCGGCGACTCTGGCGGCGCCATGAGAGCGGGCAGCGGCGGAGGTAGGGCTGGGCGGCCGGAGAGCCGGCGGGCGCGGGCGGCCCTGCGGAGCGGCCCCCGGAGCGGGGCGGGGGCGGGGGCGGGGGCGGGAGGAGGAGGCAGCGGCGAGGGGCCGAGTGGGGGCGGGCGGAGGTTTCCGAGGAGGAAGGAGCCGCCGCCATTTTGGGAGCTTCGAGTCAACAATAAAGGACCGAGGGTGCCGAGCGGGAGTGGCCTCGGTGGTAGGACTCGGGCCCGAGCCGCGGGGAGTGGGGTGAGGTGGTGGGGTCGAGGTCAGCGGTGCGGTCGGGGCCGCGAGAAGCCCCTCGGCTGGCGTGGGGGGCGCTCTGAGGCGGAGGCCTGAGGCCTGGCCGGGCCCCGGGGAGGAAGGCGGGCGGCGGACGGCTGCCGTGCGGGGTGGGGGCGCCTGAGAGGAGTCGAATATGGGAATGTCGTGCGCGGCGGGGTCCGGAGAGGGAGCGGGCGGAGTACGCGGAGGAGCTTTATGGAAGTCGAGGGGATGTGGGACCCCAGGGGCGGCAAGGACTTAGGGGGATGGTGGAGGTTATAGGGTACGAGGCGGCCCTATAGGGGGCGGCAGGGATATGCAGTGTCGGAGGGCTCGCTTTGGAAGAGGACCCGCTGCTGTTTGGTTGGAATAAGGCCTCGTAGGTCGGTAACAAGAGACCGATTGTGGAGCCCCCGAGTCGTGGAGGAAAAGAGGGGCTTTCTGACTTTAAGGGTTTCTCTTTGGGGCCTTACAGGGGGAATCCCTATTGTTTTCTGTCCGCGGAGTTGGTTTCCTGCTCTTGTGGCGCAGATGCGATTTCAGGGCCCCAACCCCTTTGTGTTGATGGTCACAGGGGGCTCACTTGAAGTGTGTGAGGATTTGGGGGGGGGGGAGGCGTACGGGGGGAGCGAGAAATTATTGCCCCACTATTACGGGGCTCAAATCACTGGCTTGTTTCTTTCCCTTAGCGCTCGCCCCCTTTTCTCTTCCACGGTCCCCTCTTCCCCTCAGAATAAAACAGTCACTCCAACTTGCAGACCAAGCTTAGAGAAACTGCGCCGCATTTGCAAACAAAAGCTCTTGTCTGAGATGACGATACTGTTTTGGGTGTGAAACTGTCAATTGCTAACTACAATCTGGGAAGCGCTGTAATTAACTCGGCAAGGGGCTCCTCCCAGCTAGTCTACGTTTCGTTCGTATTTTTGAAAATGTAGAATGTAACTTGCAAGGCTAAATTGGGAAGGGGTAGGAGGATTATTTCCTTCTCTGAGACATAAAGCTGCAGTGCAGGTTTTGGTTCAAGAAAGAAGGGAGTACTAGTTACATTTTGGATCTAGGGAGATAGGAGGTCTTACGTGCTGGAGGGACAATAATGATATCTTTTAATCTTTAGAGGCTGCCCTCTTCATCCTCTTAACTGCTTCGCAAGCGAACAAGTCTTGTGTGAACTCGGTGATATTGTTGATCATAATATAAACCTGTCAATACAGGAAACTGTTTAATGCCTTGAAATGCTGTTAACCACGGTCTGCATAAGGGATCAGATTCTAAGAGACTTAGAATAGACAGCTTTGTATATGTAATAATCAGGATTTGCTTGTCAGCAATTTTATTTACAATTTTTTAAAAAGACATAACCAGTTGTCTTTTAGAAAAGTTCTATTGTTTTTGAATCCTTGGTGTTTGGCCAGAAAATCAACACCAATCAATAAGCTGGTGTATTTTTGGTAAGAAATATGAAGGAGTTTAAAAAGAACCCAAGAGAGTAGTCCTTTATTTTCTGGCCTTTGTAAATTGTTTTATTTACTACATTGTAAAATAAGAGTTCGATTTGGGAAATAATTAAAAATGGCAGTTTGGCCAGTTCTTTTTTAAAACAACTATTAATTAGTACTCTGGATTTCTTGGAAAGTTTGGTTAAAGTTACTAGTGTATATTAGTTTTTACCACATTTTTTTCAACAGGCAATTTCCTTTTTGTGTTTTTATAGATAAGTATATTTAATAACAAAGGAAATATTTCAAGTTAGGATATACTTTTTGAAAAGTGTTACTGGCAATGTATGTGGCTAATAGTTTTTTAGTATTCAAATTTTATTAAGCTGGCTAAAGATTTTCTTGGCTCTTTCTCAAGCAAAAGATTGTGACATACAGACGTGTATCTCTTGACTACTTCAGCTATAGTTTTAAAGGGCAAAACCCAAGAGAAAAAAAATTTATTTTTCTTCATGAAGTTCAACTTCTATGGTTGAAATTCATAAAGGCACAAATGTGGGGTTTTCTTCCTGAAAGCATAAAGTTAAGTCAAAAGCTCAATTTCAAGAATTCTCAGTTGCTGTCAGAAGTAGGGGAAAAATAATACATTGTCTTGCCTTGTTCTAAGATGTATATTGTAAATTTTACTAATTTTACAATTAGCAAAATTGTGTGATACTTCTTTGAGTTGTAATGCAATTAAGTGTAATGAATCATTGACTTTTAGAGGTGTCAGGGACTTTTAAAGAATTCATGAGGGAGGAAACTGAAGGGAAGATATTATCGTTTGACAACTAATGCTAATTTAATCACAATGTCTTTTTACCTAATCATCTTTGGGTTGCCTTGAACTGACAATTTAAGATGTTTGAGATTGGTCTCATTTGGCCTGGTTTTTGAGGCAGTTAATCTTTGTGTGTCTCTCGTAGCATGGTTAGTTTTGGTCTAAGTAGATCTATATTTTTAATTCTTTAATAGAGTGATTTCCTCTAAAGGGGTTGTTTAAAAGGGAAAGTTTCTAACTTTCCTGTGTTTGCTAATTAAACTTTCTCTTTGTTTCAGATTGAAGTGAGTGAATTCAGATACATAACTCAACCTTGTTAGAGGGCTTTTTAAAAAATAAAAAGTTGATTCGGTGCATGAGAGCAAGTTACTGCTGCTTACCGTTCAGAGACTTACAGGTGCTTGCCTGCATTGCAATAAAGGACTCATATATTGAGCAAGACTTATATTTATCTCTTCGTTTTGGAGAGCCTAATAAACTGTTATTACAGTTTCTCTACTGACTTTCAAAAGTTTTGAAGTTTGAAAGAGACACCTTTACAATTAATACAGCATGAGCACGGCCAGAACAGAGAACCCTGTTATAATGGGTCTTTCCAGTCAAAATGGTCAGCTGAGGGGCCCTGTGAAGCCCAGTGGTGGCCCCGGAGGAGGGGGCACACAGACACAGCAACAGATGAACCAGCTGAAAAATACCAACACAATCAATAATGGCACTCAGCAGCAAGCACAGAGTATGACCACCACTATTAAGTAAGTGTTAGAATAAATCAACACACTTGGGAGACCAAGGAGATTTCTTTTTGTTACTTTGTTGACTACTTTATACCTTATTTAACCATTTTGATTGCAAATAGAGGACAGATGGCTTTGTATTATGGGCAGTGGGTATTTGCAATGGAATAATGTATTTTTGTCATAATTAATACAGGCTTGTTAAATAACAGACACAGATGATATATGTTAATTTTGTATACATTACTTTTTGAAACATTTCTGGCTTTCATAATTAGCTCAGATTCATCTTGTTTTTGCCAGTATGGCTTTTTCCCTAGTGTTGTAACTGTACCTTACCCTAGATGAAGTGGCAGTTAGAGCCAATTTCAAGTTTTAAATTTAAAGACTTACCCAGCCTTTTGAGTCATACTTACTGAGAGGAAATTTATCCATAACTTTTTTTTTAAGATAATGTTACTTTATTTTTTTTTTAAGGTTATGTTACCTGTAGTTTAGTTTTGTTTTATAAGCTTTCTCGTTTTACACATATACAGTATTACAAGCTGTTATGTATCATAGGGAACTCAAGATTTTGAACTAATGGAAATGTACATTTCTGAATAGTCCCAATTCCCTTTGTTGACTCTTAAAAATTTAGGAGCCTCATCTTACCACAGAATAATTTTTTCTTTTAAATCTGCTATTTGTCATCTAAGTGTACACTTTAAATTATTTGAATGATAACTATCTCTCTAGAGATTCAGTTAATAGACTAGAGACTCAGTTAGTTCGACTCTTGACCCCACTTCATGTTTGGCTTTATTAAGATTCTAGTCGTAGAGATTGATTTACTCTTGAAATCTTCATATGATGAAACTGCTTCACTGAACTAAAGTGTATGTATTACTACAACCTAGATCTTCTCCGTACCTAGGAAGCACTTCTAAAGAAAAGTAGCCCTTGAATATCATAGAGATGGTTACTGGTATGTGATTTGCTAGTGACCTGTAGAAATTAACTTCCAATGGAATTGATTTGGTCATTGAGAGAATTGGCATCAATACATGGTTGTTATTTCTTGTGCATATTTTATGATTTTTAAGGTGAATGCTTTAGTATAGAAATCAAAAATATTTTCTAAATTGTAGTTCCTCTTGACAAAATATGAATAGGTTAGCAAAATTTAGGACATCTCTAAAAAAATTTTTTTTAATGTTTATTTTTGAGAGAGAGGGAGACAGAGCATGAGTTGTGGAGGAGCAGAGAGGGAGACACAGCATCTGAAGCAGGTTCCAGATTCTGAGCTGTCAGCACAGAGCCCGACGTGGGGCTCGAACTCACGAACTTTCGTGACCTGAGCTGAAGTCAGGCGCTTAACCAGCTGAGCCACCCAGGAGCTCCTAGGCTATTTTTAAACATAAAGCTGTGTTATTTCATTATTTTCTACTTAAATTCTGGCTTGAGACAACAGTAGATTTTGCTTTCTCTCTTTTGCTCATCCTGGGATTAATGGTTTCTTTTTAATTCTGGGTTCTTTTTTTTTTTTTTTTAATTTTTTTTTTTTAATGTTTATTTTTAAGAGAGAGAGAGCCGGGGGAGGGGCAGAGAGAGAGGGAGACACAGAATCCGAAACAGGCCCCAGGCTCTGAACTGTCAGCACAGAGCCTGACGCGGAGCTCAAACTCAAGAACCACAAGTTCATGACCTGACCTGAAGTAGAAAGCTTAACCGACTGAGCCACCCAGGCGCCCCTAATGTTTGTTTTTGAGAGTGAGTAAGCAGGAGAGGGGCAGAGAGGAAGGGAGACAGAGGATCTAGAGGATCTGAAGCAGGCTCCCGTGACAATAGAGAGCCCAGTATGGGGCTCAAACTCAAGAACTATGAGATCATGACCTGAGCCGAAGTTGGATGCTTAACCAAATAGCCACCCAGGTGCCCCTAATTCTTTAGGTTCCTTAAATCTCAGTTTGTCCTCTTCCTGTGAAGCTTTCTAGATCCCATCACTGTCTTCAGAAATCTTCTAATACTTATCTTTATCACTTATTTTCTCTTTTTAAATAGTTTGGGTTTTTTCTCTCCTAAGATTATAAGTTCCATGTGGTAAGATTTTCCATTGTATTTCTGCATTTTTATTCACTTTATATTGAATTTGACAGCGGCAAGTTAGCCTACTAGGATGTACAACTAAATTTTTTGTTCAAAAACCTTGGTGTGTTTTGTAGGCAGAGGTGAAAGACTTTGGTACCCTTGGAATTAGTAGCAAATAGTTACCTGTGTTACAGTATCTTAAATTACATGGGACCTAGCTTTAAGGAAAATGGCTCATCTTTCTAAATCAAGACTCTTGAGATGTTTTGAGGGCTCTGATTATATAAGAATTGCTGTAATGAAATCAGTGAAAACTTTTGTTTATTTTATAAAGATGACCCAGTGGAAAGCATTGTCGGCTTTATTGACATTTTTTTTCCCTATTAGATGCTTTGGGTGTAATTTGAAGTTTTCACCTGAGCAAAAGGGAAATTTGTTTTACATGTTTCTCTTTCATGATTTCAAACATTCTCAGTAAAATAGATTGGGAGTTGTTCATTAACAGCTAACGCTGACTTCTTATTTTGCCAGGCACTGTGCTGAGTGCTTTATATAAATTATTTGCTATAATTATTATTATTTTAATGTTTATTAATTTTTGAGAGAGAGAGAGACAGAACATGAGCAGGAGAGGAGCAGAGAGAGAGAGGGAAACACAGAATCCAAAACAGCCTCTAGGCTCTGAGCTATCAGCACAGAGCCCAATGCGGGGCTTGAACTCACAAACCGTGAGGTCATGACCTGAGCCAAAGCCGGGCGCTCAGCCAACTGAGCCACTCAGGCGCCCCATAATTTTTTTTTTTTTTTTGATGGTTATTTTGAGAGCGTATGCAGGAGTGGGGAAGGGCAGAGAGAGAGGGAGAGAGAGAATCCCAAGCAGGCTCTGCACTGTCAGCGCAAGCCAGACACAGGGCTTGATCTGAGGAGCCATGAGATCATGACCTGAGCTGAAATCAAGAGTCTGACACTTGCCCGACTGAGCCACCCAGGCATCCCCTATTTGATATAATTCTTAACCCACTTTATATAGGAGAGAATTAGAGGCTTAGAAAGGTAACTGCTGCAAATCACAGAAATAATAAATAGTAGAGTCAGGGGCTTGACCTGGTTTGAAACCTAAAGTTTTGAAACTTTAGAGCCCTTAGTTTTAACTAGTCATCAGAAGTTAGAAACTCAGATGCTAACTTACAGGAGACTGTGCCAAATGAGAGGGTACTTACTTGTTCTGACTAAAGGAGTCTGCTGCTTGATTTAAACTCCCAGTTATTAAGCTCTTTCAAACTGTTGACATGCAGAAGTTTGGAACTAGTGTTGATGAAGCTTCCAGTTTTTTCAAGAAAAGCCAGAATGTGGACTTTTATATGAAATCTTTTAATGTTTAAATGTTGGCAACTAATTTAAATGAAAACACACTATGTACATCAAACAAAACACATGGGTTACCAGTTTTGAGAACAGTTGTACTGTATATTACACTGCTGCTCTTAAGAGGATGGATGCCCAGGGGTGCCTGGGTGGCTCAGTATATTAAGCATCTGACTCTTGATTTCGGGCCAGGTCACGATTCTGGAATCATGGAATTGAGCCCTGTGTTGGGCTTTGCGCTCAGTGTGGAGCCTGCTCAGGATTCTCTCTTTCTCTCCCTCCCTCTGTCCATCTCCCTGGCCCGGGTACTCTCTGTCCAAAAAAAGTGGGGGTGGGGGGGTGGTTAAGTGCCTTATTCCCTTCTTTTTATTTATTTATTTTTTTATTTTTTAGGTTTTATTCATTTAAGTAATCTCTATACCCAACTTGGGGCTCAAACTTATGACCCTGAGATCAAAGAGTCACATGTCCTTCCAGCTGAGCCACCCACGGTGCCCCTGCCTGTTCCCTTCTATTTTTGATTTTTTTTAAATCCTCTCTAGATTGTTGTTCTTTTGTAAGAAGAGCGGTTTTTCTAAAGCTGTTTATGTCTGTTAACCGTATTCTGAAGTAAATAACAATACATTAAACTTACTGTTTATTATAATTATGGTGAATCATCTTTGTATTATTAGAAGAGTGATGCCGTGGGGGCGCCTGGGTGGCTCAGTCGGTTGAGTGTCCGACTTCGCCTCAGGTGATGATTTCGCAGTTCGTGAGTTCGAGCCCCACGTTGGGCTCTGTGCTGACAGCTCAGAGCCTGGAGCCTGCTTCAGATTCTGTGTCTCCCTCCCTCTGCCCCTTCCCCGCTCATGCTCTGTCTCTCAAAAATGAATAAACGTTAAAAAAAAAAAAATTAAAAAAGAAAAGAGTGATGCTGTGAATTCTCATGCTTCGATTTTACTGTATTCTCTGTAGACCTGGTGATGACTGGAAAAAGACTTTAAAACTCCCTCCAAAGGATCTAAGAATCAAAACTTCGGTAAGTTGGTTGTAAAATTCAAGTGGAAAAATGGTGTGGAAACTCTAAAAATGAGGTAGTTACTTAACAATAGGCATTGTGTATTTACTCTGAAACAGGTTGAAATGGTTGAAATTATATAGATTATATATGATGAATTGCCAAAATTTTTCACTGTTTGGAGGAATTCTATTAATACAGTAATGTGTGTCTGTATATTAAATACTGTGTTTACACGTGTGTATTTTATCTAACTTACAGAGTACTTTCATGATTTGCAAGGCATTTTCTCAAAATTCTCTTTTGCTCCCACCGACATAGTAAGATTCAGGTTAGGTATTAACCCTGTTTAGTGGATGAGAACAAGGAAGGTTGAAAGGTTAGTTCTCTTAGCACAGTGTTCCCAGCTAGGGGTGATTTTTGTCCCTTAGGGGTCATTTAGCAGTAGCTAGAGACATTTTTGGTTAACTCAGCTGGTTAAACTCAACTGGGGGGATGCTACAGGACATCCCCTTACAACAGAGAATTTTCTGGCCCAAATGTCAATAGTGCTAAGTGTGAGAAACCTTTATTTAGGATAGGATATTTGTAGGCAGTGAGTGGGAGTTAGGGTTTGACTTCACATCTTGTGATTTGTAAAAATAACAGTATTCTACCAGTCCTCACAAGAATATGACCGTAGGGTGGCCTTTCCCCAAAACAATTTATTTTATTTTTTAAATGGTTATGTCTTTATTTTGAGAGAGAGAGAGAGAGAGAATGAATCCCAAGCAGGCTCTGCGCTGTCAGTGCTGAGCCCGACACAGGGGCCGAACTCATGAACCTGTGAGATCATGACTTGAGCTGAAATCAAGAGTTAGCTGCTTAACCCACTGAGCTATCCAGGCACCACTCCCCAAAACAATTTTCATTTTATTTTATTCTTTAAATTTAATGTTTATTCTTGAGAGAGAGAGACAGAGCATGAGTTGGGGGGTGGGGGTGCAAAGAGAGAGGAAGACGCAGAATCTGAAGCAGGCTCCAGGCTCTGAGCTGTCCACACAGGGTGTGACATGGGGCTAGAGGAACCGTGAGATCATGACCTGAGCCAAAGTCAGCCGCTTAACCAACTGAGCCACCCGGGCACCCCCTACCCCAAAACAATTTTTAAACGATTTGTGTGTGTGTTAAAGAGTAGTTATTTATTCTTTAGAAATTATTCTTTAGGAATACTTGAAATATAGATCGAGACAAGCAATTTGCATATATTTATATTTTAAATGGGGTAGATAAAAAATTAGTCCCTGAAACAAATTTTCTTAAGCATACTAGCTACCTAAGGAACACAGTTGTACTTTATTATTTTGTTGTTGTTTTATTTCTTTTGTTTGTCTGAGTAGGATGTGACTTCCACAAAAGGAAATGAGTTTGAAGATTACTGTTTGAAACGGGAGTTACTGATGGGAATTTTTGAAATGGGCTGGGAAAAGCCATCTCCTATTCAGGTATGTTTCTTGTTTTTATCCATATAAAATATTGTGAGTTAAGCAATCCATACTTTTTGATCTGTGTGGGTGATACAGTTATCCAACACTTTTGTGTGTGTGTGTATACATAGGCACTTTTTCTGAACCTTTTAAGGATAAGTCACAGAATCATGGCCCATTGCCTCTAAATATTTCAGTGTGTATTTCCTGAGAATAGGACTTTTTTTTTTTTTTTTTTTTTTTTTAAAATAAGCTCTGTGCCCAGCGTGCAGCTTAAACTCACAACCCTGAGATGAAGAGTAACCTGTTTACCAACTGTGCCAGCCAGGCGCCCCTAGGTGCCTGTGAGTAACCATAGTATACTTACCTTTGGTCAGTTTAATGCAGTATTTTTATCTCATCTGTCATTTGTATTCTGATTTTTAATTGACTCTAAAATATCCTTTATAGGATTTTTTTTCTTTTCTGTACAGGATGCATCCTAGGATCAGGATTTTCATATTATGAACCTGTATTACATATAGTTAGTTACATTTCTTTAACGTTTTACAGTTGTGAGCATTTCCCTAGTCTTTTTTTTTTTTTTTTTTTTTCAATGTAGAACATTCCTCATTTGGGGTTTGTCTCCTGTCTGTATGTGATGAGACTCAAGCTATGCATTCTTAGCCAGGGGACTGTAGAAGTCACGTTGTAGCCTTCTCGAGCTACCTCATTGGGAGGTATATACAGTGTCCATCTGTTTCTCAATGGTGAATTTAATTTTGGTTACCCTCTCAAGGTGGTGCCTGATTTTTTTTTTTTAAGTTTTTATTTTGAGAGAGAGAGAGTGTGTGCACATGCGTGAGCAGGGAAGGGGCACAGAGAGGAGAGAGAGAATCCCAAGCAGGCTCCATGCTGTGAGTGTGGAGCCCAATACAGGGCTCAGTCTCACTGTGAGATCATGACCTGAGCTGAAATCAAGTTGGACGCTTAACTGACTGAGCCACCCAGGCACCCCTAATTAATTGTTTTTTCCCCCTTCCCTTAAAACTAATAAGCAGTCTATGGGGAGCCTTTAAGACCATGCAGGTATCTTACTCTTCCATCAAAATTTCCCCTTAGTCTTAGTATCCATTGTTGATTCTTGCATACTTTAATCTTTACTGTGGTGGGTAATGATGGGTTTCCAATGGTAGTGCTCCTTGCACGTTTGGCCTTGTGAAGAAGAGCCTTCCTATATCTTCTCATGTAGCTATATGTTATCAGTGTGGACGCATGAATTTTTTTCCCCTGGTGGTATTTTTGTGGCCAAATTGTCCCATATTTGGCTATGGTGAGCTCCTTCAAGCTGGTTTCTGTGTTTTTGTAATATCCCCCCACTCCCCCACCTCCCCCTGCTTTTTTTCTGATAGACTATCTTTTGGAGCAATTTTAAATTCATAGCAATTGAGCAGAAAAGGTATTTCCCATAAACCCTGGTCCTTACTCATGCATAACCTCTCATTTTCAACATCCCTCACATGAGTGATATATTTATTATAACTAAGGAACCTCTCTTAACCTTACCTAAAGTTTGTAGTGTGTTTATAGTATGCTGTACAAATGTATGCTGACATGTACCCATCATTGTAGTATCACACATAGTAGTTTTACTGCCCTAAAAATCCTCTGTGC
Organism: Prionailurus bengalensis; assembly: GCF_016509475.1. Lineage (NCBI taxonomy): Eukaryota > Metazoa > Chordata > Mammalia > Carnivora > Felidae > Prionailurus > Prionailurus bengalensis. The sequence goes on along the minus strand of NC_057346.1, from coordinate 16,375,097 downwards.
TCTGCCTGTCCACTCCTCACTATCCCCTCTTTTTCCTTGAGTACTTCGTTTTTGGTATATCATGGTGTCAAGCTTATCTGCACCTATGCTATCCCAGCCTTGGAATCAGTCATTTCTCCAGGGAACCCTGATTGTCAGTGGGACAGCAGTATTAGAGACTTATATCTGAGTACTGAGTGCACTGTTTGCTCCTTGACTCTTTAGGTGGAAATGTATATGTGCATACACATACATGTAGGCCTAAACATGCATGTTAATTGACAGTGTTGGTTCCAGGCTATAGTAAGGACAAACCCTGTGACAATGAGCACTTTTTCGTTGAACAAACATGTACTGAGTGACCCAGAAAATGTTAGACACTGGAGATACTGTGATGAACAAGACAGACAGGGTTCCTGCCCTCACAGCCAGGTGGATGAGACTACTAACTGTACAGATAATTTCAGTGTGCTGTGATGAGCCCTCTTCTAGTTGAAATTGTGTATATGTGTAGCCACTAAAAGAAGATGGAATGACCTGGAAGAAGTGATCCATATTCTAAGCCAGAGACACTGGGATAGCGATTGCCTAGAGATTCTAAACTTTGTGTGCCTTTGTGGACGAACTAAAGAGGTTTATTATGGTTGGAGAAAGTATCAAGATAAGGTTATATATCATCAGACAATTTGAGTACATACATTAAAAATACTTCGGAATTTATTTTTATATAATGTAGTTCATGTTAATCCATTTTATCTACAGGGACGAAAGTTTTATGAGTCTTCTGTTATAGGGACTGTATCATTCAACTTTGTATCTCCAGTATTCAGGTGCATGGCAGGAAATGGGCCTTCTGATACTCAGTAGTATTTATTTAGAATGTTGTGAAATTATGGTTGACATGTCCACATGCAACCTTGGTCTGTAGAACTATTGAACAGCACTAGCTTTGCAGTCAGACTGTCCAGGTTGAATTCCCAACTTACCTCCTTTCTAAGTTGATTATTTGAGGTATCTCTCTAATCATCAGTTTCCTGGCCTGTAAAATTGATATAACAGTATATATGATATATATTATAGAGTTGTTGTGAAGGTTAAGTGAGGTCATTCATGTTAGTATGCTTGGTATAGTGCCTCGTAGATGTTGAATGCTCTATAATTGGTATGGGTTGTTATTCCATAGACTTGTTTTATGAACAAAGGAAATGGGGGGAGGCAGGAAGGAATAAATGCCCTGCCTTCCTCAAAAAGAAAAAAAAAGAGACCGTGGTTCATTTAGGAGACTGAATTCTTAATGGAGCCTTGCTGGCTCCTGTTTCCCACCTAATGCAGGGCTTGATCTCACAAACCGTGAGATCATGACCTGAGCGGAAATCAAGAGTTGGATACTAAACCAACTGAGCCACCGAGGCACCCCTAAAATTGACATTGTTGTTCACGTCTGAGTATTAATATAACATAGAGATAGTTATCTCTCTAGCCACTTAACTAGTCTCACATCTAGCTTTCTCTGTAAAATAAAAGTAAGTAATCTTCCTCACAGGGTTTTTGTGAGAATCAAATGCAATTTGTAAACAAAATATATATTTTTTAATGTTTATTTATTTTGGGGAGATAGAGTGGGGGAGGGGTATAGGGAGAGGTAGACACAGAATCTGAAGCAGGCTCCAGGCTCTGAGCTGTCAGCACAGAGCCCCACGTGGGACTCGAACCCACAAAGCATGGGATCGTGACCTGGGCCTAAGTAAGACACTCAACTGACTAAGCCACCCAGGTACCCCTGTAAACAAACTATTTTGACATAGCAAAGCAGTGTACAAAGTATTATTTTAGATACCTGGGACCACCATTCCCATTGTCTTTTTCTTCACTATTTTGCCTGAGAATCTGTGGAAAATACAAGATGGTCCTTAGAATTAATTCAGTTTAACAAACCATAAATATTAAGATTTTGAAACAAAGAAATTTAGAAACCCTCTAGTAAAATCTAACCTCATGACTGGATGTCTTCTATTCATTCTGTTCTTACCTACTTTTCTCTCCTTGTTTTCCAGTTGTTTTTAAGGTGTTCTATAATACTTAGTTTTACAATGTTGTCCAGACATTTTTTCCCCAAATACAAAAGCCTTTTGGATCAGATGGGTGTCATCTGCATTTGAATCTTTTTTTAAGAGATGGTGACTTTGTTGGCTGTAAGATTATTGGACAATGAAGCACTTAAAATTACATCCTCAAAAAAGATTGTACCCTGACAGTCTGGAACCATATATACTACAGATTGCTTCCACACATCTTTCTTTGGTGCAACCATCTGTGACTCTAGTTCTAGTTCTGAATGCTATCCCCCAGAGCTAGCATAACTATGCCTTTCTAAAGGCATAGCTTTATAGGAGCACAGACTTCTTTGGAAGGCCTAAGAATCTACTGTTTTATTCTGCTTAACATCGTGAAGCCTTACAGAGTCAACTCTTGAACAACAAGGGTTTGAACTGCATGGATCCACTTATACACAGATTTTTTTTCAGTATTGTAAATGTGTTTTCCTTAGAACTTTCTTAGTATTTTCTCTAGCTTACTTTATTTATTTACATATAACGTACAAAATGTGTTGATTGTTTACCTTACCAATATCAGGCTTCCAGTCAACGGTAGGCTGTTCGTAGTTGTAGAGGAGTCAAAAGTTATTTATACGTGGATTTTTGAGTCTGCCGTGATGCAGAGGGGTGGAACGGGAGGGAGGGTAACAGTGCCTGTAATTCCCTCATTCAAGGGTCAACTGTTTACTTCGAGATGGTTGAAAATGACAGCTCTTACTGCTTCCAGACCCCACGTACAACCTTTGAAGACTTTTTATGTAATGACGAAATGGCAAGTAGTCCATTATTGAGGGAGACATGGAAGTTCCTTATTGTTGGCAACAAAATTTCTCAACTATTTTGAGAAATTATTTTGTCAACCAGGTCTAATAAAAATTGATAGTTTATTGTTGATAGCTAGGAATTATAGCATCCTTAATCCTTTGCAAATCATTCCTTTTGCTAATGTAGATTTCTTATGACTCTAGGAATTGGTTTCCTAACTTTGCAGAAAAGTGTTTAAAAGTATTTCCTCATTGGTTACGGTGGCAAAATTGGAGTGTGTTCCTAAGTTAGAGATATTTTTGAAATTATTATCTTCCTTATCCTTTTTTTGGGTAGCACTAGATACCTATGAGAACCATTGCCGTTGTCTATGACCATACCACCCTGAACATGCCTGATCTCATCTGATTTCAGAAGCTAAGCAGGTTTGGGCCTGGTTAGTACTTGGATGGGAGAACCATTGCCATCTTCTCCACCATAGTCATACTATCTTTTCCTCTGAGATTAATATTGTTAAGGCTCCCTAGCACTAGGAGGTAAAAAGAAGCAGCTACTCCAAAAGCAGCTAATTGGGCAATTTTCAGGTTTTTTAGGTAAGACACTTTTGTCAAATGCCTCTCAGTATTAGGAAATTGGGAAGTATACTGTGCTTTGGTTGTAGGCAACAGAAACCAACTTGGGCTAACTTAAGCAAAGGGAAATTTCTTGAAAGAGTATCAGAGGAGTTCACAAGCGTGAGAAAAATCTGGAGAAACACACTTGGAATAGACCAAGAACTGAGGCAGCTGTGAAGAGCTTAGAAAGCTACAAATTGTTATAGGATGTACTTTAACAATTTAAATTCTAAGAAGGGAGCATGGAGCTGGTCTGGCTTCAGTTGATGTTTCCTCTTTGGCTAGAGTGTCCGGTGGGGAGATGCAGTTCCTCAGATGGAAGTTAGGGTGCTACTGGGAAAGGGAAAATGAATCCTAGGGTAACCAAAACACAACGAATACTTAGTGGATAAGTCCCTAGACCTTACAGTGGAACATGGACTTGGGGAGATGAGGTGGCAAAATCAGACCTCAGATTGTAGGGTTGGCATGGGTTTTTTGATAACTTGATTGAGATACAAATCCCATATCACAGAATTCACACATTTAAAGCATATAATTCAGTGGGTTAGTATATTCACAGTTGTGCAACTGTTACTGAAATCAATTTTAGAAAATTTTCATCACCTCAAAAAGAAGCTGCTTTAGCAGTCTCCCTTCATTTTCCCCTAGCCCTAACCAGCCACTAATCTTAGTGTCTCCATGGATTTGCCTGTTCCCCACATTTCATCTAGATGGAATCCTAGCATATGTGGTTTTTTGTGAGTGGCTTCTTTGACTTAGCATTTTTTAGGGTTCATCTATGTTGTAACATGTATCAGTCCTTGCCTTTGTGTTGCTGAATAATAATTCTGTTGTATGGCTACATTATATTTGGTTTATCAGTCGACAGGGTTTTTTTCTGCTATTAGCTATTTTGAATAATGCTACTGTGAACATTCATGGACACGTTTTTGTGTGGAGAGGTTTTCATTATAAAACAAAGTACCTAACTTGAAAGGATATAAATAATATAAAGTATCTGAGTGCCGGACACACAGTAAGTTTTTAAAGTTTTTGTTTCCTTCCTTCCTTTCTTTTCTCCCTGGTAGCTCCCATGATTTCCTCTTGGGTTTCAAAGCTGTCTGAACCTGACTTGAATTCTCTTTCTTCATATTACCTAATCTTCCTAGGAAACAGTGGTGAGAGACGGTGTGAATGTATTGAATTCCCTGCTTGCTAATCATAATGGTTACCATATGGGGCAAATATATGTGTATCTTAAAGACTAGTTTACTTGGTTTAAAAAACAAAAAAAACTTTAAACAGTTTCTGTAGACTATAAGCCCTTATCAGAGAGTGCAGGGGAACAGAAGTCAGTGCCTTAATCCAAGTTAAAAGGTGAACCCAAAATGGGAATTAGGATACCCCTAAGCTAATTCTGACCTGCCTCACTTTATTAACAGTTTTATTCTTTTAAAGAACCTGACTCCAGGGCTGCTTGGGTGGCTTGGGTCAGTTAAGTGTCCAACTCTTGATCTCAGCTCAGGTCTTGATCTTAGGGTTGTGAATTCAAGCTCCGTGTTGGGCTCAGGGCTGGGTGTGAAGCCTGCTTAAACAAATAAAATAATAAAGAAAAATAAAGAACCTGACTCAGGATGTCACTGGGAGACCCTTTTATCCTGCTCTAGAACTGAGTAGTGTGCACGTAGCCTATTTAAAAACTAGAAGATAGGGCACCTGACTGGCTCAGTTGGAGAGCATGCATCTCTTGATTTCGGGGTTGTGAGTTCGAGCCCCATATTGGGGGTAGAGATTAAATGAATGAATGAATGAACGAACGAACGAACGAATGAACCGTGGAGGTAATAGGCCTCCAGAGCAACTGAAGATTAACAGAGTTGACTCAAAGTAGGAGGAGATTAAGACCAAAGAGTCAAAGCCAAGGATTTTTCTTTGACCTGCTTTACTGTGATAAGCAGAGTGCTTAATGCTGGTTGTAGGAAGAGAGGGTAACAGAGTATTGTCATTGGACCATTTTTTACGTTGTTTTGGCAGCTGTGTTTCTTTTTCTGATAATATGGAACCCATCTGACTCCTGTGATGGGTTCTAGGTAGAATGAGTACCACAGTGGAAAAAAATGCAAGTAATGATGTTTATTAGTTAAATGTTTGTATAATAACTAGAGTGCTAGAGATACTTCTTTTGGTTATTAGCTCAGGCATAGAAACTGTTAAAGTGGTAATAAATCTCTTTCCTAATTTATTTTCCTAATTTTTTGGTTTTAGAAATTAAAATTTTTAGTTTTAGAAATGGAAGTGTTCTGCTTCCTCCCTGTTGATACCTATTCTCATTTTTAAATTTCTCTCTGTATATGAATAATTTTCAGTAATTTTGGGGAGGCCTTTGCTATTTAGGTGATTTGTCCAAATAGGAAATGTTATCTTTACAAAATACACTTGACACAGTAAGCTAAATGTGAAAGTGAAAAGTCAGTCTCTGATGTGACCATCGATGGAGATAACTGGAATAGAATTGGGCCTCCAGTTGAGCACGCTTCGGGACAGAGAAGTTGCATGTGAAAACATTGACATTGACATTGTGAACTTATGTAATAAAATCGAATAGGAACTAAAGTTAAACTTTCTAGCTGATTCCTATTTTTTGCAAGGATGGGCTGCCCAAGGCACAATTTTTCATTGTGTTTAAATTTAAATTGGTTTCCTAGTCTCAAAACGTACAGTCTTACTTTTGTATTCTTTGTATCACTTCTTCTCCAGTTTTTAATTGTGAGATGTCCTTTGCTTTTTTTCTGTTTATTCAACTCTTATTTGTGTGTCAGCCCAGGTTCCTCCTTTTCATTTGTTGTTTTCTTTGTTTAGATGCCCAGCTTCCTTAGGCATACACATTCTTGCACGTACAAATTCACATATACAGTTTGTATTACATTGGGATGCAGTTTATACTGTACGCAGTTCTGATCAGTATTGGTTGGCAATGTTGATGACATTGGCTGGTAATTTACCTCTGCCTATTCTTGTAAAATGCAAATGTGAGACACTTTAAAGTTGTACCAAAGAGGTATACCTTCAGTGCATTTAAAGAATAATTTCCTTATTTATTGTTTTTATTCATGAGTAATTTTCATTTTCTTGTCTCTTAGGAGGAGAGCATTCCCATTGCTTTATCTGGTAGGGATATCTTAGCTAGAGCAAAAAATGGAACAGGCAAGAGCGGTGCCTACCTCATTCCCTTACTTGAACGGCTAGACCTGAAGAAGGACAATATACAAGGTTAGTTTTGTTTTGTTTTTTAAGTTTATTTATTTATTTTGAGAGAGAGCACAAGCTGGGGAGGAACAGAGAGGGAGAAAGAGCGAATCCCAAGCAGGCTCTGCACTGCCAGCGCACAGCCCAATGAGGGGCTCAAAAGTCATGAAGTGTGAGATCATGACCTGAGCGGAAATCAAGAGCTGGAGGTTCAAGTGACTGAGCCACCCAGGTGTCCCAGTTAGTTGTTTGTTTAAACTAAAAATTGCAGTTTGCACCTTGGAGCTATGTGGAAGATGTTACCATCTTTTTTTTAGTCAGAATTTATATAATCTGGAGTTAGTATTTACCTATCCTTTCACAGCTTGGGGCCCAGTTGTCTTACAAAATATCCAGCTTTTGGAAAGATTTCAAGTTTTCAGAAGAGTTTTACATATTACACAGTTTTGATAACATTCCAGTGAAATAGGCAATATAAGCATTATTGCCTTATAGATAGGAAAGCTAAGATCATGAGAAGTTACCTGACATTGCTACTTAGAAATTATGGAACTGAGTTGTTTCTTGTGGCACCTGTGTGTCTGCAAGAGCTCATGAGCTTTTTCTTCTGTATAAAGCCTTGTGGTTTTGGAATTTTAAGAGCTTAGGAAGTAGAGAAGAAAATTTCCATAGTTGTACGCAGAGCAAGCTAATAGAGTTAATTTTTTTTTTTAAGTTTATTTTTAAGAGAAACAGAACGCAAGTGGGGGAGGGGCAAAGAGAGATGGAGACACAGAATCCAAACCAGGCTCCAGGCTCTGAGCTGTCAGCACAGAGCCGGATGCAGGACTCGAATTTACAAGCCATGAGATGATGAGCCGAAGTCAGACACTCCACCAGCTGAGCCACCCAGGCATCCCATAATTTTTGACCTCTAAAGCTTTTTCTGAAATTTTCATAAATTGGTCTTGATCTATAATGATCATTTCTTCCATTTTCCCTTTACCTACTTTCATGTGATTTAAATGGAACCTGGGCAGCAAGAGTTTTCTATTCAGGTGTTTAGACTAGTGAATCTTTTGGTGAAAAATTAATAAACTTTGGGCTAGTTTTTACCAACTCAAAGAACCCTTTAAAGGTTTGTAACTAAGGAGTACCAGGTTTATATAGCAGTGCTGCTGAGGAAAAGTCTGAATCTGCAATACTGTAATAGGTGGGTTTTTTTGGTTGTTTTCTTTGTTTTGTTTTTTGTTTGTTTTTTTGGTAAAGGAAATTTACTTACTTGACTTTTCAGAATCAGGCCTATTATGATTCAATTTTCTAAAATGTCCTGAGTATCTAGATTGCAAGGGGCAGTATTTCTGTAGCTTATTAAAAACTCTTAAAATATGTTTTCTTTTTTTCTGTTTTCCAGCAATGGTGATTGTTCCCACTAGAGAACTTGCTCTACAGGTCAGTCAAATTTGCATCCAGGTCAGCAAACACATGGGAGGGGCCAAAGTGATGGCAACCACAGGAGGAACCAATTTACGGGATGACATAATGAGGCTTGATGACACAGGTAGGAAATGATTGCTCTAAGGTGGCCTGGCTCTAAGTGGAATTACAGACACAGGTGTTTCCTTTTAAACTTACTAAAAATTGGGGCGCCTGGGTGGCGCAGTCGGTTAAGCGTCCGACTTCAGCCAGGTCACGATCTCGCGGTCCGTGAGTTCGAGCCCCGCGTCAGGCTCTGGGCTGATGGCTCGGAGCCTGGAGCCTGTTTCCGATTCTGTGTCTCCCTCTCTCTCTGCCCCTCCCCCGTTCATGCTCTGTCTCCTTCTGTCCCAAAAATAAATAAACGTTGAAAAAAAAAAAAAAAAATTTAAAAAAAATAAAAAAAAAAAAAATAAATAAACTTACTAAAAATTGTTTTTGAGAATTAAGGACCAGAAACATTGCAGTAGAAAAATGAGTAAAGGAAATGACCATTTCATTCGAGAAAAAAAGACAAATTGATATTAATTGGAAGGATATTCAGCCTTCCCGGTAATTTTTTTAATGTAAATGAAAACAGCAATTTGATACCATGCCTATCCAATTGGCAAGACTAAGAAATAGTAGTAACCAATAATAAAAGTTTGAGAAGAAACAGGCTATCTTGTAGCATGGGGGTATAAATTGATACAGTCTTTATGGTGAGCAGTTTGTGATTATGTTTTGAAATTAGGAGTGTATATATTCAAGAATCTTTCCTGAAGAAATAGGCAAATGCAGGGTCAGGTTAGTGCAGTATGGTTTGTAGTACTAAAAAAATTGGAACATCCTAAACGTTAGTGGAGATTGGCTAAATACATCGGGGTGTAGTCTGAATGGAATTCCCCAAAGCTGTTAAAAAATTAAGCTGAACTGTATTCATTTTCATTAAGAGTTCTCCAGGATAGATACATCATTAAGTGAAAAAAGATAACAAAACACCAAGCATGAAATTAACTTATATAAAATTATACATAAAGTTTGAGTCAGAATCTTATATATGGTTGTCATCTGGTAAATTACTTACCATGTGCTTCATACTGCACAGTTACTTAAAATGATTGTCTCATTTCATCTTTGTAATAATCTTCTGAAGGCCATTCCTCTAGATTAGAGGGAAGCAACTGTACCAAAAGCCTGGTATGCCTTTGTTACTCATTGGGGATTGTTTTAATACAAGTATGCCCCTTATTTGGAGCAGGTGATTTGGGAATCTGTTAGCTCACCCCACGTAGAAGTGAAACAAGTATTTTCTGGCCAACCTAAGATGAAATGAAAATCCATATCCTAAAACACGTCTTTGCCTGTTTGTATTATTCCTACCTTTACAACAGTGTTTCTGATAAAATATGTATGATAAATCTTTATTGTATCATGTTTGCCTAAGCTAAAATTAATGAGAATACGTATTTTCTAATTTTGTGTAGTGCATGTGGTGATAGCTACCCCTGGAAGAATCCTGGATCTTATCAAGAAAGGAGTAGCAAAAGTTGATCATGTCCAGATGATAGTGTTGGATGAGGTAATGTCTCTTTATTTGGAAAGTATTATTTTGTGCTTTGTTTAGAACTGTCAGTGAGTGAAGCAAAAGCTCTTTGTGTTTGTGAACCTTTAATAAATGCATGACTCTTGTCAATTCAAACTAATTTGCTTATAAAACCCATTTAACTTTTTAAAGGCAATAGGTGATAGGTATTTATAGGAAAAGTTCAGCCTTGGGTCTTTTTCTTAGGGATGCCAGATAGTTTATAAGTTTTGTTTTTATTTTTCAAGAAAAGTAATTGTTGAATACCTTAAAGCCAAATTCATTCTAAGTCTCTTTCCAATCAGTAATATGTCTTAAAAGACATGTAATGTCTCTCACCCCTCGTTTAGTATGTCTTCTTTTTTCTTTTCTTTTCTTTTCTTTTCTTTTCTTTTCTTTTCTTTTCTTTTCTTTTCTTTTCTTTTCTTTTCTTTTCTTTTCTTTTCTTTTCTTTTCTTTTCTTTTCTTTTCTAAGTTTATCTATTTTGAGAAAGAGCAAGTGAGAGTCCCAAGCAGGCTCCGTGCAGGGCTCAATCTCACAAACCGTGAGATCAGTCAAGATGCTTAACTGACTGAACTACCCAGATGCCCCTAGTATGTCCTTTGTACTGTTTGGTTTTTCATCTCCAGTATATGTGTTATCTCACCAGGTTGTAAGTGCCTTTTAAGAACTTACTCTGGCTCTGCATTTGTGGGATCTGGCAGTGTTTTTGTATATAAAGTCTATGGGTGTTAATGTTTTTGAAATAAAGTTGCTTTCCTATTTGATTTGTGTCTTAGATAACTAGATCAGGTTATTGTAGTCTATCAGACAGGTTTTTTTATCTTTGAGTAAGGAGAGAGAATGTTTATTAATGACTATTGGCTAGCAATAAGTACTGAACATGTTTCTTAATTTACTTTTTACACCAACCCTGTAAGGTAGGTATCCTATAAAGTAGTTAACAATAAGTGAAATTTCTAATTTTAAAGTTGTGGACTGAAGTATTGGGTGTAAATAACCCGCCAACATAGCTAAAAAGTCAAAGAGACTAGATTTCAACTCAGGTAATTTGACTCTGCAGATTGTACTCTCAGCCATGTACTGTCTCTCATGGAAATCACATTAAAATTCTGTTATGGGGGACCTTAGGTGGCTCAGCATCTGACTTTTGATTTTGGCTTAAGTCATGACCTCACAGTGAGACAGAGCCCCAAGTGGGGCTCTGCCCTGAGCACGGAGCCTGCTTGGGATTCTCTTGCTGCCCCTCCCACGCATGCACATTTTTCTCTCTCACTGTCTCTCAAACTAAATTAAAATTCTGTTCTAGGATTTTTTTTGCCTATCTAGAATATGGTATTATAGATTATCCACCTTCTGAATCCCTGGGACTGTGTCTTGGTGCCATCGGACTGGATGATGTTAGAGAACTTACTGTTTTACAACCAGGAGTATTACATGAATGCTCTTGGATGATGCCTTACTAACCAAAGACCTTAAACACTAATTGTTTTTGAAATTGTCTTTTCTTTGTACTGCAGGCAGATAAGTTGCTGTCACAGGATTTTGTGCAGATAATGGAGGATATTATTCTCACGCTACCTAAAAACAGACAGATTTTATTATACTCCGCTACTTTTCCTCTTAGTGTACAGAAGTTCATGGTGAGTATAAATCTACATGGAAGCAGTGCCATTCTGTTGCCCACAAGTATACCTTTATTCATAATTACATCCTGTAATCAGTCTCTACGTTATGCTGATTGTTTCAAGTTGTTGGCTTTTTCGTCAGCTGATCAGTTAAGATTTGTTGTGCATAAATTAACTTATTTTTTTAGTTGTAATAGTAATTTGATTATTCACTTAGCGTTTGGTGTCAGGCTGACATAATAATCATTGATACTGGATAAATTGATTATAGTGTGATCCTATATACAAAGCACAAAATAGGAACTTAGCTACATATCTGAATGTTAGATCTTCCATTATATGGTAACTTGTTTCCATCATAGATTATGTATACTTTGAAGAGAAGAGATCTGCATCCCTTTAAAGCGATAGTTTTATCAGAAAATTGTAGGGTATATTTTGAGTTCCAGAGATACACTCTACTTTCATTGAATTATATGACTCTTCTTTTTTTCAGAATTCCCATTTGCAGAAACCCTATGAGATTAACCTGATGGAGGAACTAACTTTGAAGGGAGTAACCCAGTACTATGCCTATGTAACTGAGCGCCAAAAAGTACACTGCCTCAACACACTTTTCTCCAGGGTAAGTAATGGGCTTCAGCTACTGAATATTATAACCCCAATTAAACAGTTGTGTCTATTTTTCCTACCATTTTCAATGTAAAAAACAGTCCACAGCTTTTTCTTAAAAGGTAGTTTGGGTTGTTGATCTGAAGTTGATACAGTATGATGTCAAAGGTACTTTTAATTAAATCCTAAAATAATTTGACCTTGATTTTATAGTTGCTCTCATTATCTGCATATTCTGTATTTGCAAATTTGGCTGCCCCCCAAAATTTATTTGTAACTTGTGATCAATACGCACGTGCTACTGAAGTCATTTGTGGATACTAGTAGTACAATGGAAAATAACAGCAGTTGTGCATAATTCCAACTGAGATTGAACAAGGTGACACACTGCCTTCTTATTTCAGCTCTCATACTTGTCTTTCTTGTAGTCTGTGCCACATTAATGCCACATTTTTTTCATTTTAATGTTTTGGTTTTTGTTTATTTCATGGTTTTATTTATTTATTTATTTATTTATTAACGTTTATTTATTTTTGAGACAGAGGGAGACAGAGCATGAACGGGGGAGGGTCAGAGAGAGAAGGAGACACAGAATCTGAAACAGGCTCCAGGCTCTGAGCTGTCAGCACAGAGCCCGACGCGGGGCCTGAACTCACAAACCGCGAGATCATGACCTGAGCCGAAGTCGGACACTTAACCGTCTGAGCCACCCAGGCGCCCCTGTTTCACAGTTTTAAATGGCTCCTAAGCTTAGTGCTCTCCGTCACTCCTAAGCACAAAAAAACTGATGTGCCTTGCAGAGAAAATGTGTATTGGATAAACTCTTTACAGCCAGGCAGGAGTTACACTGTTGGCCATGAGTAAATAAGGGGTCTTTGAATAGCAACACACATAAGATTATCTGTTGATGGATTGGTGAAAAAGATGTGACTAGAGGCTCACAGGAACCTAATCCTTTATCTCTCCTGGGAGCAGTGGTTTTGTATTCACGTGTTCAGTATTTTTTGTTTTTTTCACATATCCAGTGTTTGTGGCAACTTTATAGAACATAATTATTGCATATAATGAGAATTGAATGTGTTTTAGTCTTGATGATTTTTACAATTTTGCATCTCTGTTGTGTCATGAGATTCTAAGTCTTAGACCGTATTTTTAACATCTGTCGGTCACTATTTTCAAGATTTGGCAAAGTAAAATGAAGGTTTTTCTTTCTCATATCTTTTTTTTTTTTTTTTTTTATCCCTTTAGCTTCAGATAAACCAGTCGATCATTTTCTGTAACTCCTCTCAGCGAGTTGAATTGCTAGCCAAGAAGATTTCTCAACTGGGTTATTCTTGCTTCTATATCCATGCTAAAATGAGGCAGGTGAGTATAAAACTGGAACTTGTGTGCAGATTTTTAAAATCTTTTTCTAAGTATTTCTTGGATTCTGTTTTTTGTTTTAATGCTCCTCCATATGTCCTAAACATAAGAATGAATTATTCCTTAGTAAGCAAGGGACCTTTCATTGTGACCTCTGTGGTTCAGTTTTCTGGCTATAAAACATGGTATACACACTCTTCCCTCACAAGGTTGTTAGGAAGATGGAGATAGTTTATAAATGAGTTTATAAATGAGTAACTATTGTAAACTATTGAGCATGATACAAATATGAGATTTTACTCCCTTTCCCAGGTAATGCAGATTTGCACTGTTTAATACAGTAACCACTAGTCACATGTGGCAATTAAAGGAGTTAAAATTAAAGTTTAAAATTTAGTTCCTCTGTCACACTAACCACATTTTAAGTGCCATGTTACATGTGACTAGCAACTACAGTTTTAGAAAGTACAGATATAGAACACTTCCATCATTGCAGAAGGTTCTATTGGATAACACTGCTCTCGATTTTTAATTTATGTACCTCAGCCCTTATGTTTTTCTTCACTGTTTGCCTTAAGGGCACAATCTCTAAATTTTAGAACTAAATCAAGAGTTTAAAGAAACGCAGAACTATAAAAATAAGATTTTTGTGTGTGTGCTAATTAAACATTGTGAAATTTTGCGAAAGAAAGCAGTTCCTGTAGACTAACAGATTAAGAGCTTAAGTTAATCAGCACACATACGGTTTTCAAAGCAGCTTGAAAATGGATCAGCTATCATCATGTGGACCCTAATATTAGAAATTGTCACAGGAAATGAATGTATTAAGGTGTAGAGAATATTTCCAACTGGAAAAATGTTGCTTTGAATGAAAGGAAAGATGAGTTTGCCAGATGATAGATTTATTTCACTTTTTTTAGAGTCATTATGTATGTGTTTTCATTTTTGTATTTTAATTGAAAAGTAAATTTTTGTTTTTGCATACAGGTAACTCAAAAGACAAGTAGTAGATGTTTAGATCAGGCCAAACTTCTGTCATTTTCTGTTTGAAACATTGAAAAAGTAGATACACAAAAACATGGTGAAAATTGTTGCTTAAAACCCAGCAAAAAAAGATAAAAAATACCCTTAAGAGTTAAGATAAATGGTACATGAAGATACGTATTAAAATGTTTTAGTTGCTTATTAATTCCCGTGGGAAACTAATATATGGTTAACTTTTTTATCTTTTGTTTTTAACTTAGGGGTTTTGAATTGGCTCCTCTCTCATTTGTGTAAATTTCGGGTATACTAAACTGTTTGGATAGGAGAAATTAATGATAGGAAAATTAGGGTTATGTGTATGAGATTTAAACAAACCAAGTGCATTACTTTGTTCCTAGGAACATCGAAATCGTGTATTTCATGATTTCCGAAATGGCTTATGCCGCAATCTTGTTTGCACTGGTAAGTATTTCCGTATTTACCCCTTGGTTTTCTCTTTAGTTCTGCTCTGCTTTCTCTATCCATATCTTCCATCAGAGTCTGTGACAGAGTTCATCTCACCCTAATACCATTTCTGGAATTTCTGAAGTTGAAATGAGCTTAATTCCTGAAACTAGTTTCCATATCTGAAACTGCAGAACACTTGTTGGCGCTCATACCTCATCTCTGTCTTTTAAACAGTTGTGGAATTTGTGTGTTTTCTGAATAACCTTAGCATACAGGAATGAGATGTATGTAGTACATGCAAAATAAATTAACATTAAGAAACTATGTTTTGGAAATTATTTACTGTGGCCTCTTAATTTTTTTGCCAGAAACAGCCTAGTCTATATTTTGGTGTATATTTAGTGTACTGAACTTCAACTCGGGAGCCAGGTGGACATTCAGAACAGACAATGAGTATCCTTCCATCTCTACACTGGAAGTACAATCTTAGTATTGGTATGAGATTAATCATCTAAACTAGGCTTCTGGGTAGAGAAGAATCTGGATTAAAAAAAAAATTTTTTTTTAGTGCTTAATTTTGAGAGAGAGAGACAGCAGGGGAGGGGCAGACAGAGAGGGAGACACAGAATCTGGAGCAGGCTCCAGGCTCCGAGCTATCAGCACAGAACGTGATGTGGAGCCTGAACCCACAAATCAGGCGGCCCAAGGATTTTTTTTCTGTAATTGAGGTACACATACACAGAGAAATACAGTAATTGTAAGGATATCATTCAGTGACTTTTTTTTACATATAAAAAAATTTTTTTAATGTTTATTTATTTTAGAGACAGAGCACAAGTGAGGGAGGGGCAGAGAGAGCCAGAGACAGAATCGGAAGCAGGCTGCAGGCTCTGAGCTGTCAGCACAGAGCCCAATGCAGGGCTCGAACCCATGAACCATGAAATCATTATCTGAGCCGCAGTCAGACACTCAACCGACTGAGCCATCCAGGCACCCCTCAGTGACTTTTTGCATATGTATACACCCATACAACTATCATCCAGATCAAAATGTAGAGTAGTTCACAATTTGAATTTGTTAAAATGCTGCTCTAGAAATAAACTCCAAATTTTTACTAACGGAATATTGAATTTGCTAATCTACAAGAACCAGGTATCCTTGGTGCTTCCAGTTTACCTTTTTCTGTCTTATATCTAACCATACAGCTGTGAATTAATACATGTATGTTTACTTTACCAGCAATTCTAACCTTTATATTGAAATAAATGGAAAGGATATTAGACTTCTAGAATTTTTATTTTTATTAAAAAAATTTTTTTAATGTTGGTTTGTTTTTGAGAGAGAGAAAGAGAGCGTGAGCAGGGGAGGGGCAGAGAGAGAGGCTGACACAAAATTGAAGCATAGACTTTTAGAATTTTAAGATTAGGGTTCAAGTCCTACCCTTTTTAACCTGTAATCATACGACCTTGGACAAGTCATGCTTTTCTTTTATGCCTTTTTTTTTAATCTGTAAAATGAGAATGCTTTAAACCAAATTCTGAACAAATATGTGTTTTATTTATTCAAAAATAGTTTTTGATATTCAACCAATATTCTGCCAGGTATTTAGTTAGTTGGTGCTGGAAAAATATTACTCCTCAGTTTTATGTCTATTTTACCATAATTAAAAATATATACACACATACTCCCTGCCCTTGGGGAACCTATAATGTAGAAAAGGAACTAGTTCACTGGTGAAATGTTGAGAGTTGTTAAGCAAATTCAGCATGTGCAGACAGAAAACAGAAGATGTTTAATGTCATTATAAATAAGTACTGAATAACGTATGTGTACAAAGTGTATAAATACATGCGAAGTATCACTCTTTATTTCAAGGACCAATGGTTTAATCAGAGATAAAAAAGATAAACAACCTTGAGAGTCTAAAGCAGGCCCTGCAACCTTTTTCTTTAAAGTGCCAGATAGGGGGCGCCTGGGTGGCGCAGTCGGTTAAGCGTCCGACTTCAGCCAGGTCACGATCTCGCGGTCCGTGAGTTCGAGCCCCGCGTCGGGCTCTGGGCTGACGGCTCAGAGCCTGGAGCCTGTTTCCGATTCTGTGTCTCCCTCTCTCTCTGCCCCTCCCCCGTTCATGCTCTGTCTCTCTCTGTCCCAAAAATAAATAAACGTTGAAAAAAAAAAAATTTTAAAGTGCCAGATAGTAGGTATTTTAGACCTCATACACCATAAGGTCTCTGAAACAAGTTACTCAGCTCTGCCATTCTAGCTTAAAAACACCCTTAAACAGTACATAAACACACAGGCATGGTCCTGTGGCAGAAAAACTTTATTAAAACAGGCTGCCGGTTGGGTCTACAAGGGGGTAAAGGTAATTTGCAAATGTGAGGTGTGTGTAGGAAAAAAGTCCTAAATTTTCATAGGAAAGGAAATTAATTAGCTGTGGTGATCTGAGAAGAGCTGGAATTTTAACTGGCTTCATAACTATATAAGTTTTAGACTTGAATAAGGAGTTTTCAGTTAGGGGACTGGTATAAAACATGATCCATAGAGGGCTTCAAGAACATGCATTTAAGGAAAGATAAGTGGATGAATTTCATGGAGGGGGTTTGAGGACATGTGTTAGAGAAGTATATTAGGATCAACACTTGTAGGGTGGAGGACCTTGTATGTCAGTCTTACATTTTATCCAGAGGCAAATTAATGAGTTACAAATTCAAAGCGGTATTTTGGAAACAGTAGTCACCATTGTGGATTATTTTGGAGTGTGGAACTGATAGAAGCCCTAAAACCTAGTTATTAGTCTATTGTAATTGTTTCTACTTGTAGTTTTCATAGCCTAAATTAGCGTAGTAATTGGGGAACTAGAAAAGAGAAGGTGTGGCCTTGGCGCTAACCTCAGACTTGTAAATCACTTAGAATGAGATGAATGAATTCTAAAAGTGTAAGTAATTACTCTTAGTGGCTTATCTCTTCTTTTCAAAGTATTCTTGGTTAATCTATTTTGATCTTGGATTGAATACTAAAAATTACTGGTTACTCCTGAGACTCATTTATAATGAGTTTGTAGCTTAACAGTCATTCTGATCTCTTCCTGCATTTGCAGTTACCTTACACCGTTTCAAAAAAAAAATTATGGGACTTAGGAAAAGGTAACTTGGCTAGCAGAAAATTATTTATGATAATGTGCGTGCAGTAAAGATAATGCTAGTAATTTGCAAGTACATTTAAAATACCTAATGAATTAGAACTTAGGTTGCACTAGAAAGACATGTTAAAGAGTATTGTGGTACCAAGAAACATGCTTAAATTGAAAGATATAATGGAGATTCTCTCTTTCTTTTTTAAGATTTGTTTACCCGAGGTATTGATATACAAGCTGTGAATGTGGTAATAAACTTTGACTTCCCAAAGCTGGCAGAGACCTATCTCCATCGTATTGGAAGATCAGGTGAGGAAAAGGAAGATGTTCTTCTTCTTCTTTTTTTTTTTTTTTTTAACGTTTATTTATTTTTGAGACAGAGAGAGACAGAGTATGAACAGGGGAGGGTCAGAGAGAGGGAGACACAGAATCCGAAACAGGCTCCGGGCTCCGAGCTGTCAGCACAGAGCCCAATGCGGGGCTCGAACCCACGGACCGCGAGATCATGACCTGGGCCGAAGTCGGACGCTCAACCGACTGAGCCACCCAGGCACCCCAGGAAGATGTTCTTCACGGAAGTGTTTTGAGAAGTGTAATCACTAAATTCTGTTCTTTTGTGAAATAGAGTATACTAGCAGTGAGAACAGTGAATTAAAACTAATTTAGTTGTTTGATATTTAAAACTGATTTCTATTCTAGAGCATTTAAGAAAAGTTAAAATAACTTTATATGTGCTTAAGGTGAGGGAAAATTTAAGCATATATATATATATATATATATATATATAAAGCATGAGAGGCATGCTTTTCTCAGGTGGTGCAAACTACTGTTGATGTTTTGTGGCAACTTTTGACATAAATGAACATCTGTTTTGTCATTTGAAAAAGGTAAATGAGGGTACTACTTAGGGCGTGAAACAAAGTTGTAATGTGTGTGAGACCATAAGTGGTTTCATACACTCACAGTGGCAGTGAACAGTCCTGTATGGTTTTGCCACTAATAGACTTGCGTGCACACATTGATTCTCATATTTAACTCATTTTTATTAAAAACTGTTTTTCTTTAGGTCGCTTTGGTCATCTTGGCTTAGCCATCAACTTGATCACATATGATGATCGCTTCAACCTGAAAAGTATTGAGGAGCAGCTGGGAACAGAAATTAAACCGATCCCAAGCAACATTGACAAGAGTCTGTATGTGGCAGAATACCATAGCGAGCCTGTAGAAGATGAGAAACCTTAACAAGCATGTGCGTACCTGACAGAACAGTAGCTAAGTGAGTGTAATGTTTAAAGAAAAGAAAGAAACCAAAATCCTCTTTCCTGGGGAAAATCTGATGTGGCGCTACATATAATAACAATGATAGAGTAAAACACCGGTTGGCATAAATAAATAAACTGGGACCTGTTGCTTGGGTGAAGTTGTGGTCTCATTAGAGAATCTGTAAATGCTGTTCTTGAATGCAGTCTTCCTGTGTAATGTGATATATGAGGAGTACTTAAGACAAATCCATACTTCCAAAATAATGAAAGCAAAGAATCTTTTTTAGCGGTTTGAATATGAAAATATTTCTTGTCTTTCCTTTATCACTCAGTCATCTCTCTGTTGTTAGCATCACTCTTAATTTCTACTGGCCACCTTAATAAATCAGGTTAAAATTTTTTTTTTTTAATGTTTATTTTTGAGAGAGAGTGTGTGCATGTGAGCAGGGGAGGGGCAGAGAGAGAGGGAGACCCAGAATCTGAGGCAGGCTCCAGGCTGTCAGCACAGAGCCCGACATGGGGCTCAAACTCACGAACCGAGTGAGATCATGACCTGGCCCTAAGTTGGCCGCTTAACTGAGCCACCCAGGCACCTCCTTAATAAATCAGGTTAAATTACCTACACTGCCTCATTGCCAAATGTGTAATCAGGCTGTGAGGATAATTGTCTTTTTTTTAACTGCCCACTCTGGTTTCCTGCACCATTTCATTTCATTGTTTGATGACTATCAACTATCAGGCTCTAATACTGATGCTCAAAAGAAAGCTCAACATAAAGGAATATAGGCTATTTTGCAGGGTTTTTTGTAAGGAAAATCTGATTTGAGAGATGATTGTTTCCAAATTAGCAATAAACCTTTTACCTGTTATTTTTAAGTTTCTAAGATCCTCTCTTCGCTTTAGTCTTTCTTTCCCCTCCCCTCCTGAATTGAAATGTCAAACACAAAGCCCTCAGGCAAACCTAAAAGTAGGCAATGTTTGCTGGTGTATTGGTAGGCTGTTGAGTTCGTGGAAGGTTAAAAAAAAACAATTCTTGATTTTATTTGTTTTGGATACCAGAACTTTCAGGCTCTCATTCTATCTCTGGGATGCCTAGCAGAAATTCCTTCATCCTAAATGGATTCTGTGGGAGGTATAGGCTCAGTAGAAGCTACTAAGAGCATTTGGGATGGAGATTGTGAAAAAGTAGGTACCCTAGTTCGTTGCTTTCACAAAAGTTAATTTTAGGTTTCTTCCTTCTTTCTTTAGGCTTTGACAAACTACAGAAGGCTCGTTTGGATCTGTGACACATCGTTTGGGGGGGATGCTCTTCTCTTTGTGGGTTTTTCATCTTCTTTTATTTTGGAACTATGAAGACTTAAAAGAGCTCAGACATTTTTTCTTTTTTTAACTGGTGAAGAGAAAAAGCTGAAAAGAAGGAATTTACCTTTTTTGTTCCACTTGTTTGCACTGTGTGCTGACTGAACATTAGTTGCACTAACTGCTGGTTTTTAAAAAATGTTTTCTGGGGAAGGGGGACAAGGAAGGAGGAGAAAGAAGAGAAGGGGAGAAACCCTAAAAAGAGAAGAATCTTGATGAACACACAAGCTTGTCTACAATTTCAAAATTCTCCAACAGCTGACTCTTGAGTGCATTTCAACTTCTCCCTAATTACTCATCCGTTTTTTAAGCCTGAAGAGCTTATTACTTATTTGTGCGAAGTGCCTTATGCTATGAGACCATTCAGAGTATCATCTTTTAGACACAGCCCAAGGAATCAACATAGTAATTCTTTGCTTTTTTTTTTTCTTTTTCCTATCTTTTAAAAATTTTTTGTCTTTTCATTTTGGTTTCAAGTTGAAGTCTCTCCCTTCCCTTTTTACCCAGTACTCAAGCCCAGGGCTGGAAGATGAAACATATTAGTAATGTTAAACACCATTTTCTTTTTGTTTATGTGGAGGAGTTGATATGCAACTGCAGTTCATCCGCACTGTAAATACATGTATTTAAAAAAAAAAAAACAATCCCAAGTAAAAATTTCTTCTGGGCTGAGTAGATTCCAACATCATCGCTCCCAAAGGAAAGAGCAGTCTATCATTGCAGGAGCCATATGACACGCCTTTGTGCTCTATAGCAGAACACTAAAGACTGGTTTACATACGCTTCCATTAGCAGTTATGGCACTTGATGTGTAGACATGTCAGAGCCTTGACCCTCTTTCCTCTGTGGCAGAGCGTGTCCCATAGAAAATTGGGTGTGTATACTTGTATAAACTTTGTAAATAAGTTTTTTTCTGGGTTCATATATATATATACATATATATATATTTTTTTTTTGGATGAAGGTTGCTGGGATTAAGGGGATTAGAGTGATTATGGGAGCAGCTAAAGATGAGAGGGGCTCAGTTTTCCGCAACACTAAATTCTAAAAAGTACTTTTGGCCTCTTGCTATAGAGAGCAGACCTCTGTGGGGACCCTGTGTTGGAAGAGGGACCCAGAAGTCTGGGATTCACTGTTTGCTGCCACACTGTATCATCTGATACCTTTGGAGAACACCTGCGAGAGAGAGCAAGGAAACTTCAAAAACCTCTGATTCAAGATGCTAGTTTTGAGAAGCTCTCTCTGATTGTGCTTCTTCCCCCTTCTTAAAAAAAGTTTGAGGAACTTTTCAAGCTCAGCAAAAGGGGACAAAGATTAATCTCCCTTGCAGTGTGGGGATTCAGTTGAGTGGCAGTGTCTGAGCAGTGTATGTACAAAGCATGGATTTGCATTTCAGAATACTAGCCAGTACCAGCTTTGGTAACGTTAGCAGTTCTGGAGCTTACTTTCTGTGGATCACTTCCTATACTCTGTAAGTGTGTTGCCCTCCGCCCACCTTGATACATAAACTTCCAGGAATGGGCAACTCCTGAGAGCTGTTAACTTTCACGCTACAGAAAGCTGCTTGCCATCCTCTTGCTTTGTGACAAGAATTATCTGTCATTTTGCATTGTAAATTGCTGGCAAATGCTTTACAGTTAATAGTGTTGCTTTAAATTGTGCCCCTCCCAACATGCTTGATGTTTGGCCTGATCTCCAGGCAAAAGGAGTGAGATGAATCAAAACCAGTGAACTTTTTTTTTTTAATGTTTTTAATTCCCTTTTAACCCAGTGTACTAGGTCAGTCAGGAGGCATCTAGGGTTTTAAAAAAAAGCAAAAAAATAATATGAAAAAAATCTGATTTCCATACTGCATTTTTTTCCAGACCCTAAAATATTACAAGATAAATCCTGCATACGCTTTCATGCTTAACTCATCTGGGTAAAGAAATCAATTATTCAAAGTTGCTTTTTTTTTTTTTTTTTACTCTTGCCTAGTTCTAATTCTAAGCAAAACTATTTGTGACTCACCCAAAACTCCTTAGGATCAAAATCCTGCAGATGCCTCCTGATTAGACATAGCCCTAACTCCTTAAAAAAACTGTAGCAAGAGCTGCACAGTACAAACCCCAAAAAGAATAAGCTCAAATATTTGGTATCCAAGCTATGTTCTTTCCAGCCAATGTTGGTTACTAAATACAAACCCTAATTAAGGAATCCTTTTCTTCTGGGGAGGGGTGGGGGGAGGGAATTTAGAAGGCATCAACTTTTGACCAAAAAATCTTGTCCTTGTACTGATGCAGCTCTCTCTTTCTCCCCCACCTCTGGCGAGATAAGAGGGATCATTCATTATAGAAGAAAAGCTTGTAAATGCAAATTGGTATCTCGCTAGAGAGTGCGTGGGTGACAACAAACCGCGCAGTCTCCTTTGCCATCCTCAGACTGTGCCTGGTGCCACATGCCTGTGGGTCCCTCTTAAAGCACAGACTTAACTGAAAGTATTACTGAAGTATATAGCCTCTGATGAGGAGTGGCACTTAAACTATCTGGGACACCACTATTGGACACAGTCCTGTAGAGGCAGCTGTCCAGTTTTGGTGCTTGACTCTTGAATAGGAATTGCTAAATGGAAAGATGCTCTAAAGACTAGGTCAAAGCCTAGTCTCTTTTTTTTTTTTTTTTTTTAACACCCCCCCCCCCGGCTATTAAGGGGTATTGTTATTGGAAATTGTTTTTGTGTTCTTTCCAATATTGGCTGTTTTAAGTAATGGCGGTATTTTTTTTTTCCAGTGGTTTATTTGAATGAGACTTCCCTATTTTTAATACTTAAATTATGTCCAACTCATGGTTTTGCCTGTGGTGTAGTAGTTGTGTAATGGTTTATGGATCGTTACACACCTTGATGCCTCTGGGCCTGTTTAGTTTTTCTCTTCCCATATATTTTGATGGAGAAACTTTCTTGGCTTTCCTTTGGGAATGGAATAAACTTATTCTAAAATGATCTCCCATGGGAAGAAGTTAAGGGAGAAGGAAATCTAAATATGTCTCTTAATTATTTTCAAGTTGGTCCCAGCATCATCATATGGGTGGGCCCCAGTGGCTGGAGGGAGGGGGGAGGCAATTGGTTATCAATATTATTTTTTTCAGAATGAGATGGGAGCATCTTTCCTTTGCTGTGTGCTTTGTGTTTGATACCATCATGCTTGGGTCAGAACCAGACAATTCAGCACAAAGCCTTGAGTGTAAATTGGTTGGAATCAAAACATCTCATTCTGATCACTTTGTTTAGTTTTTTTTTTTTTCTTTTTCTTTTTTTTTAATAGGGGTGGGAGGGAGGTTACTATGCCCCAAAAGGGAGGGTGTCTGCACTAAGGATTTAGAAACACTTTGGAAGCTCATAACCTCATCAGAAATGGCCTTTAGCCACACTCCTGACCTTATAGATGAGTAAAAAAAGATGAAATAATTTTGGGGGAACTAAGCCATGTTATTTTAATTTGCTACTTTTTTCAACGTTCTGTGTATGTTAAAAATTGTTACTGTGGAATCATTTTGTGACAAAACACTTTTGTCCAGCAAAATTTTGACTTCATGGGAGCTGAAGTCAGTCAACTTTTAGGTGAACTTAAGTGGACTCTGGTGAGCTTGTATCCTACTTTATATCCTTAAGAATTGCTTTTTAAAACTCCCAAAGAAAAATCTCTGGTCTAAAAACTCATCTTTGGGGTAAAGGGTTAAGTGTCCAAAGGTTATAACAGTTCATGAGGTTAGAGGGAGCTAGCCTGGCACCTGGACTCTGCCCCTCCACAGCTGACAGATTCCAGCAGAAGTGTGTTTAAATTCTCCAGTAGACAATACTGGGCAGGGAAAGGGAGGGGGTAGGGGCCGGGTTATTAAGATACAGGCTGCTGTATTTTAACCAGTGGTTGTGTGGGAGGGGTGCCTGGAGAAAACAAAGTCACTTCCCTTTTTTGAAACAAAACTAAAACTTGAAAAAATATTTTTTTGTTCAGTAAAAATGGAATGGAATTCTAATGTCCCTAGCCACAAGGGACCAGTTCCACTGAGAAGTGAACAGTGGGGACTCAAAATTTTGAAAACATTGGGGAAAGGGAAAATTGGCTTTTTGTTAATTGGCAAATGTTCCAGTGGGACTCTGTTTTTGTTGGGATGTGTTATGTTGTATGTACACATATATGGACCAGAGTCTCTGCTGAGTTTAGAAGGTTCAGAAAAAAATGGTTGATAAAATCTTGGTTTTTGTTAATTTATCTCAATAAAAGCCCACTGGAACTCCAAATGTGTGTGTGTGTGTTTAGGAATGCTTGCATTTGAGAACATTTTACTAAAGTAATTCACATGATGTGGCGTTAAGACATTCCCAGCACTACTTCTGTAAGCCCAGTTGAATAAAATCTGAGTGGGCACCTTCATTCAGCGTTGAAAACGTCTACCATCTTCATTTCAGTTTTTCAGTTCTCGTTACCGAAACTGAACCAAGATAGTAATCATTTGGAGAGATGTTGGTCCGGGCTACATGGAAATGAGGTATCAGATGTTTCAGTAAGCTAAACATACCCACGAAGTTCACTTAGGAGTGAATCTAACGGTATGAACAGAATTTGTATGTTAAGAAGCACAAAACACTGATGAGAGAAATCAAAGACCTAAATGAGAAATTTAGATACAGCTGAACACACAGCTTTGTCCCAACCTCCAAAAAAATAGGTATAACTAACAAAAAGTGTGCAAGAATTGTATGCCAAAAGCTGCAAAAATGCTGATGAAAGAAATTTGAGGTGTGCTGTGTTCATGGAATGCCATCACAATTTTGAAAAAATTAAAGGGCTGATTACCTGATTTGAAAACTCAGCTACAGCAAAGTTGTAAATCTGCCTCTTTCACTACAATACAGTGTGTGTGAGGAAATGTAGGGGGACATGACACCAACCTTCCCATCTAAAGAGCAAAGATAAAATTGTAAAAGTGCCACCAACAGAGACTTGAAAGTTGAAACATTGGTTGTTCCTACCATATCTTTCAACACCTGTGCGTTCGGTTTATGCAGAAGACAAATGGATTATAGAGATTGATAGTGGATTATGATGACTTCAACTGCTATCCCACAAGTGCTTTTTTGTTTTTTTCTGGAGAAAATCACATCCTCTTAGGCCTGGTATGTAGCTATTGATGTGTTGAATACTTCCCGGGTCCCCCCCCATAGCAAAGACCAGCAATACAACTGGCACAACCAGCAATATGACTTCATTGTCCTACGTCAGGGCTCTATTACCGCTCTTACTGGTCTACACAGACTTTGGTCACCTCTGAATTCTACAGGATATCATGCTGGCCCACTATATTATGGATGTGATGAGGATATATAGCATCTACCTAGATGCTTTAATAAAAAAGCATGCTAGAGGATAGGAAATAGATTTAACAAAACATCATGGACCTGCGTCAGTGGAATTCTAGGGATCCATAGGACCACGGTATGTTGCAATATCCCTTTCTAGGTGAAGGACAAATTGCTACATCGGGCCTCTCCTACCGCCAAGAAAGGGGCATAATGTCCAGTGGGGCTCTTTGGATTTTGAAGGTAATATATACTTTGGGTGTGCCACTTTAACTTATTTGCTGAGAAATCTGAATTGTTGCCTTTGTTTTTTTTAACGTTTATTTACCCTTGAGAGACAGAGTTGAGAGAAGCAGAGAAAGGGAGGAGACACAGAATCTGAAGTAGGCTCCAGGCTGTCAGCACAGAGCCCAACATGGGGCTCGAACTCACAAACCGTGAGATCATGACCTGAGCTGAAGTCGGACACTTAAGCGACTGAGCCACCCAGGTGCCCCTGAATTGTTGCCATTTTTAAGTGTGGCCCAGAACGAGAAGGCTCTGCACCAGGTCCAAGCTGCAGTACAGCTTGGCTGTTTGATGGAGCAGATCCAGCGACCTTGAAGTACGTATGACAGGGATGCTTGTACAGAGCCTTTGGCAGGCTCCTTTAGGATTTTGAAGAAAAGCTATGTCATCCTGTGACAAAAACTACTCCCCCCATTTGAGAAACAGTTTCTAGCTTGCTATTGGGCCTTAGGAAGGACTGAATGCTGACCACCAAGCATTACCAAGTTACCTGAATTGCCCATCATGAATTGGATGTTGCCTGCAAGCCATCAGGCAAGTTTGGGTTCTGCTGGTCCAACAGTCTTAGTTCCCAAGAGAGGAATGCCCCTCCAGAGAACTCGGCAGAAGTTCCCTTAAACTGGAAATTGAGATTGCCACATGGGCTTCTGCCTACTTTGGGCTTCTTATGCTAATGAACCAATGGGCTGCTTTGTGGTGATTGATCCAGATTTGAAAGGGGAAATTGGGTTGTGATCACACAAAGAAGGTAAGGAAGAATATGAACGGAATGCGGCAGATTTTCTGGGGCTACTCTTAATTTTACCATATAATGTGACAAAAAGTGGAAAACCACAACTTAGTACAGGCTGGACTAGTACTAGCCCAGACCCTTCAGGAATGAAGGTCTGGGTCATTCCTCCAAGCAAGGGATCAGGACTATCAAAGGTCCTTGCAGAGGGCAAAGAAAATATGGAATGGGTGGTGGAAGAAGGAAGAAAGAAATTCTAGATACCATTTATGACCACATGACCACTTGTAGAAATGAGTATAATAGTTACATTTCTTACTATAAGCTTACTAGGTATGTATTAACTAATTCTCTTTTTCTCTCTTCTCATTCTACCATCTAAGATGTATCAATAAAGATTAGAGGGAATTTTGACCTACTTTAGAAAAGGCTTGAACATCATCTGAAGATAATGTGACATAAGAATTTGTATCCTTGGGGCACCTGGGGTAGCTCAGTCAGCTAAGTGTCTGACTCTTGATTCGGCTCAGGTCTATTTCTCACAGTTCGTGGGTTTGAGCCCTGCATCGTGCTCTGTGCTGATAGTGCAGAGCCTGCTTCGGATTTTCTCTCTCTCTCTCTCTCTCTCTCTCTCTCTTTTTCTCAAAATAGAAAACAAGAATTTGTATCCTCTTTTGGGAAAAGAGTATGCTTTTGATTTTTTGATGAACAATGGAGTATGTTAACCAGAAACATGATTTTGCTGTTTATTTGGAAGTTAAATACGGTTAAAAGAAGTGTGACTGAATGTCAGATTAACATAGGGTGGAGGGTTGTGGTTTTGTAAATTGTTTGCTGGGCTAATCTGGACCTGCCTTTCCCAGAATCCCCTTCCCTGTTTGGCTAGGGATCAGAGTTGGCCCAAAGAAAATTTGCACAAGATCTGGGAGGTGGGACTGAAGCAGCTTGCATTAACAATATAAAGGTCATCATGGTCAGAGGTGATAGGTGCCAGAAAGTTCTAGTTTCCCCTTGTTCTTTTTCCTTGTTGTGCATCCTTCTTCTTGTTTCTCCCTTGTCCAACTCTCCTTCCTTATTGCTAGTTCTGCTAAAGAAGCAATCCCAGACCCGTTACCAGACCACTCTGCTGTGAATTCACAGAGTGTAGCTATGAAGAGACAACAGCCTTCCATCGTCTACTCCAGTCCCCTCTGTGATCCCATTCCAGCAGCTGATGTGCCTCACTTCCACATTTCCCTGAAAGCACTAACTTGCTCACCAAGGCTAGTGTTGAAGAGGGCCTATGAGTGATTCCCCCCCCCCCCCCCCCCGCTGGTTTTCCAACACTGTTATTTGAACCATTACTTCTCCAGTCTCTTCTCCAATATGTGAAGCAGTGACTCTCAGACTTCAACCTGCATCTGTTTCAGCTGGAGGGCTTATTAACACTCGTTTGCTGAGTCTCACTTTCAGAGCTTCTGGGTCAGTAGGGGTGTGGTGGGGCCTCGACATTTACCTTTCTTTTCTTTTTTAAAATGTTTTTATTTATTTTTGAGAAAGAGAGGGACAGAGTGCGAATGGAGGAGGGGCAGAAAGAGAGGGAGTCGTAGAATCCGAAGCAGGCTCCAGGCTCGGAGGTGTCAGCACAGAGCCTGACACGGGGCTCAAAGTCATGAACCACGAGTTCACGACCTGGGCCCAAGTCGGATGCTTAACCAACTGAGCCACCCAGGCACCCCTGGATATTTACATTTCTAACAAACTCTCAGGTAATGCTGCTTCTTGATGCTGTTGGTTTAATGACTGCACTTTGAGAACACTGGAGCAAAATCTAATTCTTATAATAAACTCTTTATAATATCCATTGTAGTTCTGCGTTCCTTGACTTAATTCTGGCCGACATAGAACCCCAGAGCACATAGGGGAAGAACAGAAATTAAAAACTATTAACGTGCAACTAGGGACATGCCAGTGACCACTGGGGAGCAGGACTGCTGTCTTCCACTTCCTGCCAATGACCAACAACCAACGATACACAATATATGAAGCGACAGTTTTCAACACCGCTGGACACCAGCCAATGAAAGGCAGTGAAACTTGAAGATGAGAAAGATGAGATGAGCCAGCTTGCTGATTGTAGTATGGTTATGATCACCCAGCTTACTGCCCTGAAAGAGTTCCCCAGCCGTGATGTGGAAAAGGGAACCCAGGTGGAGCCCAACAAACTGAGTTGAGGAAACAGAGCTGATTCTGAGAAGATGAAACAGATCAAGTTTGCAGGGCAGAGTACCAGAAAGGAGAGAGCTGCACAGGAGAAGAACTCCAGAGATGTGCAGAGGGTCCCCTTGAGTATTTGGCTGGGTATTGATCAGCTCAAGAATGTGCAGAAACTAGCTGAGGCAGAAGAAAACCACTCAAAAGGATTAGAGGGAAGAGTGCCCAGCATTCACATGGGGTTGGGAATAGTGCCCCTTCCCACCAGGCAGATCGGAAAACCTCATGATCCGAGGGGCATGGGATAGAGTACTCAGAAAATAGTGGGAAATAACTAGACTTAGAATGAGCATGGATATGGTCCCGCTATCACAAATCTGAAAAAGCAAGACCTGAGAGAATCAAACACTTTCCAAATAACTCACCCCAGAACAAAGTTCAAGAATATTTATAGGACTATAAAAACTGTAGCACCCAACAAAGTGAGATTCATAATATCTGGAAGCTGATTAAAAAAAAAAAGCATGCAAAAAAGCAGAAAAGTAAAACCCAGAATAAGGAGAATTATCAGTCCATCAGAATTGACTCATATTAGAGTTACCAGACAAGGACATTAAAGCAATTGTAAGTCTGTCCCACATAGTCCAAAACATAAGAGACAGAAGAAGTTAGAAACAAAAACAGAAACCATGCAAACTTCTAGAGGTGAAAACTACAATGTCTGAGATGAAAAATATACTGAACAGATTGACAGCAGATTAGACACTGCAGAAAAAAAAAAAAGATGAGTAACCTTGAAGACACAACAATAGAAGCTATCCAAAATGTCTCAATAAACCCCAAGCACAAGAAATATGGAGAAAACTATAAGGTATATCACAATCAAATCGCTCAAAACTAATGATAAAGGAAAATCTTACAAGCAGCCAGAAACACACACACACACACACACACACACACTCACACTCACACACACACACACACACACATGCACACACACTATGTGCAGAGGAACAAAGATAAAAATGAGAGTAGAATTCTTATCAGAAAGAATTCAAGTGAGAAGTCAGCAGAGTAACATTTAAAGTACTGAAAGAAAGAAAAAAAAAACCATTGACCTTGAATTCTATACCCATTAAAATACATTTCAAAAATGAAGGCTAAATAAAATATTTTCAGGCATACAGAAGCTAAAAGAATTCACCAGACCCACAACATAAGAAATGTTAAAGGAGAAGCCAAAATGAAATAAAATCGTGTGGAAATATGGATCTACAGAAAGGAAATAAAAATCTCTAAAAAGGGTAATTTACATGGGTAAACATGACATTTTTATTATTATTTTAATACCTTTGAAAGATAATATAGACGCCTGGGTGGCTCAGTCAATTGAGTGTCTGACTCTTTTTTTTTAATTTTTTTTAAGTGTACTTATTTATTTTGAGAGAGAGGAAATGAGTGTAAGCTGGGGAAGGGCAGAGAGCAAGGGAGAGAGAGAATCCCAAGCAGGATCTGCCCTGTCAACACAGAGCCTGATGTGGGGCTCGAACTCACAAACCATGAGATCATGACCTGTACCAAAACCAAGAGTCAGACACTCCAAAAAACAAATAATCCAGTGAAGAAATGGGCAAAAGACATGAATAGACACTTCTTCAAAGAAGACATCCAGATGGCCAACCGGCACATGAAAAATGCTCCACATCACTCATCATCAGGGAAATAGAAATCAAAATCACCATGAGATACCACCTCACACCTGTCAGAATGGCTCACATGAACAACTCAGGCAACAACAGATGTTGGCGAGGACGCGGAGAAAGAGGATCCCTTTTGCACTGCTGGTGAGAATGCAAGCTGGTGCAGCCACTCTGGAAAATAGTATGGAGGTTCCTCAAAAAATTACAAATAGAAATACTCTATGACCCAGCAATTGCACTACTAGGTATTTATCCGAAGGATACAGGTGTGCTGTTTCGAAGGGACACATGCACCTCAATGTTTATAGCAGCACTATCAACAATAGCCAAAGTATGGAAAGAGCTCAAATGCCCATCGATGGATGAATGGATAAAGAAGATGTGGTGTATATATACAATGGAGTATTACTCGGCAATCAAAAAGAATGAAATCTTGCCATTTACAACTATGTGGGTGGAACTAAAGGGTATGATGCTAAGCGAAATTAGTCAGAGAAAGACAAATATCATATGACTTCACTCATATGAGGACTTTAAGACACAGAACAGATGAACACAGGGGAGGGAAGCAAAAATAATATAAAAAACAGGGAGGGGGACAAGACATAAGAGATTCTTAAATGTGGAGAACAAACAGAGGGTTATGGGAGGGGGTGTGGGAGGGGGGGATGGGCTAAATGGGTCAGGGGCCTTAAGGAATCTACCCCTGAAATCATTGTTCCACTATGTGCTAATTTGGATGTAAATTTAAAAATATAAATAATGTTTTTAAAAAAAGAGTCAGACACTTAACCAACGGACCCATCCAGGGGCCCGGAGCATCTGACTCCTGATTTCGGCTTGGGTCATGATCCCACGGTTATGATATCAAGCAAGCCCTGCATCTGGCCATGCCGAGCGTGGAGCCTACTTGGGTTTCTACCTCTCCTTGTGTCCCTCTCCTCTGCTCTCATTCTCTCTCTCTCTCTCCCTCCCTCCCTCCCTCTCAAAATAAATCAATAAACACTGACAAGCACAACCTCGGTCGGGTGATCAAGGTCAGGATCATGTGAAAGGTCATGTTGATATTATGTACTGTGATACGACATGATGAGAATGGCACTTCACCTCTTGTGGTTCTTCCTCTCTCAAAACCACGACCCGAGTATAACCATGAGAAAAATACCAGACACCTCAAATTAAGGGACATTCTACAAAATACTTGGCCAGTACCCCCAAAACAGTAAAGGTTGTAAACAAACAACAACAACAACAAAAACAACGACAACAACAACAAAAGACAAGGAAAGTCTGGGGCACCTGGCTGGCTCAGCTGGTAGAGCATGCTACTCTTGGTCTCTGGCTCATGAGTTGGAGTCCCACGTTGGGTGTAGAGTTTACTTAAAAAAATAAATTACAGGGGCGCCTGGGTGGCTCAGTCGGTTGGGCAACTGACTTCGGCTCAGGTCATGATCTCTCGGTCCGTGAGTTCTAGCCCCGTGTCAGGCTCTGTGCTGACAGCTCAGAGCCTGGAGCCTGCTTCATATTCTGTGTCTCCCTCTCTCTGACCCTCCCCTGTTCATGCTCTGTCTCTCCCTGTCTCAAAAATAAATAAACGTTAAAAAAAAATTTTTTTTAAATTACATTAAGGGCACCTGGGTGGCTCTAGTCGGTTAAGCGTCCAGCTTTGGCTCAGGTCATGATCTCGCAGTTCGAGAGTTCGAGCCCTGTGTCGGGCTCTGTGCTGACAGCTCAGAGCCTGGAGCCTGCTTCCAGTTCTGTGTCTCCTTCTCTCTCTGCCCCTTCCCCGCTTTTGCTCTCTCTCCCTCTCTCAAAAATAAATAAACATTAAAAAAAAAAAAGTAAATTACATTAAATAAAAACAAAAACAAAAAACAAGGAAAGTCTGAGAAACTGTTGAACCCAAGAGGAACCTAGGGAAACATTCCTACTAAATACAAACTGGTATCCTGGATGGTATCTTGGAAAAAAGAGGGATAGGTGAGAAACTGAGGAAATCTGAGTATAGACTTTAGTTACTAATAATGTATCAGTATTGGTTTATCAATTGTGACAAATATGCCATATGAATCTAAAACGTTAGTAATAGGGGAAGCTGGGTATAGAGTGTATGGAAAGTCTCTGTATTATCTTTGTAACTTCTCTGTAAATCTAAAATGATTCTAAAATTAAGTGTTTTTTGTTTTCAACTGAAAAGCCTCGCAAATGCCTCTCTCTTGGAATTAGGTGGGTGTGGGGAGACTTTCAAATTCTAAGGCCAATGAAATCTCTCAAAGTCTTAATAAACAAATTCCTGAGCCTCCAAGTTCCCCTAAATGCACCCCCTGACACATGCTTTCCCAACCTTCCTTAACCCTGCCCTGCCAAGAAGTAAACTTTTCTCTACATAAAAGCTTTTATTTTTTTATTTTATTTTTTTTATTTTTTAAAACTTTTTTTTCCATCTATTTATTTTTTGAGAGATATAGAGAGACAGAGCACAAGTGGGGGAGGGGCAGAGAGAGAAGGAGACACAGAATCCGAAGCAGACTCCAGGCTCTGAGCTGTCAGCACAGAACCCGATGCAGGGCTCGAACTCACAAACTGTGAGATCACGACCCGAGCCGAAGTCAGACGCTTAACCGACTGGGTCACCCAGTCGCCCCAAAGCTTTTTTTTTTTAATGTTTACTTATTTAAAATTTTTTTTTTTAACGTTTTATTTATTTTTGAGACAGAGAGAGACAGAGCATGAATGGGGGAGGGGCAGAGAGAGAGGGAGACACAGAATCGGAAGTAGGCTCCAGGCTCTGAGCCATCAGCCCAGAGCCCGACGTGGGGCTCGAACTCACGGACCGCGAGATCGTGACCTGAGCTGAAGTCAGCCACTTAACCGACTGAGCCACCTAGGCACCCCAATGTTTACTTATTTTAAAAAAATTTATTTAAGTTTGTTCATTTTTGAGAGGGGAGGGGAGACAGAGTGTAAGTGGGGGAGGGGCAGACACAATCCAAAGCAGGCTCCAGGCTGTTAGCACAGAGCCCGACATGGGACTTGAATTCGCGAACTGCGGGATCATGAGCTGACGTCAGATGTTCAACCGACTGAGCCACCCAGGCACCCCTGTGTAAAGGCTTTTAAATGGCCATGTCCCAAGAGCTAATTATCTCACAAGCTGCTATGACTCTCCTCAGGCTCCACCTCTCATCCCCCCTCGGCCAATGATGACCATCAGACCCCAAAATAACTCAGTGAGAGAGGTAGAAGGCCTGGTTATACACCAAAGAGTTAGTGTCTTGCTAATCTGTATTAGCAAGAATCTGGGGGGTATACATGGGAGTGAATTCTAGGCATATCAGACCGAAAGGGATAGAATATAAGACTTGATCCAGCCACGTCCGTTGATACGGGTGCAGCCACTAATGGTTTGACCGAAGCAGACTTGAGTAATATTCGTAATTTGCTAAATTGGCTAATGAAAGCGTGGACCTGCTTAGTGGGCGTTCCGAGAGTAGCAATACCAACACCACTCTAGAAGTTGTTAGAAATGCAGAATCACCGACCCCAACCCAGACCGCCCAAATCTGAAACCGTGGGGAAGGAGCCCAGCAATGTGTGTTGCAAGCCCTTCAGGTGATTGTGATGGACACTGAAGGTTGAGAACCACGGGCCTGCAATCCCTGAGGTCGAAATGCCAGGTCTTCCCCAGCATAAGGTCATCAGGAAGGAATTCCTAAGGCTCCAGGTAATGAGTTATGTCGGAACTGGATCCAACTTGGATTCCCTGGGAGAGCTGAAAGACTCACGCTTTGTTAGGTGTCAGTTGGTGAGGCGAGGGCCAGCCTCCTCGAAGTACCCTGTGATGGCCACTGGAGGTGACAGCACGTGCTGGGATCGGTTCCCGGGAATAATGGAGACTCATTGGCAAAGGCCAGCTGCTTAACCATCAGAGACAAGGTAAGCCTCGTTACCACAGTGAGCCCCGGAGCCGAGGTGGTGTGAGAGAGTCTCAGGCTGACGCAGAACTGGAGGAGGGCTCTGTTCCAGGGCAAGATGGCGGCGATGCAGGAAGGCCCTGAACTCACCTCCTCCGCGGACACACCAACTCTACACTGACTTGAGAGCAAGTCCTCCTGAGGAAGAACTGAGGGCTGACGGAACACCTTCTGCTTAAAAAAAGGTAGAGAGACCACACCGAGAAGGGCGAGAGAGCAGGAGGCAAGTAAGGAAGGGAACCCCACTCCAAGCTGTGAACTGCAGCTGGGAGGAATAGGACTGAGGGACCTACCCTGGGGCACAGAAGACAAGCTGCAGTTTAAAAGCCCAACAACTGGGGCGCCTGGGTGGCTCAGTCTGTTAAGTGTCTGACTTCAGCTCAGGTCATGATCTCACAGTTGGTGGGTTCGAGCTCCGCTTCGGGTTCTGTGCTGACAGCTCAGATCCCGGAGCCTGCTTCTGATTCTGTCTCTCTCTCTCTCTCTCTCTCTCTCTCTCTCTGTCCCTCCCTCACTCGTGCTTGCTCGCTCTCTCTCTCCTTTCAAAAAATTTAAAAAAATAATAATAAAATAAAATGTCAAAAATGCTGATTCCTCACCGAGAACTATGAAATTAAAAGCTCTGGGGCGGCACCTGGTTGGTTCCCTCAGTGGAGCATGCGACTGTTGATCTCAGGGTCGTGAGTTCAAGCCCCACACTGGGGGTAGAGATTGCTGAAAAGAATAAAATCTTTAAAATAAATGAAACAAAAGCTCTGAGAGTAGGCATGAAAATCTGCCTTGAGTAACAAATTCTGTGTAACCTTATGCTTGCTAAAGTTTTTAAAGAGCGACCTGATATTAGACCAGCAGATTTTAAATTCCTTAAGGTTGCTCTGTGCATGTACCAATTTGTAATGAAGTGTGTGTGATGGGGTTGGGGAGGGAGGGTTGGGGCAGCAGAAGTGCCGAAGGTTGATAGATCCCATAGTCTGGACATTAGTTATGAAAACGAATTTTCTTTTTTTTTTTTAATTTTTTTTTTTTAGTGTTTATTTATAATTGACAGAGAGAGACAGAGCATGAGCGGGAGAGGGGCAGAGAGAGAGGGAGACACAGAATCCGAAGCAGGCTCCAGGCTCCGAACGGTCAGCACAGAGCCTGATGCGGGGCTCGAACTCACGGACAGCAAGATCATGACCTGAGCCGAAGTCGGACGCTCAACCGACTGAGCCACCCAGGTGCCCCCGAAAATGAATTTTCTTAAGGGTGGAGAGTGTGGCGATCAGATGGGGCGATAGAGAG
Organism: Prionailurus bengalensis; assembly: GCF_016509475.1. Lineage (NCBI taxonomy): Eukaryota > Metazoa > Chordata > Mammalia > Carnivora > Felidae > Prionailurus > Prionailurus bengalensis. The sequence goes on along the minus strand of NC_057346.1, from coordinate 16,339,098 downwards.
ACCATAGACCACATAAAAATGAGTTTGAGTGACCGAGGTGCTTGATGGCTGTGGTTTCACTGTCTAAGTCCCTCTGGGAAATGAACCCTGTTACGGTGGTAGTTTTCAGAAACTATTATGAGAAATAAACTAGGTAGACTGACACATATAATGTAAAACATGTATTTAAATTTGATCAACTTCTAAAAGATAAAAATTGGTATTTTTAGGAGTGCCGTATCTTTTTCAAGCTCAGGTATCTCATGACTCGTTATTTTGGGTAATTTTTACCACCACCCATCACTCTCAAACCAATATGTATCTTGAACTGAAGCCTGTAACCACGAGGTTAAACAATTTGAATAAACTAACCATTTGTCTTTAAAACTAAATAAAGAAAAATAAAATAAAATAGAACCGGAGGACATAATCTAGACAATCCGATGTGCCGTCAGGGAGACGAAGCTTCGGGACTAAAGGACTGGTTTCCAGTAAATGTCTGATTTGAAGAAAATAGATAGCATTGGAATTTTCTTGGGTGATGACGGGCTGATGAGAGGATGTCTCCTATCGATCTCGGGAGCTTTTGTTAGAGGCGGGAAGAGGAGATGACCCAGGTTGGGCTGGTCTCACCAAGTGGGCTGAATTGAGGTTTGCTTGGGTGACTGATCTGATCTGCTTAGGAAAATATCGAAGGCTCCTCTCCATTTGTTGTTTTATTTTAACGGGCTCTAACTGAGTTCCCCCCTCTCTGTAGTCCCTGCCCATGAGTACAGCCAAACCCTCAACAGACTCACCAGCAGCTCGCTGTTTGCTTGCCCTCAACTGCAATTCCTCTGCTATTCCCGAATACACTGTTGTCCTGGCTTACCTCAGATTACCTCTTTATTTAGGTCAACAATGGTCATCGAGTGTTTTGAACCGTGTGGATCTGTGGTCGTGGGTAGATGACCACAGCGTCTCTACTAACACTGCAACCTTCTCGAGTGCTGCCGAACGACACCTAATGCCTCGGGGTGTTCCTCCATGACCAGGTAACGGACCGAGGAGGACCGTGCCGTGAAGGTCAATTCCAGCAAGCCTGGAATTGGCCTGAGCTGTTGGTTTAGCTAAAGTATTCGCATGGCACCGATCCTTGGTGAAGGCATGAAACATAACGATTAATGGTATTGCTTTACAACTATGGCTCTCGTGACTTTCAGGGAGGTTGGTACTGGTTGTTAGCACTGTTGACTGATTACAGGGAGATTAGCTTTTTGTGCCAGTCTCACTGAGACCCCTGGGAGATTCTGGCTTCATGGGGTGGTGGAATTATTCTGCAAGGTTGGGGTGCTGTCGTACAAGACCCACTATATGCTTGAAACCAGTGGCCAATATATGTATGGTGCCTTATGTGGGTCCAAGAACCAAGGGGTAGAGGTGAGAATGGCCTCTTTCACTACAATTCCTAATAACCCACTGGAAAAATGCTTGCTTCCTATCTCCCCGCCCCCCAACCTTCGGATTGGTGAACTAGAGGTTCTGGCGCCCAAAGAAGAAACGCTGTTTCCAGGGTACACAGCCTTGATTCTGATGAGTCAGAAGCTGAAATGGCCCTGGCTCATTTGGGGCTCCACGTGCCACTAAACCAACAGACAAAGAAAGGGGTTAACAGCCCTGGGTGGCATGATCGATCCTGGCTACCAGGGCAAAACGGGCTTGCTGCTACTGAATGGGGACAAGGAGTAGAGTGTCTGAAGTGAGGGGCATCACTGGAGCACCCCTGTGCCTAACCGTCCAAGTCCGCGGAAAACTGTGGGAACCCAAAAAATAAGGCAACCAAGGACTCAGATCCCGCAAACGTGAAGATTTGGGTCACCCTGCTTGGTCAAGAACCCTGTCCCGAAAAGTGCCAGCAGAGGTGAAAGGGAATGGAAGCGAGAAGAAGGCATCTAGGGTTACCTTGGCCTTGGGGCCAGCCATAGGAGTGGAGACCGTCGCGTCCCTATTTCGTGAGCTGTTCTTGTTTCTTTTTCTCCGTTTGGCCCGTTACTCTATCTGAGGAACACCGGTGATTTCGGCTGAGAGTATGACCAGCTAACATTACCCCACGGTGGTATGATAGCTGGTGAGAAATGGCGGGTCCGCTATGTAGGAGAGACAAGATGTTCACCTGGGAAAAGGCCTAGGGTGGATGCGGAGGGGCCAAAGAGGTAGCCTGTGCCGTTTACGTTTCTTTGTCCTTTAGAACCACCTCCGCCCCTGCCACCTTCTCCACTCAGCCCTCTGCCTCAGGAGGCCGCCCTTGTGGCCCACGTCCAGTATCTTCTGTGTCCTGGTGGAGCCCCACAGGAGATCGGAGACAGAGGCAGAGGTCAGGTGGCTTACTTCCTCTTGTGATCAACCACGATCATGTCTTCTCTCACGGGCCTTGTGGTGCCTTTCTCTCCCTGCGGAGGCCAGTGGCCATTCCCTCCCTCGTCCCTTCCCGCATCATGGGGGCAATGCTTGGCTGCTACCGAACTTGGATTGCTGCCCTATCCTTTGTGGTTCCCTGACACCCACATCGTTTTTGTAAATAAACCCTCCTCAAATTATCCTATTTTGAATGTGCCATCTGTTTCCTGTTGGGAGACTGGCTGATGCAGTGGGTTTTATGCCAAAATTACTCTGCTAACAGTTTCATTATTTGAACTTCGACTCGTGGTGTCCTGACATTTCCCCCCACGCCCTTATAGGGGAGCTGTTTTGAACCCCCTGGGAGGGTCTGCTGCCCCATAGCAGGCAAAAGGGTGAAATAATACAGTGCAAGCACCCAGCACGATGTCCGTACAGGCAGACTCAATAAATGCTAGAAGAATCCCCCCACCTCCCACCGCCCTCCCCGGCTCCACACTGCAGACGAGGTTCGTGGGGTTTGGCCTCTTTCGTTCCGTCATGCATTGTTAGCAATTTGAGTAGGGGAGGGTTAAACGAGCCATTTTGCCAAAAATGACTACTTTGTTGAATGATCATTTTATTGTTCAATTCGTAAATTTTAATGCATTTGCAAAAGGCAAGAAGGGAAAACATGTAATTTAAGTCATTTGGAAGCAAAACTGGGCTGTAGGCAGGGCAAACCCAGTCTCACCAGGCAAGCAGACTTCCTACCAAGTTAATGACACTTAAGCTCCAGGGCCCCTCTCGCACATGAGGCCCCTTGATGGTCCGAGCCCTCCAAATTGTTTCGGCTTCAGGCCCCACAAAACCTGGAGATCCCCCCTGCAGGGAAGATACTACATTCTGTGTCCTCCCTGGGGCACACTGAAATTCTGTTTGGGGCACTGTCAGCTCACACCAACAGAAGCCACATGCGTCCTGGATGAATCCAACCAGAATAGGGGCCTCTGGCAGATGTGTGCCATGCCGTGCGACAGGCACTCTTCCCCAGCTTCTACGGGGGCAGGGCCCGGGGCCGCAGGCACGCATGTTCCAGAACACTGGCAGTTATCTGACTTCCCAGTGAGAACTCATACATCTCAACAACCATTCCCCACGACCTCTGAGCACCGCTGCCTTACTTTATGGCACAAGAGTTGTCCTCAGCTACGCGACCGCCCCCACCCCCTCCCACCCCCCTCCACCCCCCCACCCCACCCCCCACCCCGGGCCAAAGGCCTCAACTCTTTGTTATTCAAAAAGAATGTCACGGGCGGGGGTGGGGGGGGGTGCGCGCCTGGGTGGCTCAGTGGATTAAGCGTCCTACTCTTGGTCTTGGCTCGCTCAGGTCATGAGCTCACGGTTTGTGAGATCAAGCCCCGGGTCAGGCTCTGTGCTGACAGTGTGGAACCTGCTTGGGATTCTCTCTCTCCCTCAGTCTCTGCCCCTCCCCCCCTCACTCTGTCTCAAAATAAATTAAAAAAAAAATTTTAACTCTCTGTTTAAAAAAAGTTAGAGTATAATTATGGGAAACAAACGTATGCCTACCAACTAGCTTTGTCCTCGTTCCTTCGTATTTTGTTTGTAGAATGGAAACATCCCAGATGCAACTGAAGCATTCTTTCTACTCATGCCTACTGGGATCCCTGCCCCCCTCAGTGTAACTGATTTCCTTCTTGCGCAACTTACCATTCTCATGCGTGTCTTTATGCTTTTGCTGTATACACCTACAAGCTATGTATAGTATTGCTTTGCATGTTATTTTTATTGTGGGAAAATATACATAACGTACAGCTTACCGTTGCCACCATTTTAAGTGTATGTTTCAGTAGTATTAAGTTGCATTCACCGTGTTGTGCAACCATCGCCATTCTCCGTCCGTAGACCTGTTTCATCTTTCCAAACGGAAAATCTGTGCCCATTGAACTCCGATCCCCTTCCCCACAGCCCCTGGCAACCATCATTCGATTCTACTACCTGTCACTGGGAATTTATGGTTCTTTATGTAAGTGGGATTACACAACGTTTGCCTTTCTGTGTCTGGCTTATTTCACTTAGCAGAACGCCCTCACTGTCCATCCAGGTTGTCACGAACGGCAAGATTTCATGCTTTCTTACGGCTGGGTGAGATTCCCAGGCATTCTCAAGGTCAAAGGATTCACGGATGTTAGGCTTTTGATACAGATTAGATTACAGTCTTTTTTTTTTTTAATGTTTATTTATTATTTTGAGAGAGAGACGGGTCGGGGAGAGTGCACGCGGGAGAGGCGCAGCGAGAAGGGGAGAGAGAGAATCCCGAGCAGGCACCACACTGTCAACACAGAGCCTGACGTGGGACTTGAATTCACAAACGGTGAGATCATGACCTGAGCCGAAGTTGGACGCTTAACCGACTGAGCCACCCAGGTGCCCCCAGTCTGAGTCAGTCTTGAGGCTGGCCTTCCAGTCTGGACTCCCCATGTTTACGGATCACTAACGACCTGGAAGAATTCCAGAGGATGATAGAGGTCAATACAGGCTCTGGAGTCTGTGGTAGGTTCAAATCCCAGCTCTGCCACTTGCTAACGGTGCTACCTCTGCACAAGTTACTTAAACTCTCTGAACCTCAGTTTCCCCATGAACCGACCTGGGGCTCGAACCCATGAACCGTGAGATCGTGACCTGTGCTGAAACCAAGAGTCGGACACTTGACCGATGGAGCCACCCAGGGGCCCTATACTCTAAATTTTGTAATACGCTTTGAGTTTTTCATAATCTGAAGGAACAAGATATTATGTATGCCTGGTAAGTAGGAGTCATTCAGAGACCCGGCCTTAAGAATAAGCTCAGCTCCAACTGGGTGGCTCATTTGGTTAAGCGTCCAACTTTGGCTCAGGTCATGATCTCACAGTTCGTGGGTTCGAGCCCCGCGTCGGGCTCTGTGCGGACAGCTCGGAGCCTGGAGCCTGCTTCGGATTCTGTGTCTCCCTCTCTCTCTTCCCCTCCCATGCTCATGCTCTGTCTCTCAATAATGAATAATAATAAAAATTTAAAAAGTTAAGAATAAGTGCCTACCCTCCTCACATGGCCTGAGCAGCCTCCATTTATTTGCCAAGTCTGGAGCAGAGCCTGGAAGTGGTGACGTCAGAACATCCTTCCAGGCCCACCCTCTCCAGGCTGGCCAGAGCACATCCTTCTTGCAAGAACCTCGGGGAATTGGAGGACAGAGAAACCGCTGGAGGAATCCAAGCTACCGACAAGCTGTGAGCTAAAAGACGCCTTCTGTGGGGAAATGCGGAAACGTTACTTGCTAGTGGGCGGCCTCACAGCATGCAAGCCTCACCTCATGAGAGCTTGTAGGGACTGGGTCAGGGGGTCTGGAGTCGATTTCCACACTGATGAGGCTGTGAGGAAGGTGGTCGATGTCAGGGCTTAGCCTTCCCCATGAGGAATGATGAGAACCTTCCCACATGAGCCTCAGCCTGAGACAGAGGTGTTGACTATGATGAATCCCCATGTTTCCGACAAGGGTTTCCACCTCGTGTGTCGAGCTGAAGGCCTCTGCAGGGGGGGGGGCTGGCTCTGAGGAGCCCCTCTTGTCCCTCCTCACTGCCATGCAGATGGCTGTGCCAAGAGGCTCACCTGGACTCCGGCCCAAGGACAGTCTGACTTTGTTGCCGTGAGGCCTGCCTTGACGCTGGTCTTTGCCTCTCTGAGCACCAGTGGTCCTCGTCTGTAAGGCTCAGGTGGTTGCTGGCGCCCTACCTCAGGCCACAGATTTGTGTCATACGAGGCTCCGAGCATGAAGGGTCCCGAAGGAGCAGCCCTGCGGTGACTGGCTGACTAGGAGGTCCTCCAGTGGAGGCCTGGCCTTAAATGCACCTTCTCGGACGCCTGGGAAATGTTTGTGCCACGTCAGACCTGCCTGGAGGAGTGGAGAGCACGGTCTCTCCCCCAGCCTTGGGCTGCTGGGATGGAGTTAGCTGGGGCGTCTCCACCCATTACCAAATAGGCACTACCCTTGGCTGGCTCCCTGCGTGCCTGAAACGCGTCCTCTCTAATTCTTATCAACGACCTCTAGAAGAGATACCATCCGCACTTCACAAATGAAGATACTGAGGCTCAAAGAGGGACCATCGGCTCGCCTGCACTCATGCCACAAATGTGGCAGAACCAAGGTCAGTATCTCCGAGACCCCCACTCAGAGGCAGCCTCTGTCAGTGGTCAAAGGCGGCTGGTGAGGGGGCGAGGGCGGGGCTCAGGCGCAGGTGCCGGGAGCCCCCCCCCCCCACCTCTCCCCAGGCCCAGCTCATGGCTAGCACCGAGCTTGCAGGGGGAGTGGGCGGGCCACCGAGGCGGCAGTCACGCACAGCTGTCGCTTGAAAGACGAACTTGTTCCTCGCCTGCCCTTTTGTTTTTTTAACGCCTCACCACAATAGAAACTGCTTACCTGCAGGTGTGCCGCTATTCTAAGAGCTCCAACCCGGTGGCTTCTTCGCGTTGGGGTGGATCAGTCAACCCAGCTGCCGCCTGCTCAGCCGGGAGGCTGCTACGCTCCCAGCGCCGGCCGCCACAGGCCCTTTGCCCTCCTGTCCAAGTGGGCCAGACCAAGCAGGCCGATGGACTCTCGCGTAAACGTCCAACTGATTTTATTACGAACTAAAGCACCATACAGGAAAGCGCGTAAAACACGTTGGCCAGGGTACAGATGGTTGTAAAGCAAACAGCTGGTAATCGGGTCATGAAATGGAACTCACAGCACCCCGGAAGCTCGACCTGTTACTTTCCAGCTGGCAGTCACTCCCCAGGTTGGCCTTCCTGCTCCTGGAGACTCCAGGAATTGTTTGCACGCATGCTAGTGAGAAGTCCAGGGGCCTGGAGCTGATTGCCGCGAGACAAGGCTGTGAGGAAGGTGGTCCATGCACCTGCTCGGCCTCACCTGATACATATGGATCCAGGTGGGTAGGTAGACAGACAGACTGACACACAGATGGGTCGGTCTGCCCCTCCCACCTGAGATTAGGCCAGGCAGGCAGGAGCCCCATGATATCGCTGGGACATTAGAACATGGTTGGACGCGTGATGGGAATGAAGAAACTATAGTGACCGAAAGGCCTCAGCAGAAGGACCTGTTAGAGGCTTTATTCGGCCACAAGCGACAAAAAACTGAGAACCGGTGGCTTAAACAACTGAGGGGTTTGTTTTCCTCATATATATAACGGGGCCCAGGGCTCTCATGACTCAAAGGCGCCACTGACAACACTCTCCAACTTTCTGCCCCGCCATCTTCAGTGTGTGGTCTTCAGCCTCACGAAGGCTTTCAGCTTTCATCGTCTCGTGGTCGCAGGGTGGCTGGCCTCTGCCATTCCTAGGACTTCATCCGTGCTGAAGGCGGGCAGGAAGGGGAAGGGCAAAGGGCAAAGGCAGCTGAGTCTTTCCCCTTTTAAGAAGCCTCTTCCAGGGGCGCATGGGTGGCTCAGTCGGTTAAGCGTCCGACTTCAGCTCAGGTCACGATCTCACGGTCTGTGAGTTCGAGCCCCACGTCGGGCTCTGGGCTGACGGCTCAGAGCCTGGAGCCTGCTTCCGATTCTGTGTCTCCTTCTCTCTCTGACCCTCCCCCGTTCATGCTCTGTCTCTCTGTCTCAAAAATAAATAAACGTTAATAAAAAAAAAAATTAAAAAAAAAAAAAAAGAAGCCTCTTCCAGTGACCTCCACTTCTCATTTGTCAGAACTGCCTTCTTGGCCACCCCTAACTGCAGGGGAGCCTGGGAAATGAACTTTGAAAAAGGGCTGGTCACATTGCTACCCTGAGGATAGACATTGAGAAGGAAGCTGGGAGTTCTTCCTCAAAGAAATACTTTGGAGCCATGAGGCAGTAAGAACCATCCCCCACGCCCACCCCCACCTCCGCCAACTGCTTCCCAGGTTCGGTGGGTCCAGTAAGTAGCAGCCGGACTTCTGATCGGTGAGGGTGCAAGTCTGGGCCCAGAGCTGAATTACTGAGGATTTAGAAAAGGCTAAGCTGCCTCTCGGGTCCCTTTCTCGGTCCCTTTCCTACACAGCCTGTAGCCTCACTACAAAATCAAAGCTGAATAAATACTTTAAAGTGTTGTCTCCCCACCGATGAGGCTGCTTGTAAATGCGTTAAGCCGAACTAAGTGGTAAAGCTTGAGTGAGGGCATCCCAGAAGGTCAAAGCCAAGACACCCCGAGGGCAGCCAGAGGCTGCATCCTTGTGGGCTGAGGCCCCATCCAGACCCAGAGAAGAACAATCAGAGCATTATGTTTATCGACTATCCATAGTTATTCTATAGATGTTTTCTTTTTTTTATTATTTTTTTTTAATGCTTATTTATTTTTGAAAGAGAGAGAGCGAGCATGTGGGGGGGGAGGGGCAGAGGGAGAGGCACAGAATCCGAAGCAGACTCCAGGCTCTGAGCTGTCAGCACAGAGCCCCACGTGCGGATGGAACTCGTGACCACAAGATCATGACCTGAGCCGAAGTCGAACGCCCAACCGACTGAGCCACCCAGGCGCCCATCTATAGATGTTTTCTAAGCGTGACAGTATTGGGGTTTTTTTTTTTGAAGTTTTTATTTATTTATTTAATTTGAGAGGGAGGGAGGGAGGGAGGGAGAGAGAACGAGTGGGGAAGGGGCAGAGAGAGGGAAAGAGAATCCCAAGCAGGCTGTGCACTATCAGGGGCTCAATCTCACAAACTGTGAGATCATGGTCTGAGCCAAAATCAAGAGCCGGATGGTTAAATGACTGAGTCACCCAGGTGCCCCGTGACAGTATTATTCTTTTACTTTTTGATTTGTAAGAGAGCTCTACATATTAAGGATCTAAATACATACAGAGTATCTCAATATAAAGGGACACTGACGGTCAAGAGTCAACAATGCAGGCTGAGGTTTAACTGGACCAAAGGGCCCTGAATGCTTCAGGGAGAAGGGGGTGCCGTAGTCGGGTCAAATCTCCTCCTTACCATTCCTCACACCCACAAGGAACCATCCCCAGTCAGAATTTGGGACATTGAGACATTTAAAAATTGGGATATTTTGCATCAAAATATCGGGTCCCACCCTACTTAAAAAAATCAGAAGTTCTAGGGGCGCCTGGGTGGCTCAGCCGGTTGAGCGTCCGGCTTCAGCTCAGGTCATGATCTCACAGTTCGTGAGTTCGAGCCCCGCATCGGGCTCTGTGCTGACAGCTCAGAGCCTGGAGCCTGCTTTGGATTCTGTATCTCCCTCTCTCTCTGCTCCTCCCCTGCTCATGCTCTGTCTCTCTCTTTCTCTCCTTCAAAAATAAATAAAAACATCAGGGGCGCCTGGGTGGTGCAGTCGGTTAAGCGTCCGACTTCAGCCAGGTCACGATCTCGCAGTCCGTGAGTTCGAGCCCCGCGTCAGGCTCTGGGCTGATGGCTCGGAGCCTGGAGCCTGTTTCTGATTCTGTGTCTCCCTCTCTCTCTGCCCCTCCCCCGTTCATGCTCTGTCTCTCTCTGTCCCCAAAATAAATAAACGTTGAAAAAAAATCAATTAAAAAATAAAAACATCAAAAAAAAATTTTTTTTTTAATCAGAAGATCTAGCAAATAAGGAGCCCACATTCCCTTGTGTCAACCACCTTCTGAGGCAGAGACCTTCTTTTTTTTTTTTTTTTTTTTCAATGTTTATTTATTTTGGGACAGAGAGAGACAGAGCATGAACGGGGGAGGGGCAGAGAGAGAGGGAGACACAGAATCGGAAACAGGCTCCAGGCTCCGAGCCATCAGCCCAGAGCCTGACGCGGGGCTCGAACTCACGGACCGCGAGATCGTGACCTGGCTGAAGTCGGACACTTAACCGACTGCGCCACCCAGGTGCCCCAGAGACCTTCTTTATAGAGGAAAGTGCATTTTCTCACCCTAGGTCTCCTAACTCCCCAAGATGATGGTCTTGTACTGTTAGTTCCCTTGCCCCCACATATTTCTGCACATTTGTTTACTAGAATTGGAGTTTGCGGGGCGCCTGGGTGGCTCAGTCGGTTAAGCATCTGACTTCGGCTCAGGTCATGATCTCACGATCCATGAGTTCAAGCCCCGCGTCAGGCTCTGTGCTGACAGCTCAGAGCGTGGAGCCTGTTTCAGATTCTGTGTCTCCCTCTCTCTCTGACCCTCCCCTGTTCATGCTCTGTCTCTCTCTGTCTCAAAATAAATAAACGTTTAAAAAAAAAATTTAGAATTGGAGTTTGCAACCCCTAATGGAGAACAAAGCCTTCAGTTTATGTAGCAATGGCCTAGGATGATAGAGTGAGTGGCCCAGGGCACAGGGCCTGTAATGGCATAGTCAGGTCTTCAGTCAGGGTCTCCTGGGACCCGGTTCTGACTTAAAGCATCTCTCATGGACACTTACAAACACTGCTAATCACATTGCTTACAGGGCCGTGAGTTGGGGTCACCTGGGAGCACTGAATTTTGTTGACACTGAGCTGTGGTTGTGAGACTCCTGGCCGGGCAGGGAGATGCCCAGGAGTCTGGGTGCGGCGGGAGCCCCTGACCCTGTTCCCACGGGGAGAGGAAGTCACAGTGGTTGAGGTGAGAACAAGAGGTTGCCCTGGGTGGGCAGAGGCAGCCACAGGCAGCTGCAGCAGGCTGGTGCCTGGGCCCAGATGCTCCCTTTTCACCCTTTCTGCAAAAATCGCTGCCATGTGCAGAAATAGAGAAACGTGCAGTGTCTGAGAGCCAGTGCCCAGGAGTCGTCCCCCGCCCTCCCGTGTATGCAGGCGGCCCTCGTGACACAGGCCCAGCCCGACCACGCATATGTTTCAGGCAACTCGGGGTGGAAAAGAAAGAGAGAGAGGTGTTTTTGGTCCGCAGATGGCTGTGGTTTGAGCAGGAGTGCAGAGGGAGGGGCCGAGAGGCTCCTTGTCTTGCTCCAGGCCTTGGCGAGCAGGTCGGTCTTGCCTTGGGAGGAGGGCAGGGGGACCCTGCAATGCAGGCTGGTGGCCATGCTACAGAGGAGAAAAGCCCCCACTGTGGTCTTCCTGGTCTGTTGTCCTGTCCCCCATATCCTCACTCTGCCAGCTCTCCTTCTCCTCTGGCCTGGACACAGCTCACCCACAGCGGTCCTCTCTCCGTGCCACTGCCCGCGATCCTGGTGGTGCCCTGTCTGCTGTCTCTGTCCTCTGGGGCCTCTCCTTCCCCAGGGACGGCGCAGCAGAGGGGGACGCAGCCACTGCATGGCCAGTACCTTGGGGCAAGTTTCCTCTGCAGCCTTCATGTGGTCGCTACGCAGCCTGGCCAGGTAGGAAGGAGCTGGGAGAGAGCTGCGCCCGTGGGGGGGCCACGCTGCTCCCCTGGCTCCCATTGGCACTGCTTTTCTGACAACACAGGCACCCACCCCCTCGGCATCACCATCCGAGACGTGGGGCTAAGTCACTGGCCCTCAAACCAGAGTGAACGATGAGAGACTGAGAGGCTGACAGGGCAGCTCTTTACCTGGGTGCCCCATAAGGGACAGAATAGTGATTCAGGACAAAGCTCTTGCCCCCCTCCCTGAGCTCAGAAAGATGTTCCTGGGCTCAGTCCAGAAGTCCAATTCCAAAGCTAAGGTCCCGATGTTGTCCCTGGGGTGGAGCCAGATACCGCCTTAGCCCAGGCACGCCCCCCCAGTCCCGCCCTGGGAGGTCTCAGGGACGGGGGGGGGGGGGGCCTGCAGGGCAGCAGGGGGGCGGGGTGCCCACCTCAGGAAGGCGGTATCGTTGGTGTGAGCCACGTAGGAGTGCATCATGAGAGTCAACGTGGGGGGGGGGGGCTGGCTCTGCTGCAGGGAGTACACATGGGCCCGGTTGAGGACATGTCCATAGCTGCCGAGAAGGAGGCCTGCTGAGGGGCATCTGCCCAGCGGCCAAGGCCAAGGCCAATCCAGCGCCAAGCCCGTCCCCTCTTACAGTCGCACCAGGTCCAGGAAGTTCTGCAGCATGCCCTTCACGGTCTCGGGCATCTCAGAGAGGAGCAGCCCCCACCCCCCCCATCACCCAGTAGGAGTCCCTGGGGAAAGGGGCAGCTCAGGCACCCACCCTCCCTCCCCCACCCCGCCACCCCCTGCCCTGCACACCCAGGCCAGTCAGGGTGCCCTACCCTGCTCAGGACAGCCCGCCGGCCCCGGGCTCCCCCACTCCCGCCCTAAAGCCCCGGCCGCTCACCAGCAGTAGAATTCGACAAAGCGCCCACCAGGCACAACGAAGGAGTGTTCTGAGTAGAGCAGAGAGAGAACTGCTCCGGGTGGCTGAGGACCTCTGGCTTTACCTGCAGTCAGGAGAGAGGGCACAAGGAGCCCAGGACCCCCACGGTGTGGAGTCCAGAAGAGGCCGGGCGGGGGGTGGGGGGGTGCTGGCAGCTGTGGCTTTGGAGCCAGGGAGCCAGAGCACGAGTTCTGGCTCTGCTGCTGGTCAGCCGGGTACGGCTGAGGTCAAGGCCTGAGCTGCGGGAGTCTGGTCTGCTCGGCCCCACGTGGGGGCTTCTGGAGTCCTGGCTAACCCAGCCCGGCCCTGGCAGGTGCTCACCAAACAATGGCCATTATCAGGACCGGCCAGGGGGACCACGTCCTCCACTCCCCTGGCCTCGTCTCTGGGGCCACCACCAAGCCAGGCCCAGAGACTCAGGGCCCGCATCCTCTGGCCCAGGCGTGGAGTGTGAAAATGAATGAAAGGCAACCTCATTCACAACCTCCGGGAGGCTGGCAGGTGAAGCCCTCCTGCCCTGACTCTTTGTCAAGTGCAGATCCCAACTAGCAAGTGGATGCTGCCTTACTCTCCCAGCCGAAGGGGTAGGTTTCTCCCGCCCCAGCAACAGCCCAGCCAATGAGAGGCTGTCACAACTCAGCCAATGAAAAGCCACCGTACTCAGAAGGCCCCAGTTTACCGCAAAGGGCTTGTTGCTCGCAGCAGCCTTCCCAATGCCCCCCTTCCTCCACAAAGCAGCGTTCCTGTTCTGCGTTCTGCTGACTTGCCCACGGTTTTCCTGTGGTTTACTCAGCCCAGATGGCCGTTCTCTGCTGTTCCTAAACGAACCCCTTTTTGCTGGTGAAGTAACTGGCAGTGTTATTTGTAAGGAGAAAGGAAACCCCAAACTGCTTTCCCAGTGAGACAGGCGTACATGAACGTGGCCTCGGGAGAGCAACTGTAGGACCAGAGTAGAGATGGCTGCCTCCTTCAGGTACTTTCTCTGTTCGCGGCCTCCTGGTTCTGTCCCAGTGAGTGTGGTTTCAGTGGGAGAGCGGTGGGCTGTCAGTTATTTTGAGGGGCGTCGTGGAACAGAGCTGGGTTTGCTCCTGTGGGGCTGGGTGGGGAAGGGCCCTGGAGCACCACTCTGTGCCAGCGGGTGCCAGGGCCCCGGGGGCCGGCTGGGAGGACAGATGCTGTGCAGCCTCGGGCAAACCTCTGCCCTCTCTGAGCCTCAGACAAAGGAGAGAAAGTACATAACAGACAGTGCTGACCACGGGCCACAATCAGCAGTGGCAAATATTTCTGAGCCGAGGCCTAGCTGATTAGCTCAGGGAAGGTAGAGCCCAGCTGGGGAGTGAGCAATTAGAGGTATAAGAAGCAGGTCTGCGTGAGTTTACCTGGGAGGAGGCTCGTAAGGGCTTCAGGGAGGCGATGAGGAGTTAGAAGTAAACTTTCCCCTTCTACCGCCTCCCCCCCGTCAATTTCTTTCTAGAAAACTGCAGTAGAATACAAGGGTATGCACTTTCTATCTAAACTAGTTCCACCCAAGAATATGCCTCCAAAGCTATGAATTACTGAAATTTGCAGAAATAGCACTGGGCTGTTTTGAAAGCCATCCTATGAGATGAGGAAAAAGATACCTGGTTTGACTATGAGCTTGAACATGGAAAGACTTTGAACTTTTATCCATTCAGCCACACTTCTATCTGAGACAGTTGCTTTTCTGTCCCAGGAGTCGTGGGCAAGGCTCTGAAATATCTGGAGGTGAGGGGGGGCAGGGGCAGCAGGGCGGGCTGGTATACTGGGGGCAGAACCACCTGCTCTCTCCCTGACTCCGAGCTAGTGACCTCCACTCCCTCCTGCTCCACCCCTGTGCCTGAGCCTGCAGGTCCCGCCGGAGCCACCAGGGGGCGGCAGTGAGCCAAGAAGAGAAAGTCCAGGAAGGGGAGCATCTGGCTTTAGGAGGGCCCGGCCCCTTGGCTCCTCATGCAGTCCCCACCCACAGTCTGAGAAATGTCTGGAACCTTCTAGGACAGCCAGATCTTGACCTACCAGTACAGGATCCCGACCTCTCTCCAGAAGACAGGCCAGCAGTGGGACTTCCCCAGTGCCTGGGCCCCCTTGCAGGACCTGGTCATCAGAGGTAGGGAGGCAGCAGTGGGGCACATCCCAGGGCCTGCCCCCCTTGCATCTAGAGGGTCAGCCCCCTGGTACTGGGGACGTGTGAACAGAGGATGCGAGGGCTTTCTCTGGCTCTTCTGTTCTCATGGCTTCCCCCTCAGCAGACATTTGTGTCTGCCCCCACCTGTCCAGGGAACCAGCCCTCCTTTCTCTCTCCGAACCCAGGCCCTGGGGAAAGAGCACGTTGGCTTTTCACGTGGTTTCAAGATGGAGGTCTTGAGGCTCGGGCCTCTTTCCCTCCTTGAGGAGAGTAAGGTTCAGGCCTATGCTCCCTCTGGGTTGGGGACTCAGGTGGCTCAGGGTCCTGCCTGGGGGAGGGGGAGGGGGGGGTCTAGGTCTGGCCAAGTGTCCTTCACCTCGGGCCCAGGAAGTGGCTTTCCAGCTGGCTCAGAATTGGATCCGAACCAACTTTGAGGTCTACTCCAGAAAGTCAGCCATGTATGAGAAGGTGAGCTGCTCCTGAGCCCTGACCCTCCTGGGCCTCCTCCCCATGAGGAGATGGGGGAATTGCCAGGCTTTGCAAAGCCCGGGGACAGTGGTGACACCCAGTGGCCATTCTTGGGCACTGCAGGCCAGGGCAGCTTCTCCCACAGGGGCTCCCATTTCTGGCTTTCCCTAGAGGGCTGAGGTGAGGGGGCGCGGGGGTGGGGTGGGTAGTGCCTGACCTTAGAGCCTGTCCTTTTGTTCCCAGTATGACATCAGCAACGGTGGTCAGCCAGGTGGTGGAGGGGAGTATGAAGTTCAGGTGAGTGGGCCCACATCCCATAGGAACTACAGGGCTCTGCTGTCCCCGCAACTGGCCATGACCTCCGCTGTCTGGGCCTGTTTCCTCCTGTGGATGCGGGTCCACAGGGAGGAGCCTGCCTGGAGCTCCTTTGTCCTCCTGGGGTTAGGCAGTTCTAGAGCCCCTGGGTGGAGATCTCACACCCCCTAAAATAGGGCTTGAGGGCCTTCCCCAGAGATCCTGCCCCACTAGCCATTCCTGTCTCCAGGAGGGCTTTGGCTGGACCAGTGGAGTGGTCCTGATGCTCCTGGACTGCTACGGCGACCGACTGGGTATGGCAATGAACCAGAGAAACCGGGGCCCCATCTTCCTGGACCTCACGTAATTAGCGGGGAGAGTGCTGATCGAAGCACAACTAAAAGTAAAATGAAGTGAGGGGGCTGCTCGGGGCCAGCAGAGGGCACAGCAGTGCAGAGGGATGCAGGGAGAAGGCCTCTGTGAGGAGGAGAGGTTTGAACAGAATCGTAGATGGAACCGTCTCTGTGCAGATCTGGAAGACCGTCCAGGCACAGAAAGGGCAGTGTGAAGGCTCTGAGGTCACGTTCAAGGGTCAGGAAGAAGGCTGGGGCAGGGGTGGGAACAGAGGAGGACCAGGGCTTGGGCGCCAGTGGTAGGACCAGAAAGGTGAGAAGTGGTTCAGTCTGGGATGTATTTTGAAGGTGGAGCCGATGATCGTGGAATATAAAGGGAAGGGGGTTACCTGGGATGATGCAGAGATTTTTGTTCTGAGCAATTGTAATTGCTCTACCCTCCCAGCCAATCCTTGGCCACAGTGCAGTGGGGTCAAGGTAGCGACCTAGAAGTCATGGGGATGGGTCCTTATCCCCCTGGAACATCAATAAGGAGGAAATCTTGTTTTGTGGCGACACCTAGCTCTCCTACCCTCATACCCCCTCCCATAACCCACACAACCTGGCTTCACAAACACATATATTCCAAATGCTGTATTGTTCCGTGGAGATGCTTACGAAAACTGAAAATCACCCAGCCCCAGGGTCCCAGCTGCCATGGGCCCCAAGTGCTGTGAAGGAGGGCCCGGAGGTGGGATCAGAACAAACATCAAACACTGTTTTCCTGAACTGTCCTTTCCAAAGGAGTCCGAATTTGAATGTGTTAGTCTAGATCATTTTATGCCCCTGGGAACTTTGGAAAACAATACAGGCATAGTGACACTTCTTTTATCAGCTCTGTGTGCTCAGGGAAAGAGAGGAAGAGAGGCCTGCTAAGACCACTGTCATCCCAGGGTGAGAGTGTGTGTAAAAGTTGAATTGAAGGGAGTAATAGTTCTGTTAATAGCCGGAGCCTTCAGTGCCCCTTTAATGGATAGAACACTAGACAGAAATCAATAAGGAAATAGGAGACCAAAACTGTAAAATAGCTAGACCTAAGATATATAGAACTCTGTACCCAACAATAGTAGAAAACATATTCTTCTCAAATGTACACAGAACATTCTCCAGGATAAGATCATATGTTAGGCCACAAAACAAGTCTCAGAAATTTTTATTTTATTAAAAAAATTTTTTTAATGTTTAGGGGGCGCCTGGGTGGCTCAGTCGGTTGAGCGTCCAACTTCAGCTCAGGTCATGATCTCGCAGTTCGTGAGTTTCAAGCCCTGCATCGGGCTCTGTGTTGACAGCTTGGAGCCTGGAGCCTGCTTCGGATTCTGTGTCTCCCTGTCTCTCTGCCCCTCCTATGCTCATGCTCTGTCTCTCAATAATAAATAAACGTTTATTTTTGAGAGAGAGACAGAGCGTGAGCTGAGAAGGGGCAGAGAGAGGGGGAGACACAGAATCCGAAGTACACTCTTGGCTCTGAGCTGTCAGCACAGAGCCTGATGCAGTGATCAAACTCAGCAACTGTGAGATCATGACCTGAGCTGAAATCAAGAGGGGGATACTTAACCAGCTGAGCCACCTAAGCACCCCCTGACTATATTTGGAATGAGAGTTTCCTTTATTCATTTCATACCCTTACTATTGTGAGTTGATGTCATCTCTTCAGTTGAAGGCCTTAGTAGAAAAACACGGACCTCCCCAAAAGAAGAGGGAATTCTGCCTAGAGACTGCCTTTAGACTTCTCTGGGCCTCCAGCCTGAGGATCTAACTTGCAGCCTTTGGACTTGCCAGCCTCCATAGTCACGTAAGCAAATTTTTTATTTTATTTTATTTTTTTAATATAAGCATATTTAAAAAAAATGTTTAACATTCATTTTTGAGAGTGAGAGAGACAGAGCATGAGTGGGGTGGGGGGGTGTGCAGAGAGAGAGGGAGACACAGAATCCGAAGCAGGCTCCAGGCTCCAAGCTGTCAGTACAGAGCTCTCAGCACAGAGCCCAACGTGGGGCTCGAACTCATGGACTGAGAGATCATGACCTGAGCTGAAGTTGGACACTTAACCGACTGAGCCACCCAGGTGCCCCATAAGCAAATTTTTAAAGATAAGTCTCTCTCTCTCTCTCTCTCTCTCTCTCTCTCTCACACACACACACACACACACACACACACACACACACACACACACATTCTATTGTTTGTTTCTCTGGAGAATCCTAATACAGTCCAAGACCAATGTCTTCCTTGGCTGACTCTACCACACATCGAAAGAATTAACACCAACCCGTCTCAAGATCTTCCAAAATGGAAGAGGAGGAAACATTCCTAACTCCTCCTAGAGACCAGCAATGCTTAATGCGTATACCGTGTAAGGACATCACATGAAAAGAAAATTACAGTCCAATATCTTTTATGCATGTGATGGAAAATCCTCAACAATCACCTCTGCTATTGAACGTTGTACCAGAAGTTCTAGCAGAACAACAGAACAAGAACAAGAAAAAAAAAGCATGCAAATTGGAGAGGAAGAGCATATCTATTCCCAGATGACATGATTCTGTATATAGAAAATCCCAAGGATCCACAGGAAGGCTGCTGGGTCTAATAAACAGATTCAGCAAAGCTGCAGACGCAAATCACCAGTCAAAAAAATCAGTTGTGTCTCCACACATCTGCCAAGAACAACCTGAAAAGGAAATTTGAGAAGCAATCCCATGTGCAAAAACAGCTAAAAAATAAAATACCTAGGAATAAATTCCATTTACATTAAGTGTCTAGAATAGGTAAATTTATAGACACAGAAAGTTGAATAGTGGCTTCCAGGGGCCATGGGAAGAGAGGACTGAGGGCTTACTGCCTGATGGTTATAGAATGTATCTTTGGGATGATAATATTTTTAATGTTTTATTTATTTTTGAGAGAGACAGAGTGCGAGCAGGGGAGGAGCAGAGAGAGAGGGAGACACAGAATCCAAAGCAGGCTCCAGGCTCCAAGCTGTCAGCACAGAGCGTGACGTGGGGCTTGAACCCACGAACCCCGAGATCATGACCTGGGCTGAAGTCGGACGCCCAACCAACCGAGCCACCCAGGCACCCCTCTTTGGGATGATAAAAAAAAATAGTTTTGAAAATAAAGACTGGCAATTGTTTTGAAATATTGTGAATGTAATATAAATTGAATGATACACTTTAAAATGGCTGAAATGGCAGATTTTATGTGATACCTGTTTTAACCACAAGAAAAACACTTATAAAAAGGAAGGAAGGAAGCATGTAGCATCTGGAGGCAGGATGGAAGGGGGCACGCTACCAGGGCAGTGGAGAGGGACAGGGCCATTTTGTCGTGTGACGGATGCTGTTCTCAGGCACCACAACTGACCTCCTGGACAGTGAGGCTGAGTCCTAAAGGGAGGGTCACGCAGTCACTAATCTCAAATGGTGACAGGTTTGCAGAGTATATCTTCCCATGCGCCCTTCCCCCCCCCCCCACCCCAATGTCATTTCAGGCCCAAGCCATTGATCCACACGTGGGACGGAACCTTGAGCCATTCTGTTTGAGATGTTAAAGGAAAAGGTAACTCTCTGCCGTGGTGATCTTGGAGCCACCAGAGCGATTGGCATCTGGGCACAGATATGGGACCAACTTGTGCCCCAGACACCGGGGCGCCCCAGTCACCCACCACCACCCCACCACACGAGGGAAGGGCTTGAGCAGGTGGCACCCGCTGAGACTAAGAAACGAAGAGGAAAAGTCCACAGTGGGGAGCAGGGGTCGGCTTCTGCAAGCTGAGCCGGGACAGCAAGGCCGCGCAGACCTGACATACAGCGCCCAGGGTGGCCACGCCTCAGTTGTGGACTTTGGCAGCCCGGGTAGGCAGGTGATCAGCCTGCGCCCCTGCAAGCAAGAGGTACCTGGGCTTACTCCTTGGCTGAGGCCACAGTCACCATGCCTGGGAGGGCCTTCATGCTGTGCCAGCTGCTTCTGCTGGGGCTGGGGTCCCAGGGTACCCTGCCCCCGCCCTGTGACAGGTAGGAGTGGGGAAGCAGCTGGGGAAGGAGGTTGGGGTGGGATCTCAGGCGCTGAGGGTCAGTCCTTCCGAGGGAAGGGGAGGGAAGGATGTCAGCTTTCCTTGTGTAGCAGGCTGGGGGAAGGGGGTGCTGCCTCCCGACCCAGGCACCTGCTGGCCAGGGTCCTCCCTCCCCTCAGCCCCTCCCTCCAGGCTCTTCCCCAAACCATGCTCTTCTCAGGGTTGTTCTGGGAAACTCTCTGCCCAGCTTCCCTAGCCTGGAGGTGAGCGGCAGTGTAAGGACCTGAAAAGTGCTCCTAAGTTTGACCTCTGTGACCTAGAGCAGGGCAGAGCTCTTTGTAGAGCCATAGCTCCCATTTCCCAAATAAGAGACCTAAGTGGCCCTGTCCTGCCTCCTAGACTCACAGGGCATCATCCTTTTCTCATTTCAATGGCTCTCTTGCGCTCTCATGATGTCTCGGGCTGTGGCAGCAAGCGAGAGAATCGAGAGAATCGAGATCCCCATCTTCCTGGACCTTACGTAATTAGCAGGGAGAGTGCCGATGGAAGCACAACTAAAAGTAAAATGAAGTGAGGGGGCTGCTCGGGGCCAGCAGAGGGCACAGCAGTGCAGAGGGATGCAGGGAGAAGGCGTCTGTGAGGAGACGTTTGAACAGAATCGTAGATGGAACCGTCTCTGTGCAGATCTGGAAGACCGTCCAGGCACAGAAAGGGCAGTGTGAAGGCTCTGAGGTCACGTTCAAGGGTCAGGAAGAAGGCTGGGGCAGGGGTGGGAACAGAGGAGGACCAGGGCTTGGGCACCAGTGGTAGGACCAGAAAGGTGAGAAGTGGTTCAGTCTGGGATGTATTTTGAAGGTGGAGCCGATGATCGTGGAATATAAAGGGAAGGGGGTTACCTGGGATGATGCAGAGATTTTTGTCCTGAGCAATTGTAATAAGGATTTCAGAGAGGCTGTGTGATCAAGAGTTTTGTCAAGTGCGAGGCTGGTTGCCAAAAGTATGGAAAGAAGACTGTGTCAGGGGTCAGTAAGACCACCCACAGCTTCGGCGATTTGCTAGTACCCACCACACAGTTACATCTATGGTTACAGTCTATTCCAGTGAAAGGAAGCGGATTAAAATTGGGAAAGGCAACAGGCACATAGGGCAGAGTCCCGGAGAGAAGAGACATGAGATCCAGTTGTCCTCTGCCGGTGGACTTGTATGAACAGCATTCACTTTTTCCAGAAGCACGTGTGACAACCTGCGTGAAGTATGGCCAACCAGGAAGCTCCCCTGGGTCTTGTGTTCAGGGCTTTCACTGGGGTTCAGTTATAGAGGCTTGGAGTATCTGTATGCCTGACCTTAATTACTCAGTCTCCAGGCCTCTAAGTCAGAGGGATACTGGGTGGCTCTCAGTCCCCACCATAAATCACATTATTAGTATAAAATATCTGGTGTGGCCCAAGGCCCCACGTAAAGATTTATCAGACAGAAATCCAGTAGGTTACGGCTTATTTCTCAGGAGCTGGGCACACGCTGTGCTGACTTTGAAATGTGTAGGGTGGGAACACAGCAAACCCATTAAGTCAACTTTTTGCTGCACAAGCTACTTGTTCTACAATGAATAATGTATTTAGTCTTTGTCTTGGGTTCCTGGGATATAACCTCTAAGCTCTTGGGATTTCCAAAGGGATAGGAGAGTCTTTGGTATTCGTGGTGGGTGCTGATAGTTTACATTAATGGGGCAACTCTTGGTAAGCCCCTGGGTGGTCATGCTGATGAGATGTCTCAGTCCATGCCAGAGAGATGGACCATGTGATTGGAGGGTTGGGGCTGTGGGTCACAGGATATCAACTTGACCTCCTGACCTCTGAGGGCGGAGGGGGCTGAAGATTGAGTTCAGTCACATGACCAGTGATTGAACCAATGGTGTGTATAAAAACTCTAGACACCAAAGCTCGGGGGAGTGTCCTGTTGGATGAACACTTTGATGTGCCAGGAGGGTGGTATGTCTGGGTTCTTTGAGGTGAAGACAGGGAAGGTCTGCATTCAGCACAATCCCGGACCTCTTTCTCCGTGTGTCTTTATTTGGCTGATTCTGATTTGTATCTTTAGAATAAAACTGTAATAATAAGGATAGTGCTGACTCTGTGGGTCATTCTAGCACATTATTGAACCTGATGGGTTTAGGGAACCTCCAAATTTGTAGCCAGTTGGTCAGAAGTAGTGGAAGCCTGGGAAGCCCTGAACTTGGAGCCCCAGCTGAGGGCAGTCTTGTTGGGGACTGTGCCCACGGCCTGAGCTAGTTGGTTAGTACTGAGATTAGATTGCAATACTGTCATCAATGTGACAAAACGTGTCATTTGCTAGAATGACCTCGATTCACTGGAACAGGTGGCTCGGGAAAAGCAAGACGAAAGGACAGGGGATGAGGACCCTTTGATTCCTGGGTGGCTGCCAGGTCACCCGTGGTTTGGAACAGCAGCTGTATTGGGATCAGTTCCTGGAGCTGAAAGTTGTCAGTGGAATTTAGAAATGATGGGTCCAGGGCCCAGGGTGTTGTCTCACTGGATGCCTAAGGAAATGCAGAATAATAGGGGGGGGAAATGCGATCCTTTCGTTATTATTATGCTCTAATGGCAAACGTGAGAGTGAGAGACGGGCCAGGCTTTGCTTCTGGCCAGTCCAAACCATAGCCTCTCGTCTCAGGGCCCCCGCCTAAGGAATGTGTTGGGGAAGATCCTGATTCTGGCTGGCCTAGGTGTGGCCCTGGACTCAGAGTCATTTCCAAAGAGGAAAAAAACAGTTCTAAAATGACGAATGAAGATTAGACTGATTCCCAAGAGAGTAGGATAGATAGAGGGGAGAGAGCCAGTGGGCCCATCCCAGCAGGGCAGAGTCTTTAAACAGTTATTAAGAAGTGGGGCGTGGGACACCTGGGCTGCTCAGTCAGTTAAGCGTCTGGCTCTTGGTTTTGGCTCAGGTTTTTATCACGTGGTTCATGGGATCGAGCCCCGCATCGAGCTCTGTGCTGACAGTGTGGAGCCTGCCTGGGATTCTCTCTCTCCCTTTGCCCCTCTCCCTCCCTCCGTCCCTCCCTCCCTCCCCCCCTCCCCCCACCTCTCTCTCCCTCTCCCTCCCTCTCTCCCTCTCTCTCAAATAAATAAACTTTAAAAAAGATGGGGTGAATAAAGCAGCTGTGGCTACGGTCCAAAGAAAGTTGTTAATGCAGCACTTAGAAATTGAGTGGACCGATTGGACCTGCTGCACCCCCCCCCCCCGCCAAGATGCGAGGGACCTAAACACATCTCCATTTGCCCTACTCTGGAGGAATTCAGAAAACTGCAAGGCAAAGCAGGTAATGAGAAAGCTGACCTCCAATCCACTGAGGCAGTGGCCGCACAAGTTAAGATAACGATTGGTGACAGTGTCGGGGTCCCTTAGCTCTGTCCCCTGCCTGGGAGTGGGCAAAACGGTCAGAGGGTATGGAAGGTCCTGGAGTCTGTGACATGGGGTCCCATGCGCCGCGGTAGCAGGAGCACTGGTGAGTCATATTCGGAGGACGTGAAAATGCAAGCCTTGGCGATCAAGGTGAATGCTTGGATGGAAAGTGCAATGTTCAGACAGACTTTACGTTGGGGGGTTGTTTCTCCTTCCCCGGAATGCTGTCTCGCAATGGCTTCCACATCTGACTGGGGAACACTTGCCCCGAGCAGTATCATAAAATGAAAACCTGTTGGCAAAGCCACGGTTAGGAACACAAGGGACTATGGGGAAAGTGCCGTTGGTGTGTTTGAATAGTTTTCATGCGAAGTGATTGTATCTGTTTTGCCTGAATGTGTTACAGGGGTGGATGTTGTATCTGAGGGAGGAGTGTTTCCACTCTCTAGGATTATAAAGCAAAAGGCATCTACATCTGCCATCACGCTACTGTTTGCTGTCTTCATTGGACACTCTCAATGGGCGCCGGGGAGACTGCCTGAGGTCACACAGATCACATCCTTCCGTGGAGCATAGGCTGCAGTTATAGTGGAAGTCTTGGGGCCCCTCCCAGCCGGCCAGACTTTGGGCTAGAGAATGTCCATTTGAGAGGCAATTACTAACTCGCTATCAGACGTTAATTCAGACCTCCTCTCTTAAAGGACGGAAGATAATCTTAAAACCTGACATGCCCGTAACATCTTGGGTGGTGGTGGAAACATGAGGTAAGAGGGAGGGCGGTGCCCAGCAGGGTTCCGTAAGGCCATGGAAGTGGTTCATGCAGGAGCGTGCTGCTAGGGGAATGTAAGGTTAACTCCATGTGCTCGAGAGCAGATAGATGCCCTTCTCCCAGAACTGACTCTGGAACCACCTGAGGAGCTCTGGATTTTTTTTTTTTTAAGTTTATTTATTTATTTTGAGAGAAAGCACGTGTGCATGCAAGTGGGGGAGGGGCAGGGGGAGAGAGAGAGAGAGAGAGAGAGAGAGAGAGAGAGAGAGAGAGAATCAATCCCAAGCAGGCTCCACACTGTCAATGCAGAGCCTGATGCGAGGCTCTCGATCTTACAGACCATGAGATCATGACGTGAGCCGAAATCAAGAGTTGGATGCTTAACCGCCTGCCACCCAGGTGCCCCGAGGGGCTCTGGATACTATTGTCACTGGGAAAGTGCCCTATAAACAGCTCTTGATTGACCAACAGAGAGCTGCTTGGTTCGTGGACGGTTGTTCCGAGGTGAACAAACCGCAGCGAAAGGCTGCCGTTCTGACCAGAGACGACAAAACCAGATCAGCTTGGTGGGCTGAACTGCATGCTGTTTGCCACTGTGTTTGGGCCTTTACCCGTGCCTAGTCAGTGACCCCCGTCCTGGCCGCACGGTCAGGCAGAAGGGCAATGGGAACGTGGTCTGTAGAAACAGTGCCCTGTGTGGCACGGTCCTACGGAAGTCACTATGGGAAAATGCGGGGTTCCCGGAGGTAGAACCCACCGATGCCCATCAGAAAACCCCCTTCCTATGGGGCGCCTGGGTGGCTCAGTCGGTTAAGGGTCCGACTTCACCTCAGGCCATGATCTCACGGCTTGCGAGTTTGAGCCCCTCATCGGGCTCTGTGCTGACAGCTCGGAGCCTGGAGCCTGCTTCGGATTCCGTGCCTCCCTCTCTCTCTGCCCCTCTCCTGCTCGTGCTCAGTCTCTGTCTTTCAAAAATGAATAAAAACATCAAGGAAAAAAAAAAACAACCTCCCTTCCTAGACTGGAAAGTGACTAGAGCCAGCAAGCAGGTGTCCCAGGGTGTTCCCATGAGGTGGCCATTTGGGTTCACGGACCGATGGGACATCGGGAGTTTGCAGCGATGCAGAGGTGGGCCAAATCTAGATACCTTGCACCCGCACCCCCTGAGGCACAACATGCCGATAAGAGCTGTTCTGTCAACCAGAGAGACGGGCTCCACGTGGCTGCGGGGCAGATTCCCTGGAGGGAAGGACACCCATGGAGCTGGCCAGTGAGACTGATGCTGGCAGACCCGGCACGATCAGACAGTGACCCTGAACTGGGTGTAGCTGTGAATGCTCCAAATACTGTAAAAGGACCAGAACAGAAGAGACTGCAGCAGTTTGGATCACTGAGTTACATTTTTTCAGACAGGGAACACACTTTGATCCTCCGAGTGATGGTCTGATAGAGAGCTGGGATGGACAGTTACAACGTCGGTTGTCGGAAACGGGGAGACAGACAGGAAGGGCCGGCCGACACGGCTTCACAAGTGTGTGCTCAGCACTCACCGTGAGGGGGTCCCGGGAGGGTGGCTACCAGCCGGACTGCTCTGCTTTTCGGGGGACTCTAGGGAAGAGGGGTGCAGAGGAGGCTGGTATGCCCATGCGATTCTTCCATAGGAGGGAGACGATGGTATGACGACACTTTTTTCTTTCTTCCCCACATTTCTTCATCCTTCTTTTCTCCACCCAATGCAGAGATCCCAGGACCAAGGCAGCAGCTCCCACGTGTCCGAAGTAGGGATGACTCCCAAGCAAGAAAATGTAACTATACCCTTCAACTGTTATGTCCTAATTTCTTTTTTTTTTTTTAATTTTTTTTTTCAACGTTTATTTATTTTTGGGACAGAGAGAGACAGAGCATGAACGGGGGAGGGGCAGAGAGAGAGGGAGACACAGAATCGGAAACAGGCTCCAGGCTCTGAGCCATCAGCCCAGAGCCCGACGCGGGGCTCGAACTCACGGACCGCGAGATCGTGACCTGAGCTGAAGTCGGACGCTTAACCGACTGCGCCACCCAGGCGCCCCGTGTTATGTCCTAATTTCTAAGGGCCTGATGGGGGGTGTTGTGCCTTCCCATCTGGCTAAATGGGGGTCGTCTCTGAATGCGGCTGTATTCGGGAACAGGGTAGGAATGGCCCAGCCGAAGCGCACCTGTGCGGCACCTGTGCGTGGGAGAGGACTGCGGGGAGGCACTTGCTGCACTAACCTTGCTGCCTGCAACCTGGCCCAGCACAGCAGCTGAACGTAGTGTCCTTTCCAAAGGTTGAAAAGTTTGGATATAAATGGAGAGAAGGAGAAACAGTAGCCGCAGGTAAAGAAATGAGTGAGTGGATTGATAATAATGCAATGAAGGAAATCCACTATTACATTACCACTTTAATTTTTTTAAGTTTATTTATTTTGAGAGAGAGAAAGCCCTTTGCGGCAGGGTGGGGGGTGGGGGGTGGGGGGAGAGAGAGGGAGAGACAGAATCCCAAGCAGGCTCTGCGCTGCCAGCACAGAACCCGATGCAGGACTCCAACTCACGAACCGCGAGATCATGACCTGAGCCAAAGCCAAAATCAAGTTGGGCACTGAACTGACTGAGCCACCCAGGCGCCCCTACGTTAACACTTTAAAAGAGGCTCAGAGCAAGAAGTGATGCTGTTCTCAGTTCAAAAGGGTGAATGTGGGGCACCTGGGTGGCTCAGTCGGTTGGGCATCTGACTTCGGCTCAGGTCATGATCTCGCAGTTCGTGGGTTTGAGCCCCACACCGGGCTCTGTGCTGACAGCTCAGAGCCTGGAGCCTGCTTTGGGTTCTGTCTCCCTCTCTCTCTGCCCCTCCCCTGCTCACGCTCTGTCTCTGTCTCTGTCTCTCAAAAATAAACATTTTAAAAATTAAAAAAAAATTTTTAAAAAGGGTGAATGTACATATTGCTGAAATCACTCCTGCCCTGGAACCTGACAAGATCAAATGGAAGCCTGCAAACCTGAGTGGCCTCGCCAGGAAACATTTTGGCTGTAAGATACGATGATGGAGTAGACTAATTATTCATGACTATATGAGACTTTAGTAGTATGCCAACATCTTCGACCTTCTTTTCAGGTTATATCTACCATAATACGATATGGTGAAACACTAACGTTGTTGGTTAGATTATAATATTAATCTTGATGGTCAAATGTATTGGGAAGTTGAGTTAAAAGCCTTCTATCCCTACCCTAGCTCTAAATGTTAGGTATATTTGTGCTGATACTGTTGCTTTATCTATTACATAAATGCTACACCAAATGTAGATGCTCAAACAGGTAGGAATATTTTGCTAAAACGGACCCTTTACCAAAGATCAGAGGGTAGTCTGCTGTATAACAAAGAACGTGGCAGTCCTTTGACCCATTTTCCTGCAATGTAACCTCTGAGCTCTTGGAATTTCCCAAGTGATGGGAGAGTCTTGGGCATTCGGGTGGGCTCTGATAGTTTACATTAATGAGGTGACTCATGGTGAGCCCTTAGATGGTCATACTAATGAGATGTCTCAGGATGGGGGCAGACTGTGCCAGAAAGACTGACCATATGATTAGAGGGTTGGAACTTTGGGTCATGTGATATCAGCCCAACCTCTGGGGAGGAGAAGGTGGCCGGGGATTGAGTTCAATCGCATGGCCAGTGATTCAGTCAATCATGCCCATGTGGTGGAAACCTAATAAAAACTCTGGACACCAAGGCTCAATGGAGTATCCTATTTGGTGAACACACTGAAGCGCCAGGAGGGTGATAAATCCTGATTCCATGGGGAGAGGACACAGAAGCTCCATGTTGAGGACCCTCCCTATATGTCTTGTGAAAGTGAACTGAGCGAGGGCAGTTTTATTAGAGACTCTGCTCTTAAGCATCCAGAGTCTGCACTAACTTGAGATGGTCAGCATCAGAAGTTAAATCTGTCCACCACCCCTCTGCCCCTCGGCCTGGGCTTTCTTATAGCATAATTGTCATATTTGGGCAGCTGCATTTATTTATTTATATTTTTTAATGTTTATTATTTTTGAGACAGCATGAGTGAGGAGGGGCAGAAGGAGAGGGAGACAGAATCCAAAGCAGGCTCCAGGCTCTGAGCTGTCCGCACAGAGCCCAATGTGGGGCTTGACCCGTGAACCACAAGGTCATGACCTAAGCCAAAGTCAGACACTTAACCGACTGAGCCACCCAGGCATCCTCGAGCATCTGCATTTAGTATAGCAATTATGTAACAGGTATAGCAGTATATCGGCATGAGTGTGCCTAACCTTTGGAGGAGTCCGTGCAGACTAGGGGCAGACTGAAAGAAACAACTATTTTAACAACCAGCCTATAACACCTTAACATACGTTTTTGTATATTTGTACTGATTTGATTACTCATTTCCTTCCTTGATCTGCCACTATTTGTATCTTAGGTAAACTTGTGCAGAACTACTTAGCATAGAAATTAGCTCAATCCAGTTCTTCCTCAGGCCAGGCATTTCCCACTGGTCTCGCATTCTGAGGAGGCTTTAACTCAATGTCCCAACATACTCGGTCATCAGTATCAGTGTGACCATGTGGCTAATTTACATAAGGTGGTTGAATCGTACCAATAATACCAGTATTATACCGTATCCTGGTATGGTCACAGTACAATTTGGTTTCATTACAGAACAAATCTGGAAGAATTACAGAGGTATTCTCTGTTCCTTCTCATTGGACTCAAACCTTGCCCTTATGCCAGATATTATTATGGACAGGCATCATTACAAATAGCCATGGTTTTATTATTTATTATAACAAACTATTATCTGTTATTTCTGGGTTCCAAGTCCATTGGAGGCAAAGCCAGTCACCCTGTCTCTGTTCATAGGCATCTCAGGACAGGACCCGCCTCCTTCCTATGGGAGGACCTGGGTGGTATTCAGAATAGTTCCTATCCCTGATGGTTGTACTACAGGGTATGTCTTCTTCCGATCTATTCTTGGAGCAAGGGCAGTCATAGTGCATCGAATGTCCAGAGAACGAGGTTGTCAGGCCTCTAAATTCCCAGAGACATGGCCCTTGAGCCTCAGTAGCTACAATGGAAGGCCACTGGTGCATGTGTACATTGGGTCCCATCAGCATTAAAATAGTCCAGAGGCCCTGTTGGGTGAGGGTACAGGCCCTTTCCCAGTGCTGGATCCTGGCATCATCCAGCATTGTGTGTTGCCTTGCCCTGACCCATTTCACTAAAGCCTCATAATCTACCTGGTCTGACTCCCATCCTTCGCTTCCCTCCTGGAAGAGAGAACTCCTTCTCATCTGCTTATTCTAGTTAATAAGTATTTCTCCTCTGCCTCTCCTCATTAAAAGCAAATTCAGTTTGTTCAACAGTGGGGGACCTATATCCCCCAAAGCTCTTTTATGCCTCATGGTCCAAAGTTGTTTAATCTACCGTGCATGTTGTTGCCATTAGATACTAAAAGCCTGAGTGCAGCTCAGATACGGTGGGTTAGATAAGTGGTAGTCACGCCTAGATGCAATTTATTTTGAGTATGCCATAAGGCCTCCCATAGCCTTTCTCATCCCTGATGGGGCTATTCCCCAGGGGAATTGAGACACACTGTATGATGCCTACTGCTTTAATCCCACAAGAAACCCATTTATTCTCTCCTGTTTAATAGCTTTCTGTTCACAAAAACAAGGGTGATCTGCATTTGTGCTTATAGAACACTGCACGTGCTACTCTGTTTTGTCCATTGACATCAGGGGCCTTTCCAAGTATTTGATTATCAAGGTTTATGTTACACAGCAATTAATCTGCCAAGAGTTGTAAACCACACAGTCTAAAGGCCCAGTGGGGAGTTGTTCTGGGAAATTCCTCCCCAACTGATATCCTTCGTAGTAAGTGTAATCTAAAAACTTGAAGTCAGAAGATGTTAGCACGTCACTAGAGTTCCCTTCAGTCATCAGCAGCCCAGCTCATTATCGTATCCTAAAACCAGAATGCCTCCCAGAGAGATTCCAGTCATGTCTGCAGGCTTCCATTCAACTTCGTCGGGTTTCAAAGGCAGAGTGGTCATGGCACACTCGTGGCCTCACCCTCCCAGGCATCTGATACAACTGTGCTAAGGACAGTGTTAACCTCTTGCTCTCTCCAGGCACTAATGTCATGCTAGATTTCCCATTTTCATTGAATATCCATTTACTCACCTCTCTGCCCTCATCTGCCATGTCTCCGTCTTTCCAGTTGTCTTCTTATCCATTTTATTACCCTTTTGATTGAAGTGTTTAGTCCATTGACATTTAGAATGAGTACTGAAGTATATGAATTTATTGCCATCATGTTGCCTGTAGAGTTGGAGATTCTGGTGGATCTTCTCTGGTCCTTTCTAGTCTTTGTTGCTTTTGGTCTTTTTTTTTTTTTTTTTTTTTTTTTTTGTCTTTTCTCCCCTCAGAGAGTCCCCCTTAAAGTTTCATGCAGGGCTGGTTTAGTGGTCATGAACTTCTTTAGTTTTTGTCTGGGGAAACTTTTTATCTCTCCTCCTATTTTGAATGACACCCTTGCTGGATAAAGAATTCTTGGTTGCATGTTTTTCTGATTCAGCACGTTGAATATATCCTGCCTCTCCTTTCTGGCCTGCCAAGTTTCTGTGCATAGGTCTGCTGCAAACCTGATCTGTCTTCCCTTGTAGGTTAAGGACTCTTCTTCCCTTGCTACTTTCATGATTCTTTTCTTGCCTGAGTATTTTGTGAATTTGACTATGATATGCCTTGTTGATGGTTGATTTTTGTTGAATCTAATGGGAGTTCTCTGTGCTTCCTGGATTTTGATGTCTGTCTGTCCCCAGGTTAGGAAAGTTTTCCACTATGATTTGCTCACATAAACTTTCTGCCCCTTTTTCTCTCTCATCTTCTGGGACTTCTGTGATTCGGATGTTATCCCTTTTTAATGAGTCACTGAGTTCTCTAAGTCTTATATCGTACTCTTTTGCCTTAGTTTCCCTCTTTTTTTTTTCTGCTTCATTGTTCTCCAGAAGTTTGTCCTCTATGTCACTGATTTGCTGCCCTCCTTCATCCATCCTTGCCACCCTGGCATCCATTTGAGATTGCATCTCAGTTATAGCATTTTAAATTTCATCCTGACTAGATTTTACTTATTTTATCTCTACAGAAAGGGAGTCTATGCTTTTTTTCAACCCCAGCTAGTACTCTTATTATTGTGATTCTAAATTCTGGTTCAGACATCTTGTTTGTATCTGTGTTAAGTCCCTGGCTGTCCTTTACCTTCTTTCCATTTGTCATTAATTTTCACTAAATTTTTCAACCTTTGAAGAGACATTAGGTTTGGCCACTGTACTTATCCAGATTGCCAACAGCACTACCAGTCTTGTTAGTGCCTTCCCTAGTTTCCTCCCATCTGTTCAGGATAGAGTTACAAGGCCCAGAATGGGTGGCTATTCCCACCACTAGAGAGTATAGCTGCATTCATTGTTAGCCCCCAGTTAGCCAGATGAGCTATGGGCACAAGTCGCCCCACCAGGCCCTTGGGAATTCTGACATAAAGATTTTAAAAGATGGACACCTGGGTGGCTCAGTTGGTTAAGCGTCCAACTCTTGATTTCAGCTCAGGTCGTGATGCCACGAATCGTGAGTTCAAGCCCTGCGTCAGGCTCTGTGCTGACAACTCGGGCCTGCTTGGAATTCTCTGTCTCCCTCACTCTCTGTCCCTTTCCCCCCTGCTCAAAATAAAGAAATAAATATTTTAAAAAAAGATTTGAAAAGATAGCTACAGTTTCTTGCTCAGGGATCATTCATGCTTCTGGCACCACATGGCAGTCTGGTCCACTGTGTAGGCAAAAGGTAAGTTGAGATGGTGTGGGAAAGAAATGTATAGACCCACCAGCAACCTCTCCACCCATCCCCCGGAAAACCAGAGGAATATATCCAGTGGGGACCCTCCTCTGGCCCTCATCCCATGCTGAGTGTGAGCACACACTTGTGAAGCTATGTAAGCCAGCCCCTCATGCTTTTATTTCTCTCCATTTTAATTTTTAATGTTTTATTCATTTTTGAGAGAGACAGTATGAGAGGGAAAGGGAGACACAGAAACCGAAGAAGGCTCCAGGCTCTGAGCTGTCAGCACAGATCCCGATGTGGGGCTCAAACTCATAAACTGTGAGTCATGACCTGAGCTAAAGTCAGATGCTTATCCAACTGAGCCACCCAGGTGCCCCGATTTCTCCCTGTTTTATTATTTTTTTAAAGTTTTTAATGTTTATTTTTGAAGGAGAGAGACAACGTGAGCGGGAGAGGGGCAGAGAGAGAGGGAGACACAGAATCCGAAGCAGGCTCCAGGATCTGAGCTATCAGCACAGAGCCCAACATGGGGCTTGAATTCAAAATCTGTGAGATCATGACCTGAGTGAAGTCAGTCGCCCAACCGACTGAGCAACCCAGGCACCCCTTCCCATTTTAAACAAGAAAAGTTTCATTTGCCTGTTCCGATTCTGTATGGAGCCACCACTCCGAAGGTGATAAGCCACATGATGTGTCCATTTGACATGATCTCTCGGTCCATTGTTGGGACTGTGTGCCGACCAAATTGGCACAGTATCTTCTGTTCCGATGTAGTATTTTAAGCATATTCCTCTATAACCAGGTATGTAAAGCCTACTTTATCATGCCCCTTGAATTTCCAGAGTGATTTCCCGAGGGTTATGCCCCATACGGGCATCCCCTCGATGAGTCCAGTTTTTCCCTGCCTGTGAGTCAGTAAAAACCCCAACCTAGGGACTTTTTGCACTCACTTCTTCCATCACTGCAAGGGAAACAGCATGCAGTTCAGCCCACTGAGCTGATTCGTTCTTTCATGCTTCAAAGATTTCCATCAGTTGGTCGGAGTGCACTGGCCTTCCAAACAAGATACTGTCTGTCTGCCTTGGAGCTGCCATCGGTAACCAAGCAGCTCTTTGTTGGTCACAGAGAGCTGTCCACAGGGCACCTCCCCGTGGCTTCTCAGTGCTTCCCATGGTCCTGTGGGAAAGGAGGTGACTTGCCCACGAAGCCCCACGTAGCACATCCCTGCATAAAACGTTTCCATTGTATTGAGGAGCCCTTTGGGGGCACTGCCACTTTTTTTTTTTTAATATTTATTTATTTAGAGAGAGAGTAAGCCAGGAAGGGGCAGAGAGAGGCAGAGATTGAATCCCAAGCAGACTCTATGCTATCAACACAGAGCCCATGTGCGGCTTGAACTCACAAATCGTGAAGTCACAGGGTGCCTGGGTGGCTCCTTGGTTAAGCGTCCGACTCCTCATTTTGGGTCAGGTCGTGATCTCACTCTGTCTCTCAAAATAAACTTCAAAAAAAATCATGAGCCACCAGGGCACCCATGGGCACTGCCTTCTTTATCAGAGTGTTTCTCTGGCAGGACATTAGAGCTACTTCAGGCCTTAGGAATGTCTTCCATCCTTCAGTCGGAGAGCTGGTTTCCACAAACACCCAACAGCAGGCCCGTAGTTGTCTTCCAAGGGGCATACATCCTGCCCCACACCTGCAGGTTTTCTGGTCCAAGGTCTCAGCAATTGCCACTGGGTGTAACTTACGGGATTTGACCTTAAGCCCTTTTGATCCCTTTCACACAGGCCCCGCTGTACAAAGAATCCATCCAGCCCATTCTGTCGAGTCACTGATGACAGTGGTATTCCGCTGGGTATTCGGCACTGTTCCAAATGACCACCCGGTGTGGGCTTGGGTACCTGTTTACATCCTGTACTGCAGAGTGTCCTCATTCTCTCAGCCTGGTTTGTCACCACCACCCGCACACGCCTACCACACATGCACACACACGTGCATAGGTGCGTACACACATAGCCCTGGTCCGGTCCAGGGAACATGCCCACACTCCAGCCTTTTCTCTCCCCTCCCGGGGGTGGCCTGACCTGCTCCCCTCCCCAACACTCCCGGCAGCCGGATTTACTGCTACGGGGAGCTCCTGCACCAGGTTCAGATGGCGAAGCTCTACCAGGACGACAAGCAGTTTGTGGACATGCCACCGTCCTCGACTCCAGGTAAGGCGACTGGGGGCCCCACCTTCTGAACCTTCTGTACGAAAGATAGTGGGACTCAGGGCCGGGCAGGGAGGGGCTCCTGGGCGCCAGCTGATCCCTCCTGGCCACCCGCACCCCAGACCGAGTTCTGCAGCACTTCCGGGAGCTGGCCGCCCGCCACAACCACAGCATTCCCACGCCACTGCTTCGCGCCTTCATCCAGGAACACTTCCAGGCCGCGGGGCAGGAGCTGCAGCCCTGGACCCTCGAGGACTGGAAGGACAGGTACAGTCTGGACAGAAAACAAGAGAGGGCCCTTCAGAGAGGGCTGTCTCCCTGAGCCCTGAGGGTTCGGTTGGTGTTCTTCCAGCCCCCGGTTCCTGCAGAAGATCTCGGACCCCAAGCTGCGAATCTGGGGGGAGCAGCTGCACCAGCTCTGGAAGAAACTGGGAAAGAAGGTGTGACTGCCCTGGGTGTTGGCAGGGGGTACCGAGCTGGGAGACGGTTTCGCCGGCTTGGGGCTCACCTTGCCTGTAGAGCACAGAGAGGGAGACATTTCCTAAAAGTCTGTACCCTATCCACTGGGTCCTTGAAAAGAGTTCTCTAGAAGGAATTTCTGGAGGGGTAGAAGGGAACATCTACTTCTAACTTCTCACCTCCTCACCATCCTCCCCCCAGGCAAATTCAGCCTGTCCTGTCACCTCCAGGCTGCCCAACTGGGCTCTCCCTTCCCTGATCTCCTCGGGCCAGGCCTCGGCTCAGGAATATTTGCCACTGCTGATTGTGGCCTGTGGTCAGCACTGTCTGTTATGTACTTTCTCTCCTTTGTCTGAGGCTCAGAGAGGGCAGAGGTTTGCCCGAGGCTGCACAGCATCTGTCCTCCCAGCCGGCCCCCGGGGCCCTGGCACCCGCTGGCACAGAGTGGTGCTCCAGGGCCCTTCCCCACCCAGCCCCACAGGAGCAAACCCAGCTCTGTTCCACGACGCCCCTCAAAATAACTGACAGCCCACCGCTCTCCCACTGAAACCACACTCACTGGGACAGAACCAGGAGGCCGCGAACAGAGAAAGTACCTGAAGGAGGCAGCCATCTCTACTCTGGTCCTACAGTTGCTCTCCCGAGGCCACGTTCATGTACGCCTGTCTCACTGGGAAAGCAGTTTGGGGGTTCCTTTCTCCTTACAAATAACACTGCCAGTTACTTCACCAGCAAAAAGGGGTTCGTTTAGGAACAGCAGAGAACGGCCATCTGGGCTGAGTAAACCACAGGAAAACCGTGGGCAAGTCAGCAGAACGCAGAACAGGAACGCTGCTTTGTGGAGGAAGGGGGGCATTGGGAAGGCTGCTGCGAGCAACAAGCCCTTTGCGGTAAACTGGGGCCTTCTGAGTACGGTGGCTTTTCATTGGCTGAGTTGTGACAGCCTCTCATTGGCTGGGCTGTTGCTGGGGCGGGAGAAACCTACCCCTTCGGCTGGGAGAGTAAGGCAGCATCCACTTGCTAGTTGGGATCTGCACTTGACAAAGAGTCAGGGCAGGAGGGCTTCACCTGCCAGCCTCCCGGAGGTTGTGAATGAGGTTGCCTTTCATTCATTTTCACACTCCACGCCTGGGCCAGAGGATGCGGGCCCTGAGTCTCTGGGCCTGGCTTGGTGGTGGCCCCAGAGACGAGGCCAGGGGAGTGGAGGACGTGGTCCCCCTGGCCGGTCCTGGTAATGGCCATTGTTTGGTGAGCACCTGCCAGGGCCGGGCTGGGTTAGCCAGGACTCCAGAAGCCCCCACGTGGGGCCGAGCAGACCAGACTCCCGCAGCTCAGGCCTTGACCTCAGCCATACCCGGCTGACCAGCAACAGAGCCAGAACTCGTGCTCTGGCTCCCTGGCTCCAAAGCCACAGCTGCCAGGCGCCCCCCCCCCCCCGCCCCCGCCCGGCCTCTTCTGGACTCCACACCGTGGGGGTCCTGGGCTCCCTGTGCTCTCTCTCCTGACTGCAGGTAAAGCCAGAGGTCCTCAGCCACCCGGAGCAGTTCTCTCTCTGCTCTACTCAGAACACCCCTTCGTTGTGCCTGGTGGGCGCTTTGTCGAATTCTACTGGTGAGCGGCCGGGGCTTTAGGGCGGGAGTGGGGGAGCCCGGGGCCGGCGGGCTGTCCTGAGCAGGGTAGGGCACCCTGACTGGCCTGGGTGTGCAGGGCAGGGGGTGGCGGGGTGGGGGAGGGAGGGTGGGTGCCTGAGCTGCCCCTTTCCCCAGGGACTCCTACTGGGTGATGGAGGGGTTGCTCCTCTCTGAGATGCCCGAGACCGTGAAGGGCATGCTGCAGAACTTCCTGGACCTGGTGCGACTGTAAGAGGGGACGGGCTTGGCGCTGGATTGGCCTTGGCCTTGGCCGCTGGGCAGATGCCCCTCAGCAGGCCTCCTTCTCGGCAGCTATGGACATGTCCCCAACGGGGCCCGCGTGTACTCCCTGCAGTGGAGCCAGCGCCCCCTGCTGACTCTCATGATGCACTCCTACGTGGCTCACACCAACGATACCGCCTTCCTGAGGTGGGCACCCCGCCCCCCTGCTGCCCTGCAGGCCCCCGTCCCTGAGACCTCCCTGGGCGGGACTGAGGGGGCGTGCCTGGGCTAAGGCGGTATCTGGCTCCACCCCAGGGACAACATCGAGACCCTAGCTTTGGAATTGGACTTCTGGACTGAGCACAGGAACGTCTCTGTGAGCTCGGGGGGGAAGAGCTTCGTCCTGAATCACTATTCTGTCCCTTATGGGGCACCCAGGTAAAGAGCTGCCCTGTCAGCCTCTCAGTCTCTCATCGTTCACTCTGGTTTGAGGGCCAGTGACTTAGCCCCACGTCTCCGAAGGTGATACTAAAAGCCCAGGACAATGCAGGGCTGTCGAAAGACAAGCCAAGGGCAGCTGAGGCAACATGGCTCAGCCTCCAGCTTGGGCTTGGAGCTTCCTGGTGCCAGGACGCTCGCTTTCCTCCTCCAGGCCCGAGTCTTACAGCAAAGACGGGGAGGTCAGGCATCTGGGTGGGGCTGGGACCCTGATGTTGTGTGTCAGGCCCCGGTCCCCGGTCTGCTGCTGCCTCGTCATCACAGGGGACCAGGAAGCTCTGTGGGCTGAGCTCAAGGCTGGGGCCGAGTCTGGCTGGGACTTCTCCTCATCAAAGGCCTGAACCCCAACTTGCTGAGCAGCATCCAGACCAGCAAACTCGTGCCTGTTGATCTCAATGCCTTCCTGTGCCAGGCAGAGGAGCTGATGAGCGACTTCTACTCCAGACCGGGTGAGCTCGCCAGCAGGAGGAGAGGGAGAACGGTGCTCGGCCGGCTTTGGTCCTGCCTCAGCCTTGGCCCTGGAGCTGGAAGTAGGACCGTGGGTGAAGGGTCCGTACCCCACCCCTGGTACTGCCAGAGCAAGAGTACAAATGGAGCCCGCTCTCCACTCACGGTCCCTTTCTCACCAGGAGGCAGTTATAGGCTCCCTGAGGGCACCTCAGTCCACACATTCAAACTCCCTCCATTCCCTTTGTCCAGCCAGAGCTAGGGGAATACACACGACCAGTGCCCTCCTAGGAGGGACCTGGCAACAGGCCAGTGCAAGTCCTGAGAGCTATACAGGGCCGTCTGCTCGGGAAATTCCAGGTCCTAGAGGCCTGAAATGTGGCCCCAGGTATGCATGTCCCCTTGGTGCTCAGGATTTCTAGCCCTTGGGAAGGACAACAGGAGGAGGCCAAAGTAGATCTCTTGAAGGCACGGGACCCAGGTTGCTCAGTCTAAAGACAGTGTCACCCCAGGGAACGATCTCCAAGCCACAAAATACAGAAATATGTGGGAACAGCTCTTGGCTGCCATGAAAGCCATTCTGTGGGATGAGGAGAACGGTGCCTGGTTTGACTATGACCTTGAGAACAGAAGGAAAAACCTCGAGTTGTACCCATCCAACCTTAGTCCTCTCTGGTCTGGCTGTTTCTCTGACCCGGGAGTCGTGGACAAGGCTCTGAACTATCTGGAGGTGAGGGGGCCGGGGACAGCAGGGCGGGCTGGTATACTGGGGGCAGAACCACCTGCTCTCTCCCTGACTCCGAGCTAGTGACCTCCACTCCCTCCTGCTCCACCCCTGTGCCTGAGCCTGCAGGTCCCGCCCGAGCCACCAGGGGGCGGCAGTGAGCCAAGAAGAGAAAGTCCAGGAAGGGGACCATCTGGCTTTAGGAGGGCCCGGCCCCTTGGCTCCTCATGCAGTCCCCACCCACAGTCTGAGAAATGTCTGGAACCTTCTAGGACAGCCAGATCTTGACCTACCAGTACAGGATCCCGACCTCTCTCCAGAAGACAGGCCAGCAGTGGGACTTCCCCAGTGCCTGGGCCCCCTTGCAGGACCTGGTCATCAGAGGTAGGGAGGCAGCAGTGGGGCACATCCCAGGGCCTGCCCCCCTTGCATCTAGAGGGTCAGCCCCCTGGTACTGGGGACGTGTGAACAGAGGATGCGAGGGCTTTCTCTGGCTCTTCTGTTCTCATGGCTTCCCCCTCAGCAGACATTTGTGTCTGCCCCCACCTGTCCAGGGAACCAGCCCTCCTTTCTCTCTCCGAACCCAGGCCCTGGGGAAAGAGCACGTTGGCTTTTCACGTGGTTTCAAGATGGAGGTCTTGAGGCTCGGGCCTCTTTCCCTCCTTGAGGAGAGTAAGGTTCAGGCCTATGCTCCCTCTGGGTTGGGGACTCAGGTGGCTCAGGGTCCTGCCTGGGGGAGGGGGAGGGGGGGGGTCTAGGTCTGGCCAAGTGTCCTTCACCTCGGGCCCAGGAAGTGGCTTTCCAGCTGGCTCAGAATTGGATCCGAACCAACTTTGAGGTCTACTCCAGAAAGTCAGCCATGTATGAGAAGGTGAGCTGCTCCTGAGCCCTGACCCTCCTGGGCCTCCTCCCCATGAGGAGATGGGGGAATTGCCAGGCTTTGCAAAGCCCGGGGACGGTGGTGACACCCAGTGGCCATTCTTGGGCACTGCAGGCCAGGGCAGCTTCTCCCACAGGGGCTCCCATTTCTGGCTTTCCCTAGAGGGCTGAGGTGAGGGGGCGCGGGGGTGGGGTGGGTAGTGCCTGACCTTAGAGCCTGTCCTTTTGTTCCCAGTATGACATCAGCAACGGTGGTCAGCCAGGTGGTGGAGGGGAGTATGAAGTTCAGGTGAATGGGCCCACATCCCATAGGAACTACAGGGCTCTGCTGTCCCCGCAACTGGCCATGACCTCCGCTGTCTGGGCTTGTTTCCTCCTGTGGATGTGGGTCCACAGGGAGGAGCCTGCCTGGAGCTCCTTTGTCCTCCTGGGGTTAGGCAGTTCTAGAGCCCCTGGGTGGAGATCTCACACCCCCTAAAATAGGGCTTGAGGGCCTTCCCCAGAGATCTACCCCACTAACCATTCCTCTCTCCAGGAGGGCTTTGGCTGGACCAGTGGAGTGGTCCTGATGCTCCTGGACCGCTACGACGACCGACTGAGCTCGGGGACCCAGACCGCTTTCCTGGTGCCGCAGTGCCTCACAACTGACCTTCTGCTCAGCCTCCTGCCACGTCTGCCTCATTAAATGTCTGCGTGAGTCTCCGCCTTTTCTTGCCTCTGGAGACCCCATACCCCACCCAGAGCCAGTCCTTGGAGTGGTCAGGATAGGGACCTGGAAGTCATGGGCTGTGTGCCCTTGTCCCTCCTGGAACCCCAGTAAGGAGGAAATCCTATTTTGCGGGGAACACCTACCCCCATATCTCATACAACCTGGCTTCCCAAACACATACTCCAAATGCTTTATTGTTCTGTTGAGATGCTTACAAATACTGAAAATCGCCCAGCCCAGGCCGGGCAACCATGGCCCAGTGTTGGGCAGAGGAGCAGGGTTGTGGGCTTAGTGTTAAGGCGTGAAGGGCTGAGGCCAGACAGCTGGGGGCCTGGTCCTCTGCTCTCCATTTCTGTCATCCTTCTGAGGCGGAAGGGAGGGCAGCCAGCCCCCAGGGTCCTCCCCCTCGGCTCCTGCTCAGGTTTCCCCCAGCGGGCGTCTGAGCGGCCCTCCATCCCTGTTAGAAACCCAGCCAGTTCTGTAGACCCCAGTCTAGCTGCCTCTCCCATCTGCTTCCTTCCTCCAGTCTCTGGATGTCCAAGCTTCGTCCCTTCTGGCTCTAAGCAAGGCACGAGTGCAAGGGAGAGGTCTGGACTAGGGGGCGGCCGGCTGTGCACCAGGGCCTGGAGACATAGGGGGCAGGGAGCAGGTGCTTGGTCCCTTCCCCCGGCACGAGATGCACAAGGTCCTGGGCTGGAGAGGTCGCAGTACGTACCCTTGTACCCTCGGATGGGCCCATGGCTGCAGCATGGGCGGAGCCACGGCAACGAGTGTATGACCATGGCGATGAAGCAGTCACTGTGGAGATCGTGGTTGGGGGTCTGCAAAAAGGGGATGAGGTTAGGACCTCAAGGATGGCACTGGAGGTCCCTGGCCCTTGAACAAAGACAGGGGAGAACAGGGTAGAGCGGGGTTGGAGAAGTACACCGCCTGAGCTGTTACCCCACTCTTGATGTGGTTCTCCTCAGCCCCCAAGGCCCCCGCAAAGGGGGCTGAGGCAAGAAGGGATCTTTGGCAGATTCTGGTACCATAATTTGTCCTTTTGCAAAAGAGAACACAGGCTGGGGAGTGCAGGTGCCAGGTCAGAGCTTGAGGCCCCCTCTTGTGACGGCTCCTCAGGCCTGGGGCCGGGCCCTCCAAGGTTACTGCAGATTCTGGGCTCCCGGGAGCCTCCCCACTTTTCATCTGCTGGCTGGTTCTTCAGGGGGCCTGAGCCCAGAAATTCACAGGATGAGCTCCTTACACCGTAGAACAGTACAAAGTCACCTACAACAGCCCCAGGCACGCTCCGCCCTTCCAGGCCTCTGGGGGGGCACTCCTGTGTGGCCCGGTGTGCACCTCTGTCTCCAGGGTGGAGCAGCAGGTGGGCTGGCCCGAGGGTCCAGGAGGTCCACACTGGTCAGTTCATGAATTGAGTGTAGCCCTCAGCTCCGGTCACGATGACATCCATCCAGATGCGCATGGCCTCGGCAGATGGGGCCACCATGTAGTAGAGCCGGTCATGGGTCTTCACACAGAAGGTGAGGGCTGGGTTCGGGCTCTGCTCAGGGAGAGAAGAAGGTCTAAGCCAGGGCTCTCACCTCTGACCCCCCCCATCTGCCCTTTCCCCTCCCCGTCTCCAGGACCCCCTAGAGCTCAAGACGGAGTCTGAAACAGGCCTCAAACCTAGTGCCCATCAGTCCAGCGGGCCCCCGCTGGAGATGGTCCCCTCCTCACACCCGGACCATCCTTGGGCCTGGCAGGGCCGTACCCTGCCTCGTGGGGCACTGTTCCTCAGCGAGCCTGAGGGCACAAAAGTGTCACAGGAATCAGACACAAAGGGCCCTTCCCGTGAGGACCAGAGTCTCCTCTCAGCACAAGAGGGGCCGATGGAAAAAGCTGCAGGTAGGGTGCTGGGCCGCAGAGGAGGGGAGGTCAGGGCTGAGGTGGGCACCCGAGGCTTGGGGGGAGGGAGGCTGATTACACGAGGGCAGACGGCCCAGGCCTCGGACACATCCCCTCTATCAGTCCCCCCAGCCAGAACCCTCCCGGAGAACCCCTTCCTCCCTTTAGCCATCCTTTCTGTGGTGCCCACCCCTCCCCCCACAGGGACACAGCCTGCTGTCATCTCAAGAGAGGGGGCCGCAAGCCGCCCCCCGCTGCTCCTCCCTCAGGCCTGGGGAAGGGGGGCGGAGGGGAG
Source organism: Prionailurus bengalensis (assembly GCF_016509475.1). NCBI lineage: Eukaryota > Metazoa > Chordata > Mammalia > Carnivora > Felidae > Prionailurus > Prionailurus bengalensis. Next base: position 16,297,195 of record NC_057346.1, on the reverse strand, counting down.
AGTAAAGGGTCAGGGACAAGTAGGGGACAGGGGGCATTAATGTGCAGTAGCTTTGGTTACACGTAGGTGGGGGAGGGGTACCTCAGTCACCACAGTGAAGCTGAAAAACCTCTTCTGGGAAGGGGAGAGGGAGAGAGGAAGAGAAAGTTTACAAAGAGACCAAGCCATGGGTCCAAGTCTCTGGAGGACTCAGGCTGGAGGCTGTCGTCCCACAACGCCGCGGGGCCCGCCCTCACCTTGGCGGCACTGCGCAGGTGGTCATAGTAGACCTCCTCGATGGCCTGGAAGTAGATGACCCCCTTCAGCTTCGTCTCATGCTTGTCTGCAAAGGAAATAAGGCCGGGCTGAGGGGGCCTGTCGTCCCTCAGGTGACGTGCTGAAGGAGCACCCCTGCCCCCAGTCTGAGAAATGGGGTGATTCCCGGGACTCCAGAACCGAGGCCAACATGGAACCCCAGAGACCTGGTCAGTGCTCAGCCTTGCTCAGAATTAGAGAACGCAAATTAGAACTCCACTGAGATACCACTTCTCACCTACCAGAATGGCAAAAATATGCCAAAAATAAACAGCACCCCTTAGGTGGGGCTCTGGAGAAACAGGGGAGGTGGTCTGATAAGTGACAGGTAAGTCCTACCAGGATTAGGTGCTTGCCCTTCGAGCCAACGATGGCACGTACGGACATTTATTTTACAAGTAACAAATTTACACGCGTATTCACCCCAACAGTATTGGTAGTCATGAAATACTGCAAACAACGCAAGTGTCCCCGAGTAGAGATTGGTTAATAAATTATAGTTTAGCACGTGAGGGGATACTACACCGCTCTTAAATGATTCAGAAATCTCTGCTACATGGTTTCAGAAATACAGCTTAACTTAAAATGTATCAGATGTAGATCTATCTCACACAGATCTGATACGTTAGCAGTAAAACAAGGAATGCATTGTGTGCCCCCTTTTGTGGAAGAAAACGAGTAACAGTCTATGTTTGCCTTTGCTTTCGTTCTAAAACTCTACAAGGATACACAAGAGATTTATAATAAAAACAGTCATCTGGAGTGAGCAGAGGCATAAGTCCCAATCTAAAGCTTTTCGGGCGTTTTGATATCAGAACTCTATGAATGCCTTGGCCTATTCGCCTCTAATATTAAAAAACAGAAAGACGCGTAGCACCTAGAGGCAGGGGTGACAGGAAGAAGGTGGGCAAGCTAACAGCAGAGGGGACCGTTCCAGTGGGGAGGGAGGGGAACTGCCAAGGGAAAGCCCAGGGCCTGGGCCATCTTGTCTTGTGGCAAACTGCTTGGGCACCACAACCGAAAGGTCACACAGTCACTAAACTCAGACAGTGACAGCCGATGGCCTGCACCTTGCTCTGCACCCTTCCCCCACCCCTGTGTCATTTCCGGCCTGAGTCCTCCATCCGGGAGCACTGCTGTAGCCTCCTCGATGTGCCCCGGCCCCACCCTCTGCCCCTTCAACTCCTCTCCCCTAAGGACAAGGGAGCAATCTTCCTAAAGCAAACCTAATCCTGCTGCCTCAACCCGCAAGCCTCCCGGCCAGTTCCCTCCCCGGGAACCTGCCGCCATCTTGGCTTGGCAAAGGGTACTTACAGGCCGGTGCCAACACGCCCCTCTGGCCTTATCTCACATCCTTCCCCTGCACCAACGCGTTCTATCTGGCCAGGTGGAGCTGCTGACCAGTCCCTTAAGAGTATGCTCTGCATACACTGGAAGGGTCTCCAGCCCATTCCCTTGGCAAATTCCTAAATGGTCTTCCAGACCTATTGCAAGTGTCACCGCTGTGGTGCCTGGCTGCACTCTCCTGTGTTCCCAGAGCATGGATGTTCCTCTACAGAACTTACCATGCTAAATCTGAGCCCTTCTTTACCCGTCCGTAGGTCTACCTCCTCCAACACCAACAGCTATGTGCCTAGCACACAGCAGGCGCTCAGTGCTGAAGGAGCCCTAGGCGCTGGGATCACCAGCAATCACAGATCCTTCTCTTAGGAATCTACAATCCAGTGGGGAGGAAAGCACAGGCATACAGGCGTTCATTAGCTATGTGACCTTGACAGCACGGCTGGGAACACGGAGAGAGCATCTACGCGTTGTAAGCGGTCGTGAGCACTAAGCGAGAGAACTCGTTCGGAGGGTTCAGCACAGCGACTGGGACACAACGTGTGGCAGCTGCGATCGTTACGCCCCTGGGCTGAGGGGCCCAGCTCCACCCGACGCTTCCTCTTGGGACAGGGACGCAGCCCCACCCTGGCCCCCAGGCCCGGCCACGCCTCCAGTAGCACCTCTCCCTTCGCTGGAAATACTAACAGCTCCTGCCTCTGCTTCCTAACCACCCACGTTTCCTCCTCGTGTGCAATGGCTCCCACCCCTGTACACAGCTCCGGTCTCTGAGTGGAAGGGCCTCTGAGCCCACATTATTCTCGGCCTTTCTGTAGCATCCCTCGTCCCCGGCGACACGACGCTCCCTGCCTGCAAAGGTCTGCTCCTTGGGCTGGCTTCCCTCCCTGTTTCCACCTCTCATCTGAAAGTTGTCTTCCTTCGTTCCACAGACGTTAAGGAAGGTCACAGAGGCCAAGGGCCAGCCCAGCACCTGGCATGTGGCTTCCTGCCCCTTGTCCCTTTGCCCGTCCCTCTGCTTCCTCCTTCCGCAGGGCATGGACTTTCATCTCCCTCTGAGGTCCAGCTGCCCACGCCCAGGCTTAGCTCTGCTTCTTAGCAGCTGTGAGACCCTAGGGAGTTTACTTAACCTCTTGGAGCCCATGTTCCTCATCTGTAAGATGGGTATGAAACAGTGCTTCCCTCACAAGACGATGACGAAAAGTAGACGAGACGAAGCACGCAGAATGCTGAGCACAGCAGCCTGCTCAGGCGAGTATGACCTGCTATCACTATTACTCCAACCGATTCAACTCCAACCCTGACCTTTCTCCTCAACCTAGATGTCCCAGGGGCACTTCAACCTCAACAGGCCTAAAATGGAGCTCTTCTCCCCGGGCCTGTTTCTCTCAAATCCCCACGAAGTCCCTTCCCAGACGCATGTGCCTCTGCCCGCACACCCAGGGCCCCAGGCAATCAGGGAAGGCTTCTTGGAGGGGGTGGAACTCAGGGAGCAGGTTAGAGGGGATGCAGGCACTCCAGGCCTGGATGTCCCTGGCACCAGACAGTTAAGCCCTGACCTTTCAGGCTCCGAGCAGGATTGCTCTTCCTGGCTGGGGGCGGGGTGGCTGCACTGGCCGAGCAGCCCCGCTAATGACTTGCGGACAGACCCCAGCTGGGGCATTTAATGCCAGCGCAAGGCGCAGTTAAGCTTCTCTTTACCTTCCGCCACGGTGGCCAGCAGTGCTCTAAAAATGCATGCTCTCCAACAAAGGGGGCGGTGACGCAGAGGGCCGCAGAGCCCCCACCAACGCGCCACGTACACGGATGCGTATCGGGTAAGAACGACCTTTGTGGTTCTGAGCCACTGGGGTCTCAGGACTGGCTGTCCCCGCGGCATGCCCTGGCCTCTGCTGACCAGCGTGCGACACGGCATCCTGCGCTCGAAGTGGGAACTGTCCAGAGAGAGGGAGGGGATTCTAGGGACCGGCAACCGAGCCGGAGGCCGGGCGGAGGAAGCCGTGGGAGGAGGCGCCTGTGGGCCCTCCAGGAATCCACAGGACTGCACACGCGCACAGCATCTGGGGTCCCCTGCAGCATTCCCATCGTGCACCGCTTTACTCCGTTCAGTATCTGCCTCCCTGACAGCAAGCTCCGAGGGGCAGAGCTGTGGCCACCCTGCTTGTCAGCAAGGACCAGGACAGTGCCCGGAAATTAGGATGCGCTCGGTTATGTTGCCAAATACACGAAGGTGGACCGTGCTCTGGATGCTGTCAGGGAGGGGACAAGTGCTCAGCTCAAGCCCCTGGCCCCCGGCTTGTAAGCCTGGCTTCCTTCCAGAAGCGTCCAGGCTCTGAGACAGTCTCACAGGAACTTACCCACATAATAGGAAAGGGTGCGCTTGAGCCGGTCGAAGACAAACCAGCGCTTCTTCCACGACTTAATCTTGCCCCCCATCTTGACCAAGTAGCCGCGGCAGACCTGGTGAGAAGCGGGAGTGAGGAGGGACCCGAATGCGCAGTCCCTAAACCTTCCTTTCCCGAGCAGCAACAGAAAGGCCATCCCCTCTGCCTGTATTTCAGGGGGCTGTCCCCAACATCTCTTTAAGCCAGCACACCAGATCCCGGGGCAGAGACCTCTGGTGTTAGGACAGGAACTAGGGCCAATATCCCAAGGGCCCGGGGAAATGCTCAGAGCGGGGGGTCCTCCCCCCAGCACCCCGGGGGCCCGCACGCCTCGTACCTTGCTGCTGAGCACCACGTGCAGGCAGGTATCGACACCGTGGCCCGACGACTCAATGTGGGTCTTCAGATCAAAGTCCTCCTTCCGGATTGGCAGGTAGCGAGTCAGGGGTCGTGCCTGGGAGCAGAAGGCAGGCTCAGCAGAGTCTCTCTCTTCCCCCACTGTTCCCTTGTCAAGGTCTCTTGGCTTCAGTTCTGAACCCCCACCAATGCCAACCCTCCCTCCCACCCCCAGGGAAGTCACTCTGGTTTCACAGGGCTTGTGGCAGAAGCAGAGATCTAGCAGGCCCGCACTGCCGCAACCTAGGCCTGGGCAACTGTTGAGTGGCTCTGTGCCTCAGTTTCCCCACCTAGGAGCAAGATACAACCTTTCCTGTCTTGCCCCTGCTCCTCATCTCCTTCCTGGGCTGAACGAAATAAGGCAAGAGGCCAGATGTGAACGTGCTCTGGAAAGCAAAGCCCAGTAGGAAATCCGGCCTCTGACTTCCTATTGGACCTTGTTTGGATCGCATGCCCTCTCTGGACCTCAGTTTCCTTATCAGTATTTTTTTTTTTTTTAATTTTTAAATGTTTATTTATTTTTGAGAAACAGAGAGTGTGGGTGGGGGAGGAGCAGAGAGAGAGGGAGACACAGAATCTGAAGCAGGCTCCAGGCTCTGAGCTGTCAGCACAGAGCCCAACACGGGGCTCGAACTCGTGAACCATGAGATCATGACCTGAGCTGAAGTCGGAGACTTAACCGACCTAGCCCCCCCAGGCGCCCCAGTGTTTATTTTTGAGAGAGAACGAGAGAGCATGTGTGAGCAGGAAAGGGGAAGAGAGAGGGGGGACAGAGGATCTCCAGCAGGCTCTGTGCTGACAGCAGTGAGCCCCATGCAGGACTCGAACTCACAAATCGTGAGATCATGACCTGAGCCAAAGTCGGACGCTTAACTGACTGAGCCACCCAGGCACCCCCCTGATCGTTTCTTAATTCCCAAGCCCAATCCAGGTGGCCTGCCCCCTAGAGTTTATGCTGTTGCTTCCCAGGACCAGGGAGCTGTGGTCACTGGTCCCTGTCGGGGTAAATCCCACAGGACCAGACACGCAGGGGTGTTGGGGGACTAGAAGACCCAGTGGGAAGGAACAGCCTGTGTGAGTCCCATGGGCTCTCACAGGGGGGCCAGGATTTGGGACCAGAGACACAGGCAGACCTCCCCACACAACCTAACTTCTACCTTCAACTCTTCTGCTCAAATCTTCTGCATAAGGCAACAGCCCAGGACTCCGGTGCCACGGAGAAACGAGTACAAGTCTCTCTTGGAGACGTAAACCCAGAGCCAGAGCGACATCATCTGCCCACGGGGGGGGGGCGCGGAGCTTCGAGTCTGGTGGAGTGAGGACTGGGACAGCCACAAGACACACGCACACCCAGGTGTCTGGTCCTTGGGGCCGAACGAGTCCCAAGTAGAATTCTGCCTGGTGCTGAGCCAACAGCAACCTTTTCTGGAGGAGAGTAGTTTTCACACCCCAGGGTACCCCCACGCCTCCACAGCCCCGCCCAGCACACCCCAGCACCCACTTACCTGGGAGAACTGTTTCTCCCGCATCTTGACCTCCTTCTCCACCAGCTGCTGCCTCCTGGCGCTCTCGCTCTGCAGCCTCCGTTCCACCTGCTCCCGCCGCCTCCGCTCCTCCTCCAGGGCCTGCCTCCGGAGCTCCAGCTCCCGCTCCTGCCCCCAAAGCCAGCAGTCAGTGCCCACGGCTGCCTTCTCCCTCCCCTTCTCCAGGTGCCCCTCCTCAGGCTGGGGCAGAGCTGCAGGAGGCGCCCACCTCAGAGAGCAGGCTGGCACGAGGCGGCATCAGCCCCAAAACCCACCTTCTCCGAGCACCTGGCTCGTAAGGGGCAAATGCTTTAAACTGAGACCAGGCTGGCTTCAAATCCTGGCTCTGTCACCGGTCTGAGCTCTGTGACCCTGACAAAATCATTCAAACCCCCTCAGCCTCAGCCGCCTCGCCTGTGAAATGGGGCCAAGAGTGCCCACCTTCGGGGATTATAGTGAAAAGTAACGAGGTCGTGTATGTAAATGCCCATCACTGATTCCAGCTTGAAGGAAGCACTGAATAAATAAGTAAACATGGCTCTCACAATTTTTACTTCAATCCCTAAGACACCGATAATCTAAGCAACTGGGTTTTTTTGATACTGAATATATTCAGTAATCCCTCCTAGTCCCTGAGGCCCTTTGAAGTCAAATTACAAACATTTGTAGTTGAACTTCAAATTTCACGGAGAAAAAAAGTGCACGTACAGAAGCCATTATTAGAAGATTTTAAAAGCCATTAAAACAAATCATCAAACACAAAGCGTGTCAGAGATGCCCAATGTCCTCATCAACACAAACAACTTCCGTGCCATTGGCTCCTGCTTGCCGTTTCTTCCCAGCTCAAAATTTAGCAGGGTCTCCTTCCTCTCCGTTTGCCAAGAGCTGCTTGTAAATCTGGCCCCCGCGGATGTAAGGCTGAGAGGCCTTCCTTTCTGGCTGGTCTAGCTGCTGCCCCCTGCCCCCTGCACCCCACTCTCATCTTGAGACACGAAGAGCACCCCAAGAGTGGAGACAGAACAGGCCCTTCACTCGCCCTCCTCCCCAGGCACCGACTCCTCAGCCTGGCTGTGCCCTGGGGACAAACCAGGATCCTGACCTCGGGCCCACTTCCCTCTGCCAACCTCTGCTCTGGCCTGGACGCCTGCCTTCTCTTCCGGCCCTACCCCCCCCCATGCTGGGCCCCCATTCCCGCCTTTCTTCACCGTCCCCAAGGGGAAGGACCCGCCACTCGTGCTGATGCAAATCAGAACTCTCGCGGCGGCCAAAACACCCACAGAAGCAAACACGCAAAGGCTGCACGTTGCCGAAAGGGAAATTCCTGGCTGGACGAGGGTTCCTGTGCTGCCTCCTCTCATCCTAAGAGCCATGTCACCAGGCCTCCTCCATCTGACGAACACGACTTCTAAAACACTCTTCCTCAAGGGAAGGTCTCGGGGCGCCCGGGTGGCTCAGTCGGTTGAGCGTCCGACTTCAGCTCAGGTCATGATCTCGCGGCCCGTGAGTTCGAGACCCACGTCGGGCGCTGTGCTAATAGCTCAGAGCCTGGAGCCTGTTTCGGATTGTGTCTCCCTCTCTCTCTGCCCCTCCCCTGCTTGCGCTCTGTCTCTGTCTCTCGAAAATAACTAAAAACTTTTTTAAAAAAGGTGGGGGGGGGAGCGCTTGGGGGCGGGACACAGGCCCCGGGCAGCCGCGGGCCCGCCAGCCCAGGCCTGCCTCACCCTCGACTCCATGAGGCGGCTCTTCTCCGCGTGCGCTTCTTTCAGCATCTTCTCCATCTCCTCGATCTTCCCCACGTCCAGGCCGCTCACGCTGGGGGAGGGCGAGAGTGGGGGCATCAAGGGGCCGGGAGGCGGCTGGCGGGGGCGGGGCCGGCCCCCTCGGGCGGGTACCTGGACACGGTGTCCGGGGAGCAGGCCGAGGTGCCGCCCGTGGAGATGCTGGTCTCCATGCTGTCGGAGCTCTCCAGGCTCAGGGTGTCGTAGGCGTGCTCGCCGTCCTCCCCGCGCTCTCGGCCGGCCGGCAGGTGGTGCAGGATGGAGTGGTGCATGAGCGGGGGGAAGCCCGAGGGGCCGGGCGGGAAGGGGGCCGCCCCGTGCAGGGCATCCCACTGGCACTGCGCCTCGGCCGCAGCTTTCTGCTTCAGCTCGGCCAGGCGCCGCCGCTGCTCCTCGATCACCTGCTGCCCTGCGGGAGGGACGGGGGAGTCACGGTGGGCCCTGTGGGGGCCGCCGGCAGAACCACAGACAGAGGGAAGGGGCGAGCGGGGAGAGGTCAGCAGCGGGCCCACCCCTCAGCCCCCGCAGCTCCACGTCCGGCTGCCCTGCCAGGGTCTCTGTCGCCTGCACAGCTGGCCGCGGCCGTGCGGTCCGGCTTCAGCGCTCCTCCTGCTTCCTGAGCACCCGCCGCCCCCCCTCCGCCCCGGCCCAGAGAGGGGCAGGACTCATGCACTGCCCTGCCCACTGGGGAAGGGGGAGAGGGAAGGGGGTGAGCAGGGCGTCCATGCAAAGCCGGCCGTGATGCAGAAGCAAGAGCCACAGAGAGCGGGACAGAGGGGGAGACGACAAGGCAGGAGACAGCTCAGCGGGAGGCGTGAGGCCAGCCAGACACCCGGCCCCAGGTCGGCCCCGGGTCAGCCGGGGAGCCTGCCTGGGGGCAGCGAGGACCCGCGCAGAACACATCATGCGGACGCCCAGGCGGGGCTGCCTGACCAAAGCAATGCCCTCAGTGACCAACGCTCTACCTGCTGGGTCGTCGGTTGGGGGGGGCTCGGCAGGAAGCGACTCGCCTGGTGTGGGGGGGCCCCGGGCAGAGAGACACAGAGGGGACGAGACGAGAGAGAGGCACAGACATGGGCTTTCAAAACAACCAAAATGCACACAGGCAACAAGGACTCCAGGGTCCCCAGAGCCAGTATCTTAGGGAACCATTTCCGGAGGTCATCACGTCCACCCTCCGCCTCCAGACAGGGCAACGTCCATCCCGACTCAGATCAACAAACACCTTCCTTGTTTGCTGTGCTCTCTGGGAAGACCGCACGCACAGCCCCCAACCCCGAGTCTCTGCACAAATATCCAGGAAGCTCTCCTTTCAGTATCGAACCTAAATGCTTTCTGCCCTCACCTGGGACTCAAGTAAAGCAAAAACATCCCGCAAAACGTGAGGCACGGAGAGAGGGGGGGATGGTGGCAGATATCCAGGCCCCCAGGAGAGCGGGTGGGTGGGCACTGCGGCCACTCACCCTTCTGCTGCAGGGCCAGCTGGCGCTTGGTCTCAATGTCCTGCAGCGTGGCCGCCAGGTTGCGAGGAAGGCTGCTCGTGCCATTCTGGGCAAGGAGGACACTCTGCGGCGGGGGCGGGGGGAAGTGGAGCATGGGGACCCGGGGCTCAGAAGACCCCCCCCCCCAGGCTCCCCTGGGGCGGCTCCGCCCCCTCCCCGGTGTGGCAGTCTCCATCCCCCTACCACCACCTTGCCATACACTCAGCCCACCCGCTGTCCTCAGACCTTTGGGGAGGGGCTACGGCCCAGGGTAGCCACGCTGAGCTGGGAGGAGGAGGAAGAAGAGCCAGAGGAAGAGGGGAGGGGGCCGCTGCGGGTCCGGGGCAGGGGGCTGGTGGCCTCACCATCCATCTTGGAGCGGTAAACCTGGAGGGAAGAGATGGCGCCGGGTCAACTCTTGCTCCTCCCCGGCCACCACCCCCACCCCCCCACCCCACCCCTGTCACCTAGGCTGGCTGTGATCCAAGACACCGCCCCGGCACCGGGCCTCTGAGGCCGCTTCTAACTGACAACAGCATTGAGCTTCTCGGGCCAGACCAACGGAGAGGCGTTACTGGAGGCTGCCAAGCCTCCTTTCCGGGCAGTTCCTCCCTGGGCCAATCCCCGGTCCCACCCCAGGTCTCAGAAAAGATCTCGTAAATCGACCCATGCGAGGCGCTAACGTGGGCCGGGCAGAGCCGTACAGGAGACCGACTAGAAGCCAGGGTTCCCTCTGGTCCCAGCTCTGCCACTAACGGGCTGTGTGACCTTGGACCCTGCGCCTCCCAGCTCTGGGCCCGGGCTTCCTTATCTGCAAGAGCAGGGAGCAGGGCTAGACCAAATAACCGCCAAGCTCCCTCACGGCCCTCGTGTTTGCGGAACACCGGTGCCTGAAGTCAAGATCCCTGACTCTTGGCATCGGCTCTGCTACGTCCTAGTTGTGTGGCCTTGGCGGGACTGCTTATCCTCTCCGGGCCCCAGTGACTGAGCTGTAAAATCAGAGTTAACTGTGCTCACGATGAAAGGAATCAAAACATGGGAAAGTCTCTAACCGGCTGGACACAAAGTAGAGAGAGGGTGGCTCACAGGCTCCTCCCATAGGGAGCACAGAATCTGAGCGGAGATCGGGGTCTTAGAGGTCCTGTGCCTTCACTCCAGGAGTGAATCTCGAAGGCAGGGGTCTCGGGCACAGCAGCAGGTCAGCGGCGTGCACCCTGGGGGAGAACGCTACCTGACTGCCCCCCTCCCCCTCCCCACACCACAGTCAGCAGCTTGCTCCAGGCTCAGCTCGGACTGCACCCTCCACGGAAACTGTGAGGAGGCCGGGCACGTCTCTGTCCCATCAGGACTGCCTCCAAGTGTCACCCCCGGGGAGACCAGGAGAGCAAAGTGCTGGCAGTTCTCCCAGGACACACGAGTTCCAGCTGCCACGGGCCCAAGAGCGCGTCAGGCCCCCAGACCCAGGGAGAAACTCCGGGGTTGAAGGCTGCCAGGGACAGAGCCTACCGTAGCTTGAGGCACCAAGCCGATCTCAACCTGACCACTGCTCCTGGACCCCCCTCCACTGGACAGTCAATCCCATACGTCATCCTTGGACTCAGGGGCTGGCCCCAGCTGCCCGAAGTGCCAGGATGGCACTAGGAGACCTACTGCCCTGACTCAACGGACCCCCACCCTCTAGGGAGGCGCTGTGTGGCTGCTGCATTGGCAGGAGATACCCAGCACAGAGAGGAGCAGGGCTTGGGGAGGAACGGGCAGGGAGAGAGGGGGTTACCTGCAGCTGCCGGGAAGCTTTGGCGGGCAGAGGCGGGGGAGAGGAGCGCGGGGAGGCTGTAGCGGGGCCGGTCCCCAGCCCGGCCATCAGCTCCTGGTACCACTGCTCTAAGTCTACAGCAGGGAGCAGCAGCTCCTCCATCTGGAGCGGGGTGTGGGGAGAGGGGCGTGGGGAGGGGGTGAGGAGGATAGTCAGGAGAGTAGGGGAAGGACGGGTAGGAGGACGGGAGAGAAGGCAGAAGAAAGGGGAAGGTTGCAGGAAGAGTAAAGGAAGACCGAGCAGGGAAACACGGAGGTGAGGGAGAAGGGAGGGAAGGAGGGGAGAGAGGACAGCATAAAGAGAAGGAGGAGAAAAACAGTGAGAAAACAGTTGCTGTGAACGCGCTAAGGGCAAAGAGGAACAGTCAGGACACAACTCCCAGACCAGAGACACGTGCTGTGCCCACCATGACGCCAGACAGCCAGCGTCCGCAGGCACCGAGCGCTCCCAGGGGGCCAGCCTGGAGCTCAGAAGCCAGGAAGCAGGGGCGGAACACACACACACACACACACACACATGCGCGCGCGCACGCACACGGGCGCACACACACATATACACAGAGCCACGCCAGCAGCGGGCTGGGGGTGGCAGGGACACACAGGCCACCAACCTTGGGTGAAGGCGTGACGGAAGCGAAGGAGGAGGAAGAGGGCAGCACGGGAGGAAGGCAGGTGGTGGGAACCAGGTCCCGGGAGGCAGGGGCCCAGAGAGGCAGGCCTGGCACAGGGGCTGCGGGCACGGGCGAGGTGCCCCACATCGCCTTTAGCTGCTCAAGCGTCACGTACTTGGGGGAAAGGCCAGGACGCAGGAGGGAATACAAGAGGTTAATGCAACCGCAACCCAGGAGCTGGCCCTGCCCACAGGCGAGGGAAGGGTGAGCACAGGACGCGCGGAGCAGCAGAGGCCTGCAGAGCCCCGGAAAGCAAGTCCTCTCTAGGCAGGACGACGCCCTCACGCCCAACCAGAAGGCTGCCCGGCCTTGAGCCATCAGGAGCTGAAGCTCCCGAGGCCCCAGGCCATACAGGGACCCACTCCCAACCCCCCTATGCCGGCTGCCCTTCTCCCTCACCGCTGGACACAGACCCCATCGTCCCCCAAGCCCCACCCAGGACTGAGGGACAACCTGGGCATCCGCAGGAGGCCCTTGGGCACAGGTGGGCTCACTCAGTGGCCGGTACCTCACTGCCAGGCAGGGGCTGGGCGAGCACGCTGGGGGGGGTGGCAGAAGCATGGGGGTCCAAGCGGAAGCACAGCTGGAGAACCTCTGCCAGGCTCACATACTCCTAGGGTGCCCGGTGGGAGGGGGAGGGATGGGCAGAGAGGTCAACAGGGTACACCCAGGCACCTGACACCCACACTCCATGCCTTCGGGCCATCACTCCATTCAATACAAGATCCAGAGCAAGGAGCGTGGCAGGGGGTGCAGGAGGGGGACTCAGCTGTCTCCTGTGACCGGAGACAGCTGGGGGGAGGGAGGGGCCAGAAAAGGGCAGGCAGAACTGTCTGAAGGCACTTCTTGACCTGTACTTGTAGGCTGCCTTGGCATCCCGGCCCTGCCCGGGGCAGACTCTGAAGGCCCATCCCTGGGTTTGCTCTGGGCTGGGGACAGGAGAAGCCTAGGGAAGGCCTTCCGAGAGTCCACCGAGAATCAGGACCCAACCCCCAGAGAGTTCTTCTGTCTCCCCCATCTTGGGCCCCAGTGGGGCGCACACACACTGCATCGAGCACCAGCCACCATTCCCGAGGGTCTCCTCGCACCCATGTGCCGGGGCGGGAGCTGGGAGGGGAGGCTCACTAAGTGGCTGAGCTAGATGGGCTTTGAGAAAGAGGCCTCAGCAGGGAGCAGCTAAGAGCCCAGGTGGAAACACGGGCCCACCCCCCAAGGGTTAGTACGTAGGAAGAGACTAGCGCATCAGACTGCGGTGTGGGAGGACAGGGACTGTCACCCTCCCTGAGCATATCCTTAGTCCCCTAAGCTGATCTAGGCGGTGGGGGCACGGCAGGCCTCCAAAATGCACACTGAATGCGCAGGGTCCCAAGCCTGACCCATCCAGGGGGAGCCCCGGCCCGGCGGAGCCCCAGAGGGCAACTGTCCTCCGGGGGTCAGGGAAAGGGAAAAGGAGAGGGAGGATCCGGTGTGTTGTGAGCACTGATGAATGGCATGCAGATCACGTGCAAATTAACACGCAAGCCGGTGCTGATTTTGCATAGCCTGCCCGGGCCCTCTATGGAGCAGCAGGATGGCGCGCTCACTCACACTCTCACAAACTCTGGCCAGAGGATTATTGCCACACGCCCCCGAGCCAGGCCCTTGGCAGGAGCTGGAGGCAGGAGCTCGGCAAGCAGGCAGACGGGCAGTGGGCAGAGCAGAGCAGGCAGCTAGCTGGGATTACCTCTTGTGCTTTGGGGCAGAGCTGAGTGGAAGCAGGTGGGATTAGGGGGACAGAGGAGGCCCCAGCCTGAGAAGACCCCGGGAAAGGGACCAGACTCGCAGTCCCTGAGGACTCGGAGATGAGCAGTTCGGCCTACAGAGAGGGGACATGGTGAGGGGCCGCCCATGCCAGGCCTCAGTGGCAGGGAGGTGGGGAGAAAAGGAAAGAGCTTGGGAACCTGGGCATGTCCTAGTTGGACCTCACGCCCCAAGCGGGCAAAGACTCAGGAAAGGACCGCCTAAGGACTGTCAGTGCCCACTATGCTGCCAAGAGCCTCGTTCTAGACTGAAGCCCGAGGAGCTCCGAGAGCAGGGCCCCTGGATTCCTGTGCAAACCCTCGAAGCGAGGCTGCCCGGCCCTGGCCCTTCCCAAACCTCTGAGCTTCCCGCCTTCCCCACTCATGCCTCCTGAATCCCCCAGATGGATTTGATCACCCAGAACGGTAACATCGGTAAGCTCCTAGGAGCCAGAAAGGTATCTGCAAAGCAGCAGCTGGTAGCCACAGAAGGTCAGATCCCAGACTTCAGGGCCACTCGCACTCAAATCTCTCCGGTTCAGGAGAACGTCCCCAGTATTCGGCCTCAGCTACTGGGGAGAAGGTGCCACACGTCGCTCCAGGGCCTCCCAGGAAGCCCCTCGGGCCTGGAGCTAGGGCTGACCCAACCACGTTACCTCTTTGAGGGTCGACGTGGTCTTCGGGAAAGGCCTGCCTCCCGTGAGTGAGTGGTACCTTCTTTCCAGCATCGTGAGTTTCTCCTTCTCCTGCGAGCCCAGAGTGGCCGAGTCAGAACGGGGTGGGGGTGGCAGCACAGGGGGAGCCAAGTGAGGGAGGCCCTCCTGCAGCTGGCAGAGCTCCACCCCAGCCCCCCCCCCGCACTCGTCTCCCACTCCCCATCCTGCACCGACCCCGATCCCCCAGCCCGACCTGACCGAGGCTACCTTCTGCAGCAGCTGCAGGGAGGCGTTCTTGTCCCGCGCCAGGCGCTCGGACTCTTGCACGGCCTGGGCCCGGATCTGCCCGGCCTGACTGTCCAGGACTGCCAGGCGCTCCTGAAGGAGGGGGTGGGAGGTCGGTCAGGCCTGGGAGACAGGGCTGAGCCCATGGCGAGGCTTCCCTGTCTCTCCAGTCCAGAGACCCTTGGCTTGGGTGAAGGGAATCGGCCGGCTCTTCCGCTTGGCCTTAACCCACCCCCGGAATACCGGGGCAAGTGTGGTCAGCTCCTCCCTTCACCCGTCCCTCAACCAGTGACTCCCGTGCCGCCAGGCACACCGGCTAGAACCCGAGTCCCCAGACGTAACCTCCCCACCATCAACGAGTCCAGAATCCGAGCTGCTGAAGAGTTCTCCACCTGCCCCACTCCCACGGCCACCCCCCAAGTCCAGGCCCGCTGCCTTCCCTGCCGGGACTTTTTCACCAGCCCTCTGCCCCCACTCCTGACCTTCTAAGTGTGCCCCACACTGCCACGAACACCTTCTCAAAATGGCCCTGGAGGTCTGTTTTTGTCTGCTTATCCGAATTTTCTAAGCCTTCCAAAAAGAATATATATGACTTGAATAATGTTTTAAAACTCCACGAGTGAAGTTAGATCACTCCTCTCCTCAAAATCTTTGACGCGCTACTCACAGGACAGAGCACAAACTGAAAACGGCGTCCGAGGGCTCCCGGGACTGGGCCTACGCTCTTCGGCCCCCCTCCCCCCCGGCCCTCTGTGTCCCCCCCCAGCCTGGCCGTGGGGCACACTAAGCCACAGAGCTGCACACCCTCAGGCCTAACACTGCCCCCTTGCCCCAGGAGAGCTGTCCCTGTCTTTCCACCACCAAGAGCTCACTTTTCCTCCTAGACCAGTCCTTCATCCTAGACCAGACCTACATCTTCCTCCATTACCACTCAATTCCTCTGCTCCCTCCTCTGTGCTCAGATTACTCTGTGTCACCATTTGCCTCGTATTACTGGTACTTGTCAACATGTGCCTCCATCACCACCCCGCCCAGACTGTCAGATCCAAGGGCAAGGTCGGGGTCTTTTCTGTCTCCATATCCCCAGTAGGGCTGAGCACAGTGCCTGGCTCAACCACCATGTGCTAAAAGGAAAAGACAATCACGTGAGAGAGAAGAATGGGGTTTGGGGAAAACGGGCTGGGTTAATCCCAGGAGGGCTTCCCGCAAGGGGCAGCCTTAAACCGCCACCTTTAAGAGCAAGACATGAGCAAGGAGGGAGGGAAGAAGGGAGCCATCCTAAATCTGGGGTCAGCCCGAGCAGGAATTCCCACAGCAAGATCAGCTGTTTAACGAGAACCTGTTAGAACGCAGTAACTGCTAAACGCTTTGCATTTGTGACCTCATTTAAACCTCTTTTGACGCAGGTGCCTTTATACCCATTTTAGTGATGAGAACACTGACATATTCAGGAGCTAGTAAGTGGTACAGCTGGGAATGGAACTAAATCTGTAGGACTCCAAAGCCAGTATTCTGAACCGTCCTGAATCACAGTGGAGAGGATAGGGGAACATTGGGCAGGAGGGCAGACAGAGCCTGGGATTGGGTGGGACACAGGGAGGGGCGGGGTGCGAGAGACAGAAGCTGAGCAGGACTCACGAGAAGGCAAGGAGAAGGGGCGCCTGGCTGGCTCGGTCAGTGAAACATGCAACTCTTAATCTTGGGGTTGTAAGTTCAAGCCCCACGTTGTGTGTAGAGACTACTAGAAATAAAACCTTAAAAAAAGAAGAAGAAGAAAGCAACAGCAAGGGGAAGAATGTGACCCCTGGGGTCCTAGTGGCTGACCTCCTAGGAGCCAGGGTGGGTACGGGGAGGTGGGAACAGGAGGCTAATACTGCCGACCCCTCCCAAACTTCCTGGAGTTTACACCCACCGAGACCCCAGAGGAATGGGATTGGCTCATCTAGGGCTCCCTGCTGCTTTCTCTCCAGAGGAATGGGGAAGGTTCTTTGGGCCAGGCAGGCCTAGGGTCTCACGCTGACTCAAACTCATACACTGAGAGGTCTGGAACAAATATGTAGCTTCCCTGAGCCCTCATTTCCTTGTCTGGGAAACGAGGATGAGAGCACTGGCCTTGTGAGACCATCCTGAGGTTGGCACAAGATGACCCAAGAAAACCTCCTGGCTCGCACCCACGCGCCTGGGAAATGCTAGCTTTCTTCCTTCCATCTGTCTCACAGCCAGAAGCAGACGCATTTGTAAGGCAGAGAAACTCAGGGAGAGAGGCAAGGGATCCGGACTCCGGGGGAGGTCCAGGAGCTTGCCACAAGCCACCAAACTCAGGCTAACCGTCGAGACGCCAGTCGCCACTTTTTGACACCCCTCCCCTGATCTCGTGGCCGTCACCCCCCACCTACTCACTCCAAACTGCACACGCATGCGTGTGTGTGCACGGACATGGCAGTCTCAGCCAGAGTCACGTGAACTGCCCGGACCATCCTCCCCATTCTCTTTCCTGACCTCTTCCTAACACGTGCTCAACACAAACCTCCTCCCAACTTTACTGCACACAGGCACGCACCTCTGCCCCATCATCCTGTCCTGGTCTGGCTGAGATCAGGAGCAGGGGATCACAGCATCTGGAGCTCCCGGACTGGTGAGGATATGACACACAATGCCCTGATTTCGTGGCTCGGCTGAGCCACAGCTAGAAGCCAGGTGGTGCCCTTTCTAGGACCCCTGGTTGGCTCAAACGTCCGGATCTCAGGACCTTGCATGCTTCCCAGCACATCCACCAGACAGAAAGCTCTGCAAGGGCAGCAGCGAGCCTCCTCTTCGGCCTCCTCCTCCTCCTGTACCTCCACCCTTCATTTCTTTGCCCGGCCGGAGCCCGGCTCCGAGTGTGAGCCCGGTCCACTCCCCACTGGGAGCCCACGCCTACTAACAACAGCTGTTGTCCGCTCCGCGCTTACTAGCATCGGAGCCCACGCTGTCCTCACATACACCATCTTGCTTAGTTCTCTTGACAGCCTGTTCCTGTTCTGCGGTTAAGGAAACTGAGGCTCAGAGAGGCAAAGTTAACTTTTATGGGGTCATCAGCGGGGATCCAATTCACTGGCCTCCGCCCCGCCCCGCCTGGCACCGAGGCCCCACAGGGGATGGGAGCAGGGCACACCTTCCTCTTGGTGATGCTCCGGAGCAGCTCGGCCTTGCTCCGGAGCAGCCCCTGGCCCGCCAGCTCACGCTCCTCCTCCACGCGGCTCTCCCGCTCCAGCTGCTGGAACTCCAAGTCCTCAAACAACTTTGTCTCCGTCTCCAGGGCCTCGGCCTCCTTGAACGACAGTGACCAAGGGGGTTGAATGGTGCTCGCAGTACCGCTCCGGGCCTGGGAGGCCAGGCCACAGAGGTGGGAGTTCTGAGGGCTGGCCCCAGGGCAATTGGGGAAGGGACCTGCCCCCAACCCATCCCCCTTTGCTCTGCTTGGCTTTTTGCCCCTTTCATGGGCATCGCTGCCTGGAGTAGCAGAAAGGTGGAAATCGATCCCCCCAATCCTTCCCTGTCCCTTCCAAGCCACAGCACCGACCCTGGTGTGTCCGGCAGGAAGTGCAGGGCCCAGGTGGTCCCGTCCCACCGCTCTCCTGTCTTCCGGGTGGGTGGCCCTCGGGGGCCAGGGAAGGGGGGCTGGTGAAACTGACCCTTCTCAGCTGCTCCTGTAACTGTTCCCGCACTGACTCGGGGCAGTTATCGAGCTGCGTCTGGAGCTCGGCGTAGAGCGCCTGGCGGGCCTCCAGGTGCCTCCGTCCCGCGGCCAGCTCCGCCCTCTCCTGGTCGGCGGGAGGGGTGGGGAGGGCGGGCACAGGGGAGAAACAGAACACACACTCCTCAACTCTGGCCCGCGGGCAGCAGCGGCCATGGGGGGGTGCAGGGCGGGAGAGAGAAAGCTGGGGAGCCGGCAGGGGGTGGGGTGAGGACTAACAGAGGAGAGTAAGCAGGAGAGGAGAAGGAAGAGAAAGGGAAAACACGGAAGAGAAGAGTGGAAAAGGCTAGGAGGCGAGGCGGAAGACAGGACGCTCGCAGGTGCAAGGGAAGCTGTCACGCAGGCGCAGGTGTGGGTCTTGGGCAGAAATTTTGGTCTCCTGGAGTCCCCTGGACTAGAAACACTGGGGTGGGTCCTACGAAAAGCCTTCTGTTTTCTCTCCAAACCAGTCAAGACCAAAGCTGGTCCCGCATCACAAACACGGAGCCTCTGGCTCCTATTTCCCCCTGACTCTGCCACTGCCTAGAGACCAAAATTTAACCCTGGGGGGTGGGGAGGGGTATAGACAGCGAGGGTTAAATCCAGGGGTCCGGCATGAATCGGAAGCTGAGGATGTTAAAGCTACGGCAGTGTCGCAGAGGGGACCCCGGCCCGACTCCCTGGGCCTCCCTCCCTCCTGCCCTGGGTGGAGGTGGGTGCTGGCACTCCAGGCTGAACTCCAGCGGGATGAGGGTTGCAATTAGTTCGGCCGTTGCCATGGCAGTAGGAGCCCCAGGAGTGGGTACAGGGAGGAGGTGGATAGCTCTGTCTGGGGCGAGATGACACCTCCCAGGGCGGGAAGGGGGACGAGGGGAGGAGCTGGTGAGTCACCCCTCCGAAGGACAGGCAGAGGAGAAACTAGGATTACTGATTCCAAAACCAGAGCGGAGCCACGGGCTGGGGAGGAAAGCTGAGTGAGCCTGCCCCGCGGCCACTGCCTCCCCACCCCCCACCCGACCACCCCCTCAAATAACTAGGCCCAGAGAGAAGGCAAAGTCCAGGCCTCCAGGCCATGCCAGGTCAATGAGAAAGGAGGTCAGGCAGGTTCCTTCTGAAATGCTGAGCTTACTTCAAGTTCTTCTGCCGAATCCTGCCCTGCCCCATCCCTCCGGCCCACTCTCGCATCAGGGAGAGGAGTCCTGGGTTCCAAGCACTTTGCCCTCTTAGGACTCAGGCTCTATGATACCCCCTACATTCCGGATGGCTCAGGGGCGGGAGAAGAGGTGAGGCCTAGTCATTCCCACCCTCCGGTTGGGGTATCTGGATTTTGGAAGCCCCAGAGGAAAGCTAGAAGGGCGGCCGCCGTGTGGCAGAGGGAACTGGTCTAAACCCCCCAGGGCCATGCCGCCACGGCCGCGGACCTCCTGACCCCTCCGCTCCGGAAGGAAGAGAGGGGCGGGAGGTGGACGGCTGGAGGGCAGCCTGCTTCTCCCAGCTGCACAGGAAAACCACCAACAATCTGTGGAGGCTGCGCCTGGGCTCTTCCAAAGGGGGGACACTCGTCAGGCTGAGCAGCTCCTCAGCTACGCATTTCCCCCAACCTTTACCCTTCCTGCCAAGGCACCATTGAGTCAAGTTGAGCTGTGCCCCCTGCCCATTCCTTTCTGATCAAAACCCTGGAGTCCCGCACCAAGAAAGGAAGGAGGCAGAATTAGAGGGGAGAGGTCAAGGGCACAGTGGTGCCCCTGCAGTTAGTGCAAAAGCAGGCATGGCTCAGCCCTGCCTGGGTGGCACTGGCAGTTAGGGGCATGCGGAGAGCCCAGGACAGTGATTAGAGGGGGCGTTAGTACAGGCCTGGTTGGTAAGCGTGGAGTTAATTTGGCACAGAATTTGGGAGTGTGGTTTTGGGGGCCAGAGCCAAAGCTCCAAAAACAAAAAAAGGAGTTGGGGCGGGGGGAGTTTGTTGAAGAATCTTTAAGAGTTTCAAAACTGGGACAGGAGGAAGACACTCTCAAAAAATTCAGAAAGAAAATTAAGTCTTGGAAAAATACTGTCAAGTCCAGAAATAGATGGCCCCTCTCCACACTTCACAGCTTTTGGCACGTTGGTAGGCATCTTGGGCCTAGCTGGCACGGCCCCTGTGGGACGGAGTGACCCCTGCAGGCTGGCACGAAATCTGAAAGGGTCGGGGGCAGGAGCTGGGACCACCTGGGACGGGAAGCTGCAGATCCTGAAAGGCTCAGGGGAAGCAGAGACCTGAAGGCCGTCCCCCAAAGATCACATCCTGAGCACCCGAGGCATGCTGGGAGGGGCACGTTCTCTAGACAGAGGGACCCACACCCGAGTCACGCCCCAGCACCTGTCCCTCAGGCTGTGCTCACTGCCCAAGGAGCAGCTTCGGCACTTCCTAGGAGGGCCAGGAACGGGCAGGCACCCAGAGGCAGCACAGAGACCCAGACAGAGGAGATCCCAGAACCCAGTCCGGCCCCTGCCCATGCCCTTTTCAAGCTGACACCTTCCGCAGAGGACAAGGCCCCCCCTCCCCTCACGGGCACAGACACCACCAGGCCTGTAGGAAGACTGAGGAGATGAGAAGTAAGGGGCCCAGAGAAGACGTGTGTCCTTCCCCGGGGGCCACTGGCAGCCAACACGGGGCCAGGCCAGCTGTGGGTTACCTTGTCCCTCTCCTTCTGGATGCTGGTTTCCAAGGTCACCAACTTTTCCTGCAGCTGGTCCACGGCCTTCTGCTCCTTCTGCAGCAACGCCCGCTCTGCCTCCCTCTCCCCCTGCAGCAATGCTCGTTCCATTTCAGCCTGGGGCCAACACCAAGGTCCACGTCAAGGCCAGTCAAGGCAGATGGACGCAGGCCCCTCCGGGGGCCTTGGCTCTGCCCGGGGAGGAACGTGGCCACAGCTGGCCTAGGCTACGGGCCCTCCCAGCTCACCTCGCGGGCGGACTCCTGCAGCTGCTGCTCGAGCTCCTTCACACGGACCTTGAGCTGCTCCACTCGCCCCAACACCTGAGCCCGCTCCTCTTCCAGGGCCAGCACCTCCCCCTGGAGCTTGGCGCTGGGTGCATCTTCATGCTGGAGGGGAGGGAAGCCATCAGCCGGGGAAGCCTGGAGCCTTCCGCGACCAGACTAAGAGAGGGGATCCCCATTCCTCAGGGCGCTCTCGGAAGGGGTAGCCGGACAGAGAGGAGGCAGACTCCCCTCCCTGCAAGGGGAGCAGTACAGCTCAGCTAAAGGGAATGAAGGTTTCCCACTTTGTGCCAGGCCTGGAGGCGGCCCTAAGGACAGGCAGGTCACAGAGTATAGGGAAAACCTGGGAAGCGCATCGACACCTCTTCCTTGCCTCCTCACATCTCAGCCTCTCATCCCCCATGTCTTCCCAAACCCGACCCTTCAATTACCTCCCCCTCACTGAGCCATCCCTCCACCACCCCTGCCTCCTCTGCCCCCCAGCCCCTCAGCAGGTGCTGCCCGCCCCCACCACCACCACCCCACCTCCTGCTGGGTGCTCTCAGTGCTGCTGCACTCCTCCTTGAGATTCTCCTCATCTGAGCGGTCCACGCACTCCCACAGGCGCTGGGTGGCACCCCCGGGCTCCTCGGTGCCCCGCCCAGAGGCTCCGGTGGCCGCTGAAAGGCCTCGTGAGGGCCTCCGGCCCGCCAGCGCCAATGCTGCGGCGGCTTCCCCGATGCTGGGCAGCTCCCCCGCCTCGGGTGCCCCGTCGGCCCGGCTGTACTCAGCACACAGGTTCAGGATGGTCTCCAGGCGCTGGCGTTCCTGGGGAGGGCGGACAGAGCAGGGCGTGAGAGGGAAGGATGCTGGGTCCTGATGGAGGCACCGCGTGCAGTCAGGAGACAGAACTACGACACTAGGTGCTAGGGGCCCAGAACCAAGCCAGGAGAGCCCCAAACCCAGCGTCAGGAGAGGCAAAGGGCAGAAGGGCACCCCAGAAGTAGGCAGGAGGAACCAGGCCATTGTGCTACCTGCCCACATGGCTAGCCCCTCCCAGCTTCCTGTTTCCTTTCCCTTTTCACTCTGCCCAGAATGGGCTTCCTCGGGGACACACAGTGACACGGACTGCTAAGCAGGCTGAAGACCACAGTGGCACACAGGTGAACACTCGGGTACTCGCGCTGACTCTCGTCCACGTAGATCTACAGACACGAGGGTACGCAGACACCCCACCCACCAACACGGACACACAAGGACACAACATGTGCTCTGCACTCACACTGACAGGCAGGCACGCACACAGGTACCAGCCCTGGCACGCACGGATGCACCCTGGCGCACACTCACACAGATAAACACAGTCTAGCGCACAGACAGGTGGGCACGGACACAGACGGCTGGAAAACAGACCCGTGGGCCGACAGGGATGTGACACAGGTTCGTACAAAGTTGTGCCCAGCGTGTATACACCAGGCCAGACAGACGTGGGACACGGTCCTCCTCATCCCCTACCCCAGCTCCAGGTCACTCTCAGGCTGCCCTCCACTCCCTTCCAGCAAGGTGAGCTGCTCCCTCTGCTCTCCACTGCCCAGGCCCAGCTGGGAGTGCGCCAAGGCCCTGCCCCTAACCCACCCCCTCCCCACAAAACCCCAGCCACACAGCTCTCAGGGGCCCAGGAGGAGGGACGGTACAATCACGCTCCCCAATCTGGGTCCCCCGCTCTCATGTCCCAGCCTTGAAGCCCCACCCCCAGCCCAGGCTCTCCAGGGTACCTCAACCTCAGGGGTCCCTCACTGCAGAGTTTGGCCACGACCCCCCTGGACACGTACCCAGCTTCCCTCCTGCTGCTTGCCCAGTTCCACGTCAAAAAAAACAGAAAAACCAGGAACAGAGGAGCCTAGGCACCCAGGAGGCTGGGCCAGTGCCCCCGCCCCTGCCCCAGGACCCAGATAAGCAGCCTGCTGGAGATGGGAGGGGCAGGGCGGGCAGCCTCCAAGATTTAAAGTGGCAGGTGGGGCAGGTCAGGGCTGGCGGTGAGGTGTGCCCGTGTGCCCTCGTGCCTGGGGGGGTGGGGAGGCTGAATGGAGGAGCTGAGGGAGGCTGGGCCCGTCACTCTGCCTTTGCCAGACTTGGTGCTCCCTCTCCAGGATAAGACCCCAGGGTGGTCCGAGCACGCTCTAGGTTGAGGCAAAGACAGTGAAGGGAAGCTGTGGCAAAGGAGAAGACTGGTGATCCTTCCTCCTCTCTCCCCAACCCAGCCTGCACCTCACCTTGCCCAAAGCTGTCCCAACCTCTTCTGAAAAGCCCTCCAGACAAACCTCCTCATTTCTGGTTCTCCTCCTCAAACCAATCCCAGGGGCCCTGGGCCCCCCAGCAACCCCATCCTGCTCACAAGGGACAGAGGGCAGAATCCATTCTCCTGTACGTGTCCTCAATTGTCCACATTAGCCAGAGCCCCCTGAGCTCCCTGCGCTATCTGGGGAATCCTGGCCCCCACCCAGCTCAGATGCCATCTCCAGGACAGCTGCCCGGAGCCACACCCGGCCCCCAAATGAACACATACGCACGCACGCTGATGCATACAATCACGATCACACAGTCGGCCCGGGATAAAGCCAGGGGCGACCTGTCCTGTTCTCTTTCTCTTCCCTGCCACCCACATTCCCAGATGATCCTCACTGGGCCAGTGTGAGCAGCTCCCACCCATTTGTAAAAGACCAAAAAGAGGGGTGCCTGGGTGGCTCAGTCAGTTGAGCATCCAACTTCGGCTCAGGTCATGAGCTCAAGGTTCGTGAGTTCAAGCCCCACATCAGGCTCACTGCTGTTAGCATGGAGCCCACTTTGGATCCTCTGTCCCGTCCCCACCCCCCGTCCCTCCCCCGCTCGCACTCTCTCTCTTAAAATAAAAAAAAGTTTAAAAAAAAGAAGCAACTTTTCTAAAGAACAAGGTGCTTTTCTAAAAAACAAGCCTTAAGAAGACAGGCGTCTTGAATTCCAACACGGGCTCTGCCAGAACTTGCTGTGTGACCTTGCACAAACCCATTCCCCTCTCTGGGCCTCAGCTTCTCATCATTAAGCCTTGCTCCTCAAACTGAGAGGTGCAAGACCTCACCGTAAAGGTGGTGTGTTTTCCTACAGCTTTGTTATCATCAGGTAAATAACGCAAAACTTAACACGTTAAAACAAACGCTGTGTTACAGAATAAAAGCAAAGTTAACGTGCATCTGAAATAAAGCCTTAGAGACTTCAAAGAAAGTTCTTCCAGGCACCAGACCCCTGAGATATAGGTCACTAAGGTGCATCCCGGAAGGAGAAAAGCTTGAGAAGCCCAGGCCCTGTGCAAGGGCCCCTCCCGCTCTGCCAGCTGGCCTGCCCGCGCCCTGGCAGGGACCCCGCCGTGGACGGCGGCAGCCTCCGGGGCATCTGCTCACCAGTCTCTCCATCTCCTGCTCCCAGAGCCGTTCTTGGTGCTGCCGCCGGTGGTACTCCAGGAGGTCGTCCTCGTTGTCACTGATCTCCGTGATGCTATTTTTCCGCTCCCGAGTGACAGGCACCCGCAAGTCCCCACTGGACAGCTTCCTCTGGGCACGGGGGCTCTGGCGGGGCGAAGCCCCGGTCAGAGAGCCCAGACTATAGGCTGGGCTCAGCCTGCCACTGAAGCTGCCCTTGCGGGGTGCCAGTGACTCCCCGAGCGTGGGTGAGGGGCTCCGTGTCCTACGGCCCCGTGCCCCCAGCGTCAGGGAGAAGTCCTCCGGTGACGCCCCGTGGGCTGCCCAGCGCCGGGCCCGGGGACTCTCCACCACTTCCCTGGTTAGCTTGGGATCTGGCGTAGTCCTGGTGGGCATGGGGGAGAGAGCCCGTCGCGACAGAGACGGGCTCAACGGAGGGAGTTCCCGCATGCTGTCCAGGCCCCGCCGGCCCAGGCGGGGACTCTCAGGAGGCTGCAGGGTGCGGGTGGCTGACCCATCTGAAAATGTTCGGCCCACCAGCTGGCGTGAGGGGCTGGTTGTCAGCACCCGCTCGGTGCCTGGCAGCTCACGGAAAGGGCTGGGGGGGCGGTCCTGGAGGGTGCCGATCTTGTTTCGGGGAGCAGGGACCGGAGGCTGCAACTTGGGGCTTCCAGGAATGCTCGTGGGCTGGCTTCGGGCACCGGAAGCTGGGTATTCACTCAGGTTGATGGCCACCACGGGCAGCTGCCCACCCAGCCGGGGGCTCTCGGTGGCTCTGCGGGCCTCCGCCAACACAGTGGCCGCGGGGCTGTCCGTCAGCAGACCTCGGAGGCCGGGGCTGGGAGGCCTCTCGTGACCCCCTTTCCGGCCCAGCCGGGGGCTCTCGGAGGAGCGGGCGCCGCCCGGTCGGGACTGTGGGGGCTGCAGGGCCAGGTGGTAGCTAGAGGAACGGGCAGGCACCAGCGGCGGCACGGAAGGTGCTGGCTCCTGCCCGCTGGGTGAGTGGCTGGCACAGCTCCCACTGCTGGCTGGTGAGGAGAGCGGAGAGAAGGCTGGAGAGGTGTTCTCGTAGCTGGAGCCCACAGACATGGCACCAGGGCTGGTTGGCGGGGACAGCAAGTAGCGCCCACCATTAGCCATTGGCGACAGTGGGGAAGTCGCGGCAGGCTTCTTGCCGGCCGCTCCGGGCTCCTCTAGCACCAGTGAATCCATGATCTCCTGCAGGTCCTTCTCAATAGAGCTCACCAGGGAACTGTGGCTGGCGCAGGCAGAGGGGCCCCGGGTCGCGGGCTGTGGCGCGTGGTTCCCATTCACCAGACTTTCCGATTCTGCGGATGGGAAACGCAAAGGTGCCTCAGGCCCTGGCCTCCAACCACCGGGGAGCTGTACGTGCCCAAGAACGAGGGAGGCGATCTGCCAGCTCTACCACTGACCTGCTGCACGACCGTCAATCAGCTGCCCTCGGTTTCCCTGTCCGGAAAGGAAGGGCACGGGTGCGGCTCCTCTGGCTCTAACGCCTCATGACTTAGGACAGAGCTGGTAACGATGCCAGGCACTTCTAGGCCCGGTTATCGCGGGCTCACCCCAAGACCGGGTTCCTCCCTGCCTTGGTTTCCCTCCCAGATCTCTCCTTCAGGAAGGGCAGATGGACATTCTATGGAGGGGATGCTGTGGAGCTGGCCAGAAGTTCGGGGTGGGGGGTCCAGTCTAACAGGACATTAGGACCTCCCAGCACAGCAGCTGAGACCCAGGAAAAACCACAGGCAAACCTCCAGCGCCGGGCAAGAGGTGTGTGCCGTACTACTCTGCCCAATCAGAGGCAGGGAGGGGCCTGGCACTGCTGGGTGGCTTCTGGAAGCCAGGCTGGCCAGCCACTAGGGGCAGCTCGGCGCCTCCGATCATGAGCCCATCAAGCCACGCCGGCAAGAGCCTGCCTTGGCCCTGCCCCAGGCCTCATCGACCAACCAGGAGTCCCAGGAACCAGTGCCCGGAACAGCTGAGGGAAGGAGCGGCATGACAAGGCTAAGGGAGAGCGGGTAAAGCTAGCCAGGGAGTGGGCTGGGAACCCGGGCTTCTGAGGGGCTCACCAGACACCCATGTCCACCTGTCCCAGTACCACACCGACACCTGTCATCCCACGGCCATCTGAACCCTTGTTGCAAAGCCTCGGACGGGAGGCTCACTGGCAGCCTCCTGGTCTACACCCCACCCCACCCCCTAGGCAGCTGGGTTGAGGGGGGTGCTGTGCTGGTTCCCTGGTACAATCACCGACTCTCCTCTGGGGATCAATAATTCACACACAAACTGCAGCTGTTCCGCTGAGTAATCAGCTGGCATGGCCTGGGGGGAGGGGCAGGGCCCAAGGACCTAAGCACCGGCAGGTGGGTCCCGCCAGCAGGGGCTCGACCTAATGCTTCCTTCTGCCCCCTCGGGCCCCTCTCAAGGGTGAGGTTCCCCAGCGGTTGGCACATGAGGTTTAGGGTCCCAGACACCGAAGCGGCACCTTCCAGGGCAGTGGGGCTGGCAGAGCCCTCCGTCCCTTGGGCACATGATTCCCCAGTTTCAGCCAAGCGGCACTTCTTGGATCCCTCCCAGTAGCCAGACCGCCTGGCATTCTCCACCAATGGCCCATGGCAGGTGGCAGCAAGCCCAGATCATGGCCATTGTCCTGCCCTGACACTACGAGCATGGCTGGGATGGGCAAGGAGGAGGACTGTCCAGGAGAGCCACCAACCCGACCCCCCACCCCAAGTGGGCATCTACCTGAGCCAGGACCGTAGGGGGGCCCGGGGGCCCGGCCCCCTGCCGGAATCATACTCTTCATCCACTTGGCTTCAGCCGGGTGGTTAAAGCGCAGGAAGGTCGACTGACCCAGGCACAACATACAGCCTGCAGAGAAAACAAATGCTGAGAAGGGCAGAAGGGGCTGGGGTACGCCTCACCCCGCAGCACGAGCAGGCTCACCCCGGGCTCCAGACAGCCATCCCCACCTGCACTCACAGTGTCTACACGGACCACGCCTGACCTGACAAGCACCAGCAGGGCTCCACAGCACAGGGCAGAGTGGAAAGAGCTCTGGTTTGTGAGTCCCAAGCTCTGAATATCCTGGTCCTAACTCTTGTTACTGGTCGTGAGACCTTCAGGTGAAGATCCTTCACCGCTGAGTCCCGTTCTCTCATTAGAAAAGTGAGGACAATACCACTGACCTTGCAGGGTTAACGGGACAATGTCTGTGAAAGTGTTCTGTGAAGGGAGAAGGTTCTTCAGAGAACATGGACGCTCATGTCCCCCTTCCCCAAACTGTACCAATGATCCATCTATCTGCCCCTTGGGTGCAAAAGTCAGTGTGAGAGGCATCAATTTCCAGGATCAAAAAAAAAAAAGCTCTGAGACAGGGGACAGGGAAAAACCATGCGTCAGTCAGATGCCCCTCCGCAGGAACCAGAATTTGCTTCCTGGCTCCAAATCCTTACCATGACGTGGCCGGGGGAGAGCCACCACCTTCCTTCTCTCCGACAAAGCACCCTCTGGCCTGATATCTTCCTGCTCCTTGGTCTTCCGTGGAATCTAGCCAAGCCTAGGGCCAGTGGGCCCTGCCTCAGCCAAGCACATTCCCAGGCAGGAGACACAAGCCCAGTCCTGCCCAGTAAGGGTGACTACACGGAGAGGGGAGGGTATGTGGAAGCCAGAAATGTAGCCAGGGGCACCAAGAGTGTGCACGGCGGCAGGTGTGTGCAGAGGTTCCTGAGCCTGGCTAACAGGACTCCTCCTCCTCCTGGCCACACTGCAGGACTCCTGCAAAAGATGCTACGTTGGGAGAGCCCTGGTGCTCTCTCCAATCACCCTCCCGATCTGTCCACACCGCTGCACCCAGCCTATCTACCCAATCTGGTGCCACTTGGCACCCCAAGCTTCATGCCAGTCTGCGCTGAGACTGGCAGGGAAGTCTACATTCCTGGACGCTGAGACAGTTCAGTTCAGGCAAGCCACAAGGGCAAGGGGCATCCAGGCCACGTGGATACCATGGCAGACCTCCCACTGAGCAGCTCGGGAGCCTGTTGCTGGGACCCTAGGCATTGCCAAGGCAGGCGGCGAAGGGGCCAGTAGGCTGCTGAGAAGCCCACCACAGGTAACCATAGTGGACAAAGCCACCCACTTCTCTGGCACACCCAGAGGCCCTCCCAAACAGGCAGGCACCAATGATTCCAAAGACTGACGGGTGGTTAGGAGAGAGGGGAGCCTTCCCAGACAAGCCGCCAATCAGGGATGCTGATCCCGGAGTAATCATAACCGGAATAAATAATAGCCAACCACACTTCCACCTAATTACAACCACAGCTGTTTCAGAAAGAGCCCTGCTGGCCCCTCCCGCTCCTCTCAGCCCTTTAACAAGCTAATTAATGATGAGTTCGCAGGGTCTAGACAGACCCACTCAATCCTAGATTGATGGGAGTGGGGTGGGGTGGGGGAGGACCTGGAGGCCGATTGCACAGCCCAGTCTGGGACGGAGGTGGGGAGTCTGAGTGGATTCCGGCCCATCAGAGCCAGGCCCACCCAAGAAGGCTGTGGGCACCCAGGGACCCTCAGCCCTGGCTCCTGTGGCTGAGTTCCCTGCCCCCTCCTCTGCCCCTCAGCCTCCTCCGCGCAGGGGGTGTGGCCTTGCTGCCTCTGGGCTATAAATAGGTGATGCCAGGCAGGAGAGCTGGATCTGTATTAATAGAGCAGGCAGGGGGGCAACAAGGACTGAGAGCAGCCCAGCTCCTGCCCAAATTAACTTTCTATTTGCACTCAGGGGCCCCAGGCGTTGCCCCAACTGGGGTCCCTACTGCCCCCAGGAGCCTGGAGAGCCTATTTCTGGGAAGAAGCCTCCTCTCTGTCCCTCCTGCCGGCACCTCCAAAGGTCAGCCCACTCAGGAAACCCTAGAACCTCTTCTCATCCAGGCAAAGTTGTGGTCCGGCCAGGACCCAGTGGGGCCCAGACCCAGCTGTGTGTGTGCAGGTGGGTGGGGAAGCTGCACATCTGGAGGGAAAACAAGGCAAAGAAGAGGGCGGATCCTACCTCTGAGAGACACCGAGGGGATGCACCACACACACTCTCTCCTACAAGCTCCCACACAGACACACTCCCAGAAACACACACACAGGCATACGTGCTCACACACTCCCAGGGCCACAGTCACTGCTCAGCTGGCCACACCAATAGAACGGACCGGCCAAAGGGAGGCTGGGGTGAGGGGAAGACGGGAGGAAGGGCCCCCGCCCCCCGCCCTTCCTCTCGGCCCCCAGCACAGGCTTCCCCCATCCTCCTCGGGACCCCTCAGCCCCTTCCGGAGGCGGGTCCGCGGAGGGGGCTTCCGAGCGAGCGCCGAGGAAGATGAAGTCTGGCAGGCGGAGGAGTGGCCCCGAGCCCAGACCTCCCACTCGGAAACGTGCAGGGCACACACACAATCGTCTCACACCCCCGAGCTCGTAAAGGGGAGCCGAGGGCCCCGCTCCCCTAGTCGAGCCCCCCATCCCCCAGACGCCCCTCCCAGCCCGAGCCCCCGGGCGCCCGCTGCCCGCGGCCGGCCGGGCGGAGCACTCACCGCCGAACCCGGACCTCAGGAGCGCTGGCCCCCCGCTAGCTCGGGCCCTCGGGGCTCCCGGCCCGCCCCGGGCCTGCGAGGGGGCGGGCCGACCTCCCGCGCCGCGGGGCTCGGGGCTCGGAGCAGCTAGCCGCCAGGCAGCCAGCCGCCGCCAGGGCCCGGGGAGGGGCGGGCCGGCCACCGGCGGGGGAAGGGAGCCAGGGAGGGAGGGACAAAGGAGAGGAGGAGGGGAAGAGGAAGTGATGGAGGAGAGGAGAGGGGAGCTGGATGGAGAGGGCGGGGCGGGAGGATGCCGGCGACCGGCGCGGTGGGAGCTCCGCGGGGAGGGGGGTGGGGAGGCAGGAGCAGAAGTGGGGACGGGGAGGAAAGGTAAGAGGTAAATAGAGGTCAGAGGGTGAAGAGTCCCGAGGCAGGAGTGAGGCGAAGCAGGGTCTCCCTGAAAGCCCCTGTGGTCGGCCTCCCCAGAGGCCCGGGAAGGGGCCAGCCCTGGACCCGGCTGGCAGGTCACACCCTCTGGCCTCAGATCCCTTATCTACAGAATGAGGTTGTCCTCAACGACAGCAAAGGTTAAGCTCTGACATTCCATGGCTCCCAGAGATCCAGCTAGGTCAGGAGGTCCAGCTCTGCCCCTCCATCTGCCACGGTGACAAGGTCACTCTTGGGCTGGGAGTTCAGGCCAAGGCAACCCTCTGTGCAGTGTGAGCAGCACTGAGCCCGGCTCTGGTCTGTAGCCGAAACACCTGCTCTTCTGCCCCTGCTCCCCACACTCCTAGCCCAGCCCAGTCCAGCCCAGCCCAGCTCACCCAGAGACCCAGGTTGGACCAAGGCACTGCCCCTTCCAAGCCAGCCCGCTCCCCTGGGGCTCCAGAAGCCAACCCCACCTCCTCCCCACCACCACCACCAGTTGTGCTAGTCTCAGCAAAGAGCTCTTCCACCCCAGTGAGGTACCTTCCCATCTGGAAAACACAGTGCCACCTGCCTCTGGAGTCCCCAAGGGCAGGCTGAGCTTCTGCGCCAGGCAAGTACCCACCACCCAGCCTGGGCCCCGGCGAATTCCTCCTGTTCCAGGGACCTGCCCTCTGGACACCAGAACCCTAAGGGACACACTGTGTCTCTCAGCCACGCGCTATGTGCTCAGAGCTCACACGGCCTCACACACATTCCCAGGACACTTGCTCAGTCTCACAGACCCCACCTTGGCTGTGCACACCGAGTCGCACAAAATCCCCAGGTAAACACACCCCGTCTCTCACACGCGCTTATTCTCACCCACACAACACCCATCTTTAGTTACACACTCATTCAGGCACAGATATCCTTCCACTCAGTCCCTGGAGAGACTCTGAAATCAAAGTCGGCCTCCATAGAGAAATAATTGAATGATTTTTCCTCCCTCGCTAAACACCTACCCACACGGCCATACTACACACACGCTCACACACGCACCCGTGTGTATCTTACTCCCCTTCTGAAGGAAAATGGAAGAACCGTATAGGGTCAAATGCAAAATAGGGGGAGGCTTTAAAAAAAAAAAAATCTCAGGAAGAATGATTCATCGGTCTGGAAACTGTGACGGCCAGCTGGACAGACCCAGACAGACATGGAGGATGCCCGCCAGTGAGAAATAGGGCAGGAGGCAGGCACAAAGAAGTGAGGAGCTAGGAGCCTTTGCTTTTTCTCTCCCTCCTTTGAGCTTTATTAGTCAAGACCTTTATCTTACAACAGAGGACAGTTGGAAGCTTCACTCCCATTTTACAGAAGGAATAACTGATAACTGGATGGGAGAGGAAGAGGCTCTGTGTCCGGGATCCCAGAGGGAGATAGCTGGATAGCCCAGGAATCCCAGACCCCAGTCACGTGGCAGGGAGCGCCCCCTGCTGGCCATCATGCAAGCCTCTACTCATCAATGAGGGAAAGGGACGTGGAGACAGGGCTGGCAGCGGAGGCTGGGAGCGGATGGGGACCTACTGTCTAGACAGCCTGGGCCCTGAGCTGTGTGGTTTTCTGGGTCCTCCCCTAGTTAGTCCCCTCCCGGATCTTTCATGTGGTCTGGCACTGTGGTCCCAGGGTGGGGCAGCCTAGACCCAGATTGAGATTCCTCCTTATTTCCTTGGTCGCATTCCCAGCCCTGCCTCTTGCTCTGTAGAGAAGAGGGCAACGTGAGATGGGCCAGAACACCCGGGTATGGAGGTGGAATCAGGCTCTTGCTCGGCTCCCTCACTTCAAGCTCCCGTGTCCACAGCTTTAGCAAAAGGCCAGCATGTGCTCTCTGTGGGCCCCCACCCCCACCCCGCCCCGTCCTCCCCTGGCCCAGGCATCGTCCTGCTGGAAGAGCCTGTCACTGCCATCTCTACTCATCATGACGTGTGCCTCTCCAAGTTGCCTATGGCTGGGCACAGTGCCCAGAATGATGCATCTAAGTAAAGCCTGGCCCAGCCAGAACGGGCTCCTTGTTTGTTACTTGTAGGGTAGCCCTCTGTTTTTCCAAGAGGAGGGTCCTCTCTACAAGGCTCTATCAGGGGAACAAGACAGGGAAAATGATCCTCTTGCACATATGCCCACAGACAGGCACGGGGCCAACGAGTTCTCAAATACACCGAGGAGTGCACACACGGACACTTCGGGACCATCAGTCCTGAGTTCACCCCTGTCCCCCACTTGAACACTCTGATCCATAAACACAAGGAAAGACACAAACAGAGATACACAAGCCCAGAGTCACAAACACATCCGGAGATATATAAACACACTCCAGTCACACAGACACACAGAGATAGCACATGCACCCCCCGAGCCACCCAGTTTCCAGGGAAACGCACTCCCAAGAATGTCCGGAGCGGGGCCAGGCAGGGCTGGGCTTGGTGCCTTGCTCCAGAGATGAGACAAGGAAACCCTCAGCTCCCGGAGCCCAGGGGAGGGGGAGTGCTAGGGAGAAGAACACCCGTTCCTTTGTGCCTCTGCCTACCCCTCCCCAGGCTGCCAAGCTCCTGAGACAGGCGAGCCCAGACAAGAAGGCTATGGGTGTGGGAGGGAGCGAGAGGGAAGGGGTTTAGGGTCAGAAGCGTGTGGGAGGGTGCATACTTGGCAGAGTGGGCTTTGGGCTGGGGAAGACTTAGGGGTCACCGGGGCCACAGGAAATGCCTAAGAATTCCATCTTGACCCAGGCCCTCCCTCTTCTCAGGGAGCTAAGTGATGCTCTGGGAAGACAGAGCAAGAGGGGCCTACAGGGCACCCGTTCCTCGACCCTGCTCACAACACGCGGGGAAGGCTTTTCTTGCCCATGGATACGGGGGCTCTGGGGCTGAGGGAGTCAGGGCTGGGCTCTCTCTCTAGCTTTCTTTGAACCCTGCCCCTCCCTCTCCTTCCTGCTCTACTGTCTCACTTCCACACACCCGAATCTGGGGGAAGCTGTCCTCTTTGAGATTGAACGGGACTGTCGGGAGCCAGACGGCATCATAGCCAAAGTCCCAATTTATGGGGGTTCCTCCTCTCATCTGGGGTGAGACGACTTGAAGGCCTCGGAGGAGGCAAGGGCCTGCTACTGGGGGACCTGCTTCCCTGAAGTCGCAAGGGCAGGAAGGAAGGAGTCGGGCAAGGTCAGGTCTCCTGGGTCAGCTGTGACGGGAAGAGCATCTAAAGAGACCCTAAGGGATGTGAACACAAGGAGAGAGGGAAACAAAGGAATGAGTGGGATTCCCACTTCGAGGGAGCTGCCGGCCGGTAAGAGGCGAGAGTCCCCAGAAAACAATGCCGGGACCTAAGTGCTGCTCGGAGCGAGGCTGGGCCCAAAGCTCCCATCCTCACGGCCTCTACCCCCTACCCCAAATCTGCTTTCCTTATTCCCCTAAGGTGATGACTCATTGTATAAATTGATGCCCAGGGCAAACACACCTGGTCTGTCAAAGTGCCACCTGGGCCAACCCCTCAACTGCCCGGTCACCATGGTAACTGGGGGCCCGGTTTTCAGAGCTACCTAACACAACAGAATGGCCTGCTGCTTTGGGAAGCAGGGTGGTAACCATATTCATGACCCAAAAGCTACCGTCAACAGCATTTGGACAGGAGTGAGCACGTCCTCCGATTTGTGCCTTCACGTTCCACCTTTGCTCCATCCCCATCAGGGGGGACTGTCCTCCTCTGCCCCCCTCTCCCATCTTCTCAGAACATCTCCCTCTCGGCATCAGGAAACAATGCCATTGTTCCGCCCACTGCTGCACCCGCCGCAGTCCTCTAACAATCCCTACTGACCTCTGTATCGGGGAGTCCCCCTGCCCTTTGGAGGCAGTGATCAGAACCTCTGCTCCCCTCCCCCGACCAGGTGTGGAGAGGCAAGCTGGGGGCGACCAGAGAAGAAAAGCAGGTTGAAGACGGATCTGGATGCTAGAGGGGTTTGGGATGTTGTTTAGGCACATCCAGAGGCACCTAAGCACCCCACCCTGTGTGTGGCCACTGAGGCAGTTACCATGGCAACCACCACAGCAGGCTTCCCCGGGGCACCGGCACCTCTCCTGCACCCCGGCTCTTAAACAGAGACCACCTCTGGTGGGGGGCGTCAAAGCTTACCCTGAGTGAGCCGGGTGGGCTGCCGGACAGGGAGCCCGTCGATACTGCAGGCATTGCCACACGGGTAGAGGGTGAGGGTGCCCCGCAGGTTCTCAATGTAGCAGTGCTCTGGAGCCAAGCCCGGACCCTGCAGGGAGATGTCCCTGGCCGCAGAGCCAATCACGGTCTTCCCTGAAGACAGAAGGCAAACTGAGTCAGAGGGCTTGTCCAGGTCGAGGAGGCAGGGATGGGGCAAGGAGGGTGACAAAGGAAATACAGTTGGACCTCCTACTTCACAAAGGATCGCCGCCTACCGCTGGCCACCCCTTTTGGGCCCCTGAGCCCGGTGGACACAGCCAGTGGTAGGAGCTCTGGGTCAGGCAGAGGAAACTCTGGCTCAGAGATGGGAGGGCACAGAGGATCCAGGCTCCACAGAGAAGGGGAACTTCTTTTCTGCAGACGCTCCTTTAGTCCCTCCAAATCCTTCTCCCCAAGTCCTTTTCCCCCTTCACCGAGCCTCCCCTTCTTTTCCTCCAAATGTGCCATCTCTCCGTCTTCTCTCCCTCCTTTCTGCACCTGCAACCCTTGCCCCCACCCCCTACACTCCCCTCTCCCCTCCCTGCTGCAGCCTGAACAGCTCCCCCTGGCAGAGCCCCTGGGACCGGTATTTGGAGAATGTGGGGAATGTAGTATCACCCAGGCAACAAGTGCAGAGAGGACCGGCAGAAGCTGCAGCGAGGCGGTGAAGGGGGCTGTGCCAGGGCCTTATCTTGGGAGGTCTGCCCCCACTCCCATCCCTCCATTCTCCACAGGTAGCTTCTCCCATGCCAGGCACTGCCCTGGAACAGGGAGGGCGGGGGGCCGGGGGGGGGGGGCTCTCTTCCTGGCCACGCTGGTTGCTAAGAGCAACGTTCTCTCCTGTTTCAGTGCTCTCCTCCTTGTTTCTAAACTGATCTTTAATCCCAATCATGGAGCCAGATTATCCACCAAAGAAGGCAGGCAGTCCGAGAAGGCCAAGACAAGGGACACACGCTGGTGTGGGGTTCGGTAGCATGGCCTCACATTTGGGAGAGGCAAACACTGAGGACACCTGGTGGAATGTCTGTAAGGATGTGGGGGGTGGCAGGCGGACCGCCCCTCCAGACTCACCTTCCTCCAGCGGCAGAAGGGTGATAGCTGTGCTGAGCCGCCCACTGCCCAGGCTCACCAGATGGGGTTTGTCCGTTTGCACCTTCAGCCCTTTGCCTGTCTCGATCAGGTCCAAGGGCCCTTTCTGCAGGTAGTAGGGGTGGGGGATGAGCATCATTAGAGACTTCAGGCCTCAGACCCTGGTCCCAGTCACACTGACACTCTCTCCAGGACTGGCCCTCTCCAAAGGGCTCTGAGGGTGTCGAAAGGCTTAGCACAAGATCTCGCACGGAGCATTATTACACTAAATTGCAATTAGATCTGAATCTAGGCCACTCACTCGTCCCACTGGATTTATCTCAAGTCTTGGCTTAACTGTCCCCTTTGTCTATTAAGACAGAAACAAGGAGAAAGTAAGGAGAGCAGGGTGGGAGAAGGGGGTGCTGCAGAGGAGGGCCGGTGAAGGCTTGTCCCTATACGCTTGCTTGTCCGTGGCGATCAACGTGGCGATCTACTTGGCTAACGCTTGCCTCTTGAAACTAAATCACAATAGAGGGCAGGGCCATGGATCCAGGAGGGACACAGCCCGGGGTCAATCTGTAAAATGCTTCCTGACTTCCAAAGGGTATTTTCTGGGTGAACCAATTAACCTGATTCAGATAAAGACTTAGCTGTTAATAGGCTTGGCACCTGGGGAAGGGCAAAGAGGAGCTGCTGTCCTCATCCCTGGGCTGGGGCCACGGGGGGGGGGGGGGGGGTAGAGCAACGGAACCCATTCCCTCCAACAGCCCTCTTGCCCCTTGGCCCCGACCCCACTCACCTTGACCATTGCTTGGGTCTTGCACCCAGGGCCCACCTGGTTCCTATTAAGAGCGTCCATGGTCCTGGGGCTCCAGAGCTCCTGGGGACACAGTGGAGAACAGGTGTAGGTGGGGAGGCCAGGGGAAGAGAGGGAAAGGAGCAGGCTCTGTTGATCAGGTTCTTAGGGCGGGGCAGCACCTGCTACCATCGTTCATTGCAAGTTAGTGCCGAAGAAAAAGTGGAGGCAGCTCAGGAGCTTCCTGGGGGAAAGACAGTGCCACATCTTCAACCTCACCACGCCAGTCCTGACCCTTGACCATGAGCACAAAGAACTCTAAGAGGGCCCAGCCTGTATTTCTATGCTTTCTAGCCTCTGATACCCAGAAGCCAGGCCTTGGCAGTAGAGGACCCTTAGATGTCTGGAGCCAGAGTGGGGAGAATCTACCTCAATGAGGGAAGCCAGGCCCAAGGAACTCACTCTCCCAGGGACACTGGTAGCCAGAGGACCCCCAGCAGGGCTGAGTAGGAGCACCATCCCCCACCCCACCTTCCCCTCTCCTCCTCTCCCTTTGTCTCCTTCCCCCACCAGGAGTCCCTGCAGAGTATTTTCTTTCTTCCTTCCTTCCTTCCTTCCTTCCTTCCTTCAATGTTTGTTTCTGAGGGGGAGGGGACAGGCAGAGACAGAGGATCCAAAGCATGCTCCACAGTGCTGAGAGCAGAGAGCCAGATGCGAGGCTTGAACTCGCCAACCATGAGATCATGACCTGAGCCAGAACCAAGAGTCCAAAGCTTCACCAACTGAGTCATCCAGGCACCCCTCAGCAGGGTGTTTTCTTAAAGGAGACACAACAGGAAAAACTCAACACTTCCTGTCACCTATATATTTCAACTCCTCTTCCCCAGAAAGCAATCTCACCCCCAGACATTCAGAAAAAACAAACAAACAAAAACCCTCAGTGGTGACCAATGCCCAGAACACAGGTTTCTAAGGTTCTTAACTTGATCTGGTGTTGTAGGAGGCTTAGATCCTTAGAACCAAGGGTAAAGTAGATTCCAGGGCCAGAATGAGAACTCTTCCCACCCACCCACCCCTTTCTCCCTGGCTCACAATTTTGGTGCCGGAGAAATGTGTGGGACCTTTGGTTTCTAATGTGTGCCCCATTCCCATCCCCTGATCATCTGGCTAAGGTGCGAAAAAGGTCCCATTTGCTGCTGAAATGTTACTGGGGAAAACTGAGACCGTGGCTGAAGGTAGGAGGGAGACCCAGGAAGGCAGGGTTTCCCTCCACTTTCCCTTCCGGCCCTTGACCAGGACCAGGTGACTTGGAGAGGAAGTGGGGGCAGAAGCCCAGCATTCCAAGGAGTGTCCGACCCTGCCCTGGCAGCGGGAACCAAGGGCCTCAGCCATAGGGTTACTAATTTTACCCTCCCAGCTTCCACCCTTCCGGACCTGGACGGCATCATGTCCGTCACCATTTCCACCCAAGCTGGCGGAAGAGAGACCGGAATAGTGCCTGGGGCCCACCCCAACTCTGCCTGGGAAGAGAGAAGGCAAAGGCCATTAACCTACACCAGGCACCAAGCTGGCCTGACATCTCCTCAGGAGATCTGGCCATGGGGAAGAATTTCCAGGGTCAGGGTCAGTGGATTTCCTTCCACTTAGGGAAATCCCTCCGTGTTCTCTGCGGAAGAGAGGTGAGAGTGGGTTGGGAATGGAGAGTTTACATAAAAGCGGGGGGCGGGGAGGGATGTAAGAAATAAAAAATAAATAATGGTGAAGGAAAGGCATCATCCTTTAGTGAAAAGAGGTTCAGACTGGGATGCAAGAGCCTTAAATTCTAACCCTGACTTTATTAGTTATTAGCTGTGAGATCTTGGACAAGTTACTTAAATTCTCTAAGTGTCAAGTCATTCTCTATAAAAAGTAGAATACTGATTTAAAAAAAAAAGATTGCCTGGATTAGTGCTTGCCTGTGGCTAAGGGTAGAATGGGGAGTGACTATAAATGGGCACGAGATTGCTTTTTGGGGTGATGGAACTGTTCTTAAACTAAATTGTGATGATGGCTGCCCAGCTCTGTAAATATACTCTAAAAGTCATTGAAAGGTACACTTGCATTAAGGGATGTTATGAAATATACATTACACCTCAATAAAACTGCCTCCGTTTTTTCATCTTTCAAATTCGCCACTATCACCCAGTTAGGCGGCTGGGGATGTGTTCATTTATTTACACCAAAGAATTTCAAGTAGAGATAAAGACTGTAAAGGAATAAGGTTGATGGCGAACAAGAGTGATTAGAGGAGAGAGTGGAATAATAAAGCGAAAGGAGAGGGAGAGATAAGGGGAGAAGTGTAGGGAGGGACCGAGAAGATAAGAAAAGATGTAGAGATCAGCAGGTTCGAGGCTGTGGCCCCAGCTCGGAAACCTAATCCAGGTGAAGTGGAAAGACACCAGACCAACGCGTCCCAGCGGCACCCAGGCGGCGCTTTGACAAAGAGGCTGGGCTGCGCCGCGGCGCAGGGAGCCGCCACCTGGGGGCGCCCTCTCCTCGGACCCCACCCCGGGCCGGGAAGGCGAAGCGGTGCTGCGCCCGGGGCGCCCCCACCGCTCAACCCGCTTCCGTGGACAGAGCTGCCCACTACCCCGGGCAGTAATTACCCACTCGGAGCGCCCCGCCCGGTCCCACTGCCAAAAAAAGGCCCCTGCGGCTCGAGGCCGGCTCTGGGAAGGAGGGACTCGAAGAAGGCGCCGCGGTCAGCCCGGGCTCTCTACAGCTCTCCTGCACCTCCCGGGACGCAGGGGGGGGGGGGGGGGGGGCAGAGGCCTGGGAGCCGGAAGCTGCCGTGCAACAAGGAGGACCCCGTGGCGGGCGAGGCCCGGGCTCCCGCAGGTGACCCTGCTCAGGCCCGGCCCCTCCGGCCTCCTTGCCCAGCGCGGACGCGCGGGCGCACGGACCCTGAGGGATCAGCCAGTCCCCAGTCCTCTCCTCCGAGTGGGTGTCCAGAGTCACGGCTCGGGGGTCTCGGCACCCGAACTAGAGCGAAAGGAAGTCCGAGGAAGGGCCGAAAAGATCTGCAACCAACAGGCACTAGAGGAAGTCCAAGCTCCAAACCAGGCCCGCGGGCAAAAGGTCCCGGGCTACTCCCTGAGCGCTAGCCGGGCCCTCCGCGGCGCCCCTGCTCGGGAGCTCCCCGGGGTCCCGGGGGGGCCGCTCCAGCCCTCACCTGTGGCCCGGGGGGCCAGCCGAGGCCTCGCCCCGGGCGTCGCATGGCCGCGTCCCGAGGCCTTCGGGGCCGAGCTGGGACCCTCTCCGCCCGCCGCCGCCTTCGCTTTCCCGACGCACATCCGCCTTCGAGGAAGGGCCGCCGGCAGGGGAAGGAGTCGGGACGGGAAGGAAACTGAGGCTGGGAGCCTGGTGGGTGGGGGCAGGGGTGGAGTGTGAAAAGGCCGGGGCGGAGAGAACTTGAGGAGGGGGAAATGAGGAGTCTGTGGCGGGACTGGGTGGGGAAGGGGAGACGCAAGGGTGGGGGCGGGGGGGGGGGGATGAAAGACGGAGACTGAGCGATGAAGAAAAATGAGAGCTGGGGAGATGGACAGGAAGGCAAGAAGTTGGGGGAACAGCCCGGGGGACGCAGAGCTGGAGGGAGACGGAAGGACAGCGAGGTGGAGGGACTGGGGGACAAAGAAGGAGATGAGACTGAGGACAGGGAGGTCGTCGAGTAAAGGGAACGACGGCCAGGGACAGCCCTAGAAGGTACGGAGGGCAGTGGAGGGGGAAACCGAGGGGGCGGGGAGACGGGGGAGGGGAAGGTAAAGGGGAGACTGAGGGCAGGCCGGGGCCCAAAAGTTGGGGCGGGATTGCAGGCGGTCACAGACGAGAGGCGGGAGTGTGGAGTGGGGCTCTGGTTCTCATGGAGGGTGGGGGGTATGGGGGGGGGGGTATGGGGGTGCTGGAAAGCGCCGCTCTGCGAGGTTGCGGGCGGGTGGGACGGCCGCCAGGGCGCGGCTCCTCGCTGGCCCTCG
Organism: Prionailurus bengalensis; assembly: GCF_016509475.1. NCBI lineage: Eukaryota > Metazoa > Chordata > Mammalia > Carnivora > Felidae > Prionailurus > Prionailurus bengalensis. The sequence continues at coordinate 16,256,591 of NC_057346.1, read as the reverse complement.
GCCTGCCCTGCCCGGGGCCGCCAGGTGGGACAAGGCCACAGTGTTGGGCCGCCCCGCCCGCCGCGGACGCCGGACAAGCGGCCTTTCTTTGGCCGGGCAGGGAGAAGGAGCCGCTTGTTTGCGCGGCCGGGGAAAGGGGCGGCCCCTCCGACACCGCCCGCTCCCCGCGGGGCAGCTGCGGGAAGTGGGGGGGGGGGCGGTGCTGCGTGTGCACGGGAGGAGAGAGTGTGAGCGCGGGACTGCGAGTGTGAGCGGCGGGATGTGCGTGCGCGAGGAGGTACTTGTGCAGGCGGGAACTGCGTGAGAGCGACGGGTTGCCGGAGTGAACGGCGGGCTCAGGAGTGCAGTGCGTGTGGACTGCGGGCTGACGGCCAGGCGTGCGCCGGGCTGCCACACGCGCAACGGTGGCCGAGACCTGGGCTGCGCGCGCGGCGGCTGGGCGCGTGGGTGACGCGGGGTGGGGCGCGGTGCGGGGCGCAGTGCGGGTCTGCCGCGTGGGACGCCTGACGTGGTGGGCAGCGCGTGTTTGTGTGTGAGCGGTCCGATGAGTCAGCCCGGGAGCCTCCGGGACCGCTGAGCTAACGGGCCCAGAATGCAGCCCCGCCCCGGCGCCCTGGGTCCCCCGCCGGGCCGCGCGGTCCCCCGGCCGAGCCCCCACTCGCGCCAGCCCGGGCGGAAGCGTCTGCGGGCGCCTCGGCAACCCCGCGCCGGGCGGCCCCTCCCAGGCCCCGCCGCCCCCGCCCGCCCGCACTTCCCCATCCCGGAGGAACCCGGATGACTGGCTCAGCCCCCCGCCTCGGGGAACTCCGTTAGGGATTCGAATCCGGACCGCGCGGGCGTGGCAAGAACCTGGAACTCACTGCCCTAGGGAGCCCCATCTGGCCTCTTGGACTCCTAAAGAGGCGGGGCCTCGGAGGAGGGCTGGGGAGGCCCCGGACGTGCCTCCCGTCTGCTGAACACATCCAAGAGTCCCTCCGCGATACCCACCGCCTCCGGGTCGGACCCCGCACACACTCCTCATCCATCAGGGCCGGCCGGCCCGGGACAGGAGCGGAGGTGGCCCAGGGGAGCCCGCTCCCCGGTGCGGTGCTCTCAGTCCTGCCGTCGGCCGGAGAGTGGGACGTGTGCGGCGCGGGCGGACGAGACCCCGCGAGTGTCCGCCCGGCCGTCTGCGTGCCCACGAGAGAGTTCGGAGGGGGCGACGACCAGCGTCCCTACCGGGGAAGGGAGCGAGAGCCCCCTCTGGCGGCTGTGCGGACGGCGGCTGGCGAGGGCAAAAGCAAGCAGCTCGCAGAAAAACAGCGGAGCCGGCTCCCCACAAAGCCCCTTTAGGCCTCCCGCACTCACCTGGGGCGCCCCCACCTCCCCCACGGTTTCTTCTGAACTTCCCGGCCCAGAGCTGATCTGGGGGCTCCCGCCAGGCCCTGGGACTTCCCCTTATCCAGTCCCAGCCGCGCAGCCGGCGAGACCCACGGGCCTAGTGGGAGAGCGAGTCCTTACCTCGCGGGGGGAGAGTGGGACACCGGTTCCTTCGCCTGGCTAAGCCCGCCGCGGCCTCAGGCTCTGGAGGACACTGTTGCTTTTCCTTGGGAGCCCGCTGAGTGGGAGGAGAGCGAGCGGGTCCCGCCCCCCCCCCCCAGTCCCCGCCCCCGTCCCCCGTCCCGTCCGCCTGGCCAGCCAGAGAAGACGCCCTTGTGGAGCTGGAGCCCAAGGTCCCCCCACCCACCCTTTCCCATAGCAGCACCTCCCCCCCCTACTCCCCACCCCGCCTGCACAGCACCCGCTTTGTTCCTCTCTGCAGCTGGGCTCTCCACTACCATCAACACACACACACACACACACACACACACACACACACACACACACCTCCGCCTTCCTCCGCTCCCCTCCGGACTCCCCCAGACCCTCCACCCGTGGGCCTTAAGGCTCTTCTGAAAGGGTGTTTTTAACAATCTCTCACTCTCTGCCCCCGCCCGCTTTTATTTATTTTTTTAACCTTAGATGCCTGAGTCCTCCATGGCTCCCGTGAACCTCCTGGTCGCAGTCCCCCAGCCTAGTCAATATCTCCAGAAAACGTCTGCTGAGGGGACCCAGGTTTACCTCCGGTCACCCCTCCTCTTCACCCTATCCCCGGCCCTACCATGAAGAGTTGTAAATGGGGTTGATAACCCTGCACATCCGGCTTCACAGATTTTTCTAAAGATAGGTATAAGACATGTTAAAGTGCCATGCAAACCATAAAGTACAAACCTGAACTGAATTATCATCCTGCCCCCATCCAGGTAGCTCCACCCTACCACAACCTGCTGCTTTGCCATGGCGAGGCAAGCTACAGGCAGACAATTGAGCCCACCATCCTATAGCAGTTTGAGTCTCTCTAGGAGTAGGGGCTTAAGAAGGAGGAAAAGGAGGCACTAAAAACCTGAGTCTAGAAACTGAGCCTGGTTGAAGTCATTCGTCATCTCAACCCCCGCCCCGAAATTCAACGCTGACAGTGGATCCTTACCTTGCAAAGCCAGCTCTTGCCCCGGGGGACTGACTTGGGAGGCCCTAGGGAGCTGAACTCGGCTAGACTGAGCGTCTTTTACCTTGCCCTAGAGGGATCCCTGAGACTCTTCCTCTCTGAACAAGGGAGTAAAAAGCCCCCAAGTCTTCCAGCGGGGGCAGATAGCAGAAAATAATTCACCCTCTTTGGGATGAACATACCTTGTTCTGATTCAGTGGCTTTAGTTGGTGCCCTTTTTCGCTAACCGGGGAGCAGCAGGAGGCTGAAGTGCAGGAATCTTTGGTCACTCATTGACAGGACCAGCGTTAGCAGCTCCCCCCCCCGCCCCCCCCACAGCTGGAGGCTGGGGCTGACTGGAGCCAGGCAATGGATGAGAGGGGGGAGGGGAAAGACACTTTGCTGTTACCAGCTGTGGCTAACAGAGGTCAAGCAAGCAAGGCTCCAGCATGCATCATGGTACCAGGAAGCCTCAGGATTTGGAGGGTAGAGGGTTGCTCCTTTTTTTTCCCCCTCTCTTCATATTGTTTGAGGCCCAGGAAAGTATTTTGACTCTGGCCACCTTTCAGGAAGCAGATCACAACAGTAATTTTCCGACTATCCTGGTAAAAGAAAAAGAAACAAACTGAAACTATTGTATCCTATGTGCCAAATCCCAGCATTAGAGGGAAGGGGTTCTGACTGGGGTACCTCGGGGTCTTTTCACATAGCTCCACAAGTCCTAGATCATCTTCACCGCCTTGGTCAGGAGGAATTTCAGGGGATGACTGAGCCTGCCACGAGGCAGCTGATGCTGAGGCAGGGGGTTAAAACAGCACCCCACTCCGCTCTGCCCTCCCAGCCCGAGGACCAGCTGACCCCAGGACGAAGGCTCAGTGCAGTGTGTCCTCAGTCCTGCTATGTTGAGGCCCTGTGTTCCCACAGTTAGAGCACTCAGGGGACTACAGACCTACCGCCCCCACCCTCCACCCCCACCCGCTGCACATCTGGAGCCCATCAAAAAACTCCGTGCTCGCTCACAATTACGCAAGAGGTCGAGCAGCTGGGAGCTCAGGAAAGGGGGAGGAAGAGAGGAGAAGAAAGCAGAAAACAGCTTTCCAAGCTTGCTTCAGACTTTCCGAAGTGGAAGCAGGGGGAGAGGGCAAAGGCTGGGTGTGGAAGGAAGAGCGGATTTGTGAAGGCCCTCTGCACTTGGCTTGGAGCGTCAGGGGTGGATTTCCACACCCCTCCCGCCTTTGCCTAGACGCATTTCCCACCTCCGTCACTTCAAATGTGCTCCCTCCAGCTCCAGAAGGAGGGGATTTTTGCTCATTACGGCAGGCAAACCCTGTAGATTCACACTTGCTCAAGCCATCCTTTCTGGTTGCTGTGGATCCCGAACTCAGGCATCATTAGTGTAGGTGTGGCAGCAGGGATACCTCAAGCTAAGATGCATCAAAGCAGAGTGGGCAATGGGGCGGGGTGGGGGTGGGGTACTGGTCTTGTCCACATCCACAGCTCAGGACCTTCCCCTGAACTGAAAAGAACAAGCATTCATTTGGGCAGAAGAAGAAGAAACAAAACCTGTTTCCATTTCCCTCATGGCCTTGAAATTGGAATGCCTTTTTCAACTAGCCTGTTTGGCCATCAACCCCATCACAGCGTACAGAGGCTTGTGGGAGCTTTCTAGAATTGGACTAAGCCCTAAATAACCACTTAGCCCCTGCCCTATGAACAGCAAGGCAAAAAAAAAAAAAAAAAAAAAAAAAAAACAAACAAAAAACCAAAAACCTGTTGGGGTGGGGGGAGGGCCAGGAGTGGGAAATGACCCAAACTTCTAACAATTGCCTGGTTGCTTGACCTTTTGTGTGGGAGAGTAGGCAAGAGCTCGGTTTGGAAAGGTAATATAATCTTCCTAAAGGTTTGCCTCCGTGTAAACCACTCAACTCCCAGGGGTTAAGGTGGGAGACTGACACTTGTAGAAATGCTGTCAAAGTTTACGTAACAGCGATGTACAGCGACCGATTACTGGGGGATCTTCTTGGAGTTTCAAAGCTCGATAGGTGCAATATTTACCAAAGGGGCAAGAAGAGGAAATGGAGGGAGAGGGGTTGCAGTGAGATGTGCATGGTAAAGGAGAGTTAATTCTGAGTTTTTGCTTTGAGAGATTGTTCTGAAGCCTACTCCAGAACCCTGTTCCCAACCCTCACTGAGACCCACGCTGAGTATCACTAGCTGTAGTTAACACTTGTCCACCTTAGGACAAAAAGGCTTTGTAAGTAGGTACAGCCATTGCTTCTGGTTACACTTTAATCTTGAGGATGGGGGGACCTTTTTCTGTTCTTCTATTTTCCTCCGACGACGAGCCAGACCAGACATGAACTTTTTTAAAAAGCCTATTCTGTACCAACCCTGGAAATCTCTCAGATCCTACACAGTGCGAACAACTTCACATTAATTGGAGGGTAAAACTTCCTGTGTCTGAGATGCATGGGTTGGTAGACTTGGAGGTTTGAAACTACTGAGTAGATGAATTACAGATCTTTCTTAAAAGGAATTCCTGACCACAGAGGTGTGTTCCCTACCTCCTCTGTGTGGAATTAATTAATTCAAAGCAGGAACCACAAACCTCCTACATTAAACAGAATGCTCAGTCAGGTCTAATTAGTTTGTTAGTCTCCTTCACAAGAGGCCAACAAGAGAGTCCACTTGATGCCGTGGAGGGATTAGCTGCCAGTCAGGGGGTGTGACAGGGGTTTGGTGTGCTTCACCCGATTAAGGTTACAGGCTGAGAGCCAAGCCACACTTCAGCAACACAGACCAGATACTTGGGATTTCTCTTAAGGGGAAAAAAAAATCCAGAATCTTGCCTTTCACCGTGAAGATAAAAACTCTATCATTCCCAGACACTAATTACTCATTAGAGAATAATTTGTGTTCCAAAGAATCCGCTGACATTCAATAGTTTTCTAAGTTAAATAAAAAGAAATGATGAAGACTTTTCTGAAGGAATTATCAAAACTCCCAAAGCATTCATCACTCACCCCTGGATCACTTACGTCTTACCACTGTTTTTCTGATGGGGAAGAGAATACTCACCAATGATTGTTCCTTTTTTGTTTTAATTAGGAATGTTTAATATTTCAATTTTTTAAAATGTCAATTTACTTTTGAGAGACACAGCACATGAGCGGGGAGGGGCAAAGAGAGACGGAGACAGAGAATCTAAAGCAGGCTCCACGCTGTCAGCACAAGGCCGGACGTGAACCCACGAACCATGAGATCATGACCTGAGCCAAAGTCTGACGCTCAACTGACTGAGCCACGCAGGTGCCCCCAACCATTGTTCTTCCTTAAAGATGGAGCCTCCTGTCTCTGACTCTACAACTGCCCCTGACAAAATTAAGACCAAAAGTCCGTAAGTAACATCAAATTCAAAAGCTCCACCATCAGGAGTGCGTGTGTATGTGTGTGCGCTCAAATGTAGAAAAATACACGAGGTGGCACAATACCTGTTAATATGCGGGAAGGCAATGAATACCCTCAGATAGAGATTATTTTCTCTTAAAAAAAACATATCATTAATTTTTAAACTTAGATCCTGTTACATCATCTCAAATCAGCAAGCAGACACCGAAGTATGAGAGAGTCAAGAGTCTAATAAACATTCATTTTATAATACTCTTTATTTGATTCAAGAATCTTCCTTCTTTGTGTACACTGGAATGTTATATTCCCTATGTATTTTACAGGGTTACAAAACGTCTTTCATTTTAAATATTACCCCAAAAGTAATTTCAGAAAAAAAAAAAAAAAGTTGTGAAACTAAACAGCTTTAAAAAAATCGTATGGACAAGCAACTTTTTCAAACAAAACTGGATTAATAAGATTTCTTGCCTATTTAACTACATGACAGATTTCTTGTCCCAGTCCCCTTCCTCAGAAAAACCTCGTGTGGAAACCAAGCCAGAGATAAGGATTCTTCCCTGATGCAGTTAAGGGAAAGGGAAAGGCCAGAAATTTCTTTGGCAATCAATTCCATCCATGGCCATCTGTGTGTGGCTGCTCTGCTTCGAGGACAGCACACTCTTTGCAGGGGAGGCCAGATGTTGTCCCCAGTGGGAGTGGTACTCTCCAGCCAGCTGGAAGCGCAGCAGGTCACCTAGTCACCCACCTCGCCCCCTTCCTGGGGCTACAGCCCAGCAGCTCAGCCAGCATACGAAGTGCAATACTGGGTTAAAAAGCCCAAGTGGGGCTGGCTGATGGAGTCTTCTTCACTGCAAGAGTAATGGGTGAGATGGGCACGAGGACACGCAAGAGAAAAGGCTCAAGGGAGGAGAAGGAAGGATTTCACAGACAGGGAGAGTTGGAAAGGACCGGGTAACGCACAGAACAGCCAAGAGGAAGGAGGTGGTGAAATCGAGGCAATGTGAGTAGATCACAAAGACCATGAGCTCTCACGTTTTAGCTGAAGTACTCAAAATGTAAAGAACTAGAAGCTTGGGTAGCACCAGCAGCAGACATGATTACCTGTGGATGTGAAATCCCTAACCGGATATAACCATTCTCCTCTCAGGCATCTTGAAGCGGGGCTATGCCATTTGAAAGGTGCTTCTCAGCTATCTGTAATAGTGACACAGGTAGGCTTCACAGTACTGTTCTAAACTGGAGGGACAGGACTGGAAGGAAAACAACTTGGCAGAGGAACGGAGGGATGAGGGGATATAGGAAAATGACAAAGGACGTCCTTATCTTTTAACTTCTAGACCTCATACCCCTAAGCAGTTCGCCTGAATAGCCTGAAGATCGAGAACTGGTTAGATCAACTGTTTCCAAGAGTGCCGAATATAATGCCTATATACAGATGATCCCAGCACTTGATTGAATGTACAGAAAGAAAAAAAATGAGGGTTAAAGAGTCTGAAAGATCAAAATGTGAAGAGAAAAAGAGGGGAAAAAAATAAAAATAAAATGTGAAAGAAAACTTTTTAAACAAAGTACGAAATGTAACTATATTCAGGGATTAAAACAAAGGAGCAACGACTGAGGTGAAGGCAGAGAAGCTGTTTAACTGGGGGTATTCTCTGGAGAGCGTGCTTTCCTGCTGGCCAGTGAAATCTGCCAAAGAAATCAGCAGCCTTTCCCTTTATGTTTGTGTCTTTCTTTGCCAAAGAACGTCTCTGTGACACTTAAACACTGAGGGTGAGTTGAGGGTCCTTGCGCGCAGAGAATCGTGCATTGTACCAGAAAAAAAGGGTCTCCAATGGCTTGTAGATTTGGAAAAAACTCTTCAGCCACTGTTGGCTTCTTCTTTATTAATTTGAAATTTTTCCTTTCTGGTTCCCTCTCCTTGGTATTACAGGATTTCATACTTATCCACTAGGAAAGTGGTCTCTGTGGAAAACCTTACAGGGCTGTTTCCATCTACCTGGGTCACTTTGGTAACCTAGGGAAACAAACAAAGAATAAGGTAAAGCAGGAGGGCAAGTCTCCAAGGTGCCGACTAAATTCTCAGGACAGAATGGATCAAATTCCCTTAAAGCAGCATTAAAAGTAACTCAAAAATACTAACAAAGTTCAATTCACAATTGGATCTCACAGCGGCACCCTTCCCCGCTGACATGATTAACCGGCTTCCCACACAGAAAAGACAACTGATGGGATGAGATTAGAGTGAGTGGTCATCAAGTAAAAGATCTAGAATGAGTGGCCATTACCCAGGTCCTGCCCCATAAAACCTATGAAGTTCACAGACATTTTATCAGGTTGATCAATTAATATTTTGACCCCAAATGCAAAATTCTAACTCTTCAACTTTATTTGCTTGACTTGCTGTCAAAGTGTAAGTGGCTCTATCACACGTATTTTCTAGACATGGCTGTGTCCTTCTGTGACATCTCGTCTTTTCCTTTTAATTATAAATGTCTAGTTTAATGAATTACCTGTAACAATAGTGCCTGTAATGGCATCAACATGATGTCTGAACCACTGATTCATATTTTCTTTTTTTTTTAATTTTTTTTTCAACGTTTATTTATTTTTGGGACAGAGAGAGACAGAGCATGAACGGGCGAGGGGCAGAGAGAGAGGGAGACACAGAATCAGAAACAGGCTCCAGGCTCTGAGCCATCAGCCCAGAGCCCGACGCGGGGCTCGAACTCACGGACCGCGAGGTCGTGACCTGGCTGAAGTCGGACGCTTAACCGACTGCGCCACCCAGGCGCCCCCTGATTCATATTTTCTAATGAAGTTTTTCAAAAGTTCCCAAACAGGAAAATGTATCTTTTTTTTTTTTAAGTTGTTTTGTTGTTGTTTTTTTGTTTTAAGTATAATCTCTATACCCAGCGTGGAGCTCAAACTCACGACCCCAAAATCAAGAGTCGCATGCTCCTCCTCTGACTGAGCCTGAAAATGTACCATTTCTATTTAATGTCTTGGGTTCAACCACATGCTCCCAATATTGATAGCCTTATGCCTATAATTAAGAGTGGAGAGAGAACTGCTTTTTAAAATGATCCAACACAGGAAGGAAACGGTAATCTCCCAAATACTTAGAGGAGAGCCAGAGACCATCTGGGAAGATAAGATAGTGCCACAATAACAAGCAAATCACCAAGTCAGAGGGAACAATGACAATATGAACTGGGCCCTTGTAATGCAACTTCAAAAACTGGAGTAACAAGGAGTTAAAAATAACGATCTAAAGAAACAGCTCACAAATTTCCTTTGCTTTGCCTATCTAAAGGGCAAAGTTGGTAACAGAATTGGTTGATGATTATCTGTACTAATGAAGGGATGCAGTAACACAAAAAATCCAAATATTGTATCCATTTGTTTTAGAATCACTTTTGAGAGGAAGTAATTTTGCCTTCCAAATAAACTTTCCTTCTTTGTGTTCAAACTATGCCTTGAGTGGCATATAAAAGGGATAAGAAAACCCTGGGTTGCATGTTTTGGTAAAAGGTTTTAAAAATATATGAGATTATTTAGAAAAGCAGGAAACTAAGAGATCTAAATCGTGCGCAATCCATAAATACTTTTATATATGTTAATATTCAATTCCTTGACCTTGTCCAATCTAGAGAGGAAAACTGAGTTAAAACAGGAGAAGAATTTGACCAAGACCATTCAATGAGAGTCAATAATGTAATCTGCAGTAATAACAGCTCTTCTGATTTTTTTTTTTTTTAACATAAGTTCTAGGTCCAATGTAAGACTTGAACTCACCTCACAACCCCAAGATCAACAGTCACGTGCTCTACTGACTAAGCCAGCCAGGCAGGCGCCCAACTTTTCTGATTTTTGATCCCATGCTGCCTATCTGGCATCTGTCCCACCACTTTCCCCGTTACGTGCTATTAAAAGGTGGTACCTGTATGTTACAGTAGTTTCTTTTGGAGATGAAAGAGACTTGAACAGGGAAGAAATCATTGGGCTGCCCAGCAATGCTGAATTCGAGGCTGCCACTCTTATTTTTGGCATCAATCACTGGCAGGCACCACTCCAAGGTATTTCGTCGACTGTCATGTCGATACTCGCCATCAATCTCGCCAATCACCGGTGCGCCGACACCGGATCTGTCATGAGAAACACCTGTGTCACATTAGCTGTCCAGAGCTGGAAGAATTCTGCCAAGGAAAACCAGCCCCGAATTTGATTATGCTCCTCAAATTCTGCCCACTTTATATGATCCTTGAAAAAGGAAACGAGGTTCCCTAATAACTGCAAGGATCAAACAGTCTTAGCACCTTGGCCAAAGGGTCCCACTCGCTGCCTTTTATACATATGGATACACGCAACCATGGGTAATTGGCAGATATATCTGTGGGCTGCTGCAACTTGTGGATCAGATCTGAAGCTAGCAGGGGACTGAGACTGATGAACACGTGAAGGGGGATGTATTTCCAAAAGTCCTGCACCAAGGGTCTGTTGCCCTGTCAAGAATGAATTTTAACATAATGCAGCTCTCTTTATAGGTGACAATGGGGGGAAAACAGGGTGATTGTAGTGATGGGAAACCTTACACACCATTACGTGGTTATTTAGAATGGAGATAAACTGTCTTTGAGAAGAGTTTTCAAAAGACCTTAGAACCAAAAAAAAAAAAAAAAAAAAAAAAAAAAAAAAAAGACCTTAGAACATTTCAAAACTTGTAGTTGACGCCAACGGGTCTGATTTACAATCCAGTAAGCGGACTTTTATTTGATAAGTGAAAACACAATTTCCTCTGCCCAGAATGTGAACATGACAGGAGAAAAGACACACAGCTGTTCTTTAGTCTGCAAGAGAACCAGGGCTAGTTAGGATGTACTCTGTACCCCCAAATGTGGCTGATCGGCAGTGTCACCCCTCCTACACATTCTAAATTTACCATCTTTTAATTCGCCAATGACATTAAATGCTTGTATTAGGGACACAGTAAATAAGGAAGACAAACATTTTAAGGGTGATACAACATGATCAGCTCTTCCCTATCCATTTTATGGTCCCAGTTGTATATATGTTTCTTCCTCTGCTCTTGTTCCGATTCCGATTCCGATTCCGATCTCTAAAGTCGAATCAGTTCTAGACAACAGAGTGAAATGTTGTGTAAGGGTCTTTTCTGGAGACTACTGCAAAACTGAACTAAGACACAGGAAACCACCATAACCACAATTATAGGGTAGATGGAGAGGCCTAAAAATTGTGGCATCCTAAAAATAGCGTAGTAAAACAAATCTTGACAAAACAAAACCCACACCTGTCACCAACGCCCAACCCCTACAATGGTTCAAGGTAGCCATCTATTGTTCTAAAAGAATAACCATGCTGTGAAGAATAAGATAGTTACTCCAATAAAGAAGAGATTGGTAATAAAGCATACTTTTTATTTTTTAAATTTTTACAAAAATGTTTGAGAGAGAGAAGATGAGAAGGAGTGGGGGAAGGGCAGAGAGACAGGGAGACAGAGAATCCCAAGCGGTTTCCACATCGTTAGCACAGAGCCCCATTCAGGGCTCGATCCCATGAACTGAGAGGTCATGACCTGAGCCAAAGTCAAGAGTTGGACACTTAACCTACTGAGCCACCCAGGTGCCCCAAGCATACTTTTTTTAATGGAAAAACAAGAATGACTAAAAACCAGGGGCGCCTGGATAGCTGAGTCAGTTGAATGTCCAACTTTGGCTCAGGTCATGATCTCACAGTTCTTAGGTTTGAGCCCTGCATCAGGTTTGGGCTGACAGCTCAGAGCCTGGAGCCTGCTTCAGATTCTGTGTCTCCCTCTCTCTCTGTCCCTCTACCACTTGTGCTCTGCCTCTCTCTCAAAAATAAATATTAAAAAAAAAATTTTTTTTAAATCCTTCCATTTAAAAAAAAATGATTAAAAACCTGACCTGGCCACATAAATATCTGAAGGACATCAAAAAGGAAACAAAACTACAAATTAAATTAGTACCATTTTCTCTGCAATAATAACAATATAACAATAAAAATACATTAAGAATATGCTTATTAGGTGTAATGACACCCAATGCTTAATCACGGGAGGTAGGTACTGAGAGGAAGAGGAGAGGGGCTAGGAATTCATTGGTGACATGATAGCGCACACTCAATGGAAGTGAGTGCTAGTGAGATTAACTTGAGGGAGAGAATATTTCTAGATGATCCTGGAAAGTAGGCCATTTAAGCACAGAACAAAAACTTATTGGAACTGATTTTCTAGGGGCGCCTGGGTGGCACAGTCGGTTAAGCGTCCGACTTCAGCCAGGTCACGATCTCGCGGTCCGTGAGTTCGAGCCCCGCGTCGGGCTCTGGGCTGATGGCTCAGAGCCTGGAGCCTGTTTCCGATTCTGTGTCTCCCTCTCTCTCTGCCCCTCCCCCGTTCATGCTCTGTCTCTCTCTGTCCCAAAAATAAATAAAAAGTTGGAACTGATTTTCTAGGGGTGATGGATATTATCATTATCTTTATTGTGGTGATGGTTTCACAGGTGTCTATGTGTCAAAACTTATCAAATTGTACAATTTAAATATGTGTAGTTTGTGGTAGGTCAACTAAACCACAATAAAACTGTTAGGAAGGGGCGCCTGGGTGGCGCAGTCGGTTAAGCGTCCGACTTCAGCCAGGTCACGATCTCGCGGTCCGGGAGTTCGAGCCCCGCGTCGGGCTCTGGGCTGATGGCTCAGAGCCTGGAGCCTGTTTCCGATTCTGTGTCTGCCTCTCTCTCTGCCCCTCCCCCGTTCATGCTCTGTCTCTCTCTGTCCCCAAAAAAAAAAAAAACTGTTAGGAAATTCACTAAAACTAATGTAGATATGTGTTCCAGCAAGAATAGTTCCCTTGAAAATGTACTCTCAGGGCACCTGAGTGGCTCAGTCGGTTAAGCGTCCGACTTCAGCTCAGGTCATGATTTCACAGCTTGTTGAGTTCAAGTCCCATGTCGGGCTCTGTGCTGACAGCTCAGAGCCTGAAGCCTCCTTCAGATTCTGTGTCTCCATCTCTCTCTGCCCTCCCCGCCCCCTCCCATGCTCTGTCTGTCTCTCTCTCTCTCTCTCTCTCTCTCTCTCTCTCGCTCAAAAGTAAATAAACATTAAAAAAAAAAAAAGAAAGAAAGAAAGGAAGAAAGAAAGAAAAAATGTACTTTCATCTTTAGCTGAAAGTTTAGAGAGCAAAGTGAAAGATTCAGTCAGATTCAATTTCTTTGAGTAGCAAACAAAACTGAGAATGGTTTTTGACAGAGAACTGGCTCCTCCTTCTGGAAGTCTTCATTACTACAGGAACAAACAGGCCCAACATCGGAAAACACAGCTCTAGAACTACAGCTGGCTGTTTGAGTTGGTTTTAAAACCGTAAATCCACTCCTTTTAACGTGTACAGCTCCGTGCACTTTGACTATGTAATCTCGTAAGCACTATCACAATCAAGTCAGAGAACATTTCCATCATCCTCGAAAGTTCTCTTGTGCCCTGTTAGTCAACTGCCTTCCTCTCTATCTCCTGACTTCTGTTCTAGGAGTATGACACATTTTCACAATGTCCGATAAGTGGAACCGTACAGTATCGAAGCCTTTTGTATCTGGTTTCTTTTACAACTGATCTTTTTAGGAAGCAGATTTTTATGATGGATAGCCAACTGAGTGCTGCTTCCAAAACAAGTTCCGAAAGGTTAGTTGTAGAAGCCCAGCACAGAAAAAACTGATTATGTCGGGGACACCACTTACGGGAGTGGGATGGTGATGATCACATCATTCAGTTCTAAATGATCTTCTTGCAGCTCATATTCTATGTTGACATCACAGCCATTTCCACTCTCTGAGGGCCAGCAATTAACTGAGAAGAAAAGCAAACCAGGAATATTCAAATACTAAAAGGAGAGTGGAGAAAAGTTAAGACGGCAAATCAAAACTGACAGCTGCAGGCCTTAAATATCCTAACATAAACTATTATAAATAACAGTTTCAAAAGTAAAGCTATTAAAAATGAAAGCTCATGATTAACATAGACAAAACCCAGCACTAAGTCCATTTTGAAAGAAGGTCATTTTGTCAAAAAAGCATTCTGCTGTGGCAATGAATGTAGAGTGTACAAGCCAGGGCTATTTGTGGTTCTCAGTGTGGACTAGTTTAGTGGGACTGACCAGAAGCACTTACTTGTCAGTGGAATAAAAGATTCTTCTGTGGTTTGTAGCCTCCACTTTAGTACCCCTACGTCACTGTTGACTGGGAACGACTTCTCTGGATTCTTCAAGCCAATTAGAGATTCTGCAGTGAAAAGTTTTTTATCCACATTTGGATGGGTCTAAAGTAAGAAGGAAGAGAAAACTTCTGAGTTTCAGGCATTATGAGACAGGAAATAGGGGTGCCTGGTGGCTTAGTCAGTTAAGCGTCCAACTCTCGATTTCAACTCAGGTCATGATCTCACAGTTCTTGAGACTGAGCTTTCAGCCAGAGCCTATGTCTCTGCTTTCAGCCAGAGCCTGCTTGGGATCCTCTCTCTCCCTCTCTTTCTGCCCCTCCCCCACTCATGCTCATTCTCTCTTTCAAAATAATAAACATGAAAAAAAAAAACCAACCCAGAAATTTATGTTAAAAAAAAAAAAAAAAGAAAAGAAATTCCTTCTGGTCTTACGTGGCCCATAATCTAAATATCTAAGATAGAAAACCATGGGGCACCTGGCCAGGCTAGTTGGTGGAGCATGCAACTCTTGATCTCAGGGTTGTGAGTTCAAGCCCATGTTGGGTATAGAAATTACTTAAAAATAAAATCTTATAAATAAATAAATAGAAGAGAAGAAAATAGGAGTACCTAAACAATGCCAATTCCTTTTGATTTGAAGAAAAATTTCCCTTCTTTGAAGAATTTTAAAAAGATTTAAGACATTTTAAAAGTAATAATTAAAATAATTTCAAGTCTAAACTATTTTGTTTGTAATTGAACAAGTTAATAACTTTGTAATTGAAAAAAGTTAAATACATTCAACCAAGTCCTTTCTAAAAATACTTCACAGGAAGCAACATCATGGGAGAGCCAGGCAAGCCAAATAGAAGACTAAGGTTAGATGCTGATCAGTTGCCAGGGTCAGATACGAGTCCTGGCCTTATAGTCAGCAGGCAGGAGAAGGAAAAGTTCTGTTGAAAGGTTAGCTGCAATCTTGCCAAGAGCACTCAAGTTGTTAAAATTCAGGCCATGTAAGATGGACTACAGAAATCATATTAATGGCGCGCCTGAATAGCACAGTCAGTTAAACATCCAACTCTTGATTCTGGCTCAGGTCATGATCTCAGAGTTTGCAGAGTTTGATGCCCCGCATGGGCTCTGTGCTGACAGTGCCAGAGCCTGCTTGAGAGTCTCCCTCTTTCTCGCCCCTCCCCGGCTCACACTCTCAGTCTCTCTCTCAAAAAATAAATAAATAAACTTTAAAAAGAAATCAGGGGCACCTGGGTGGCTCAGTCGGTTAAGTGTCCGACATCAGCTCAGGTCACGATCTCAATTTGTGGGTTCGAGCCCCACGTCGGGCTCTGTGCTGACAGCTCAGAGCCTGGAGCCTGCTTCGGATTCTGTGTCTCCCTCTCTCTCTGCCCCTCCCCCCAAAATAAATAAATATATAATATAAAAAAAAAGAAAAAAGAAATGTTTTCTGTGTTCTATGGTTCAAAGGAGAAACTCCAGTTGACTCCCTTATCCAAAACCTCTCCACACCTGTAGCTGCACCCCCTTCTTATCTTCATTCTCTACATGAAGACGAATTCGGCCAAACTTATCGTCTGAGATCCTAAGCATGATCATGCCATGCAATTCCATATTCTGCAATCCTCCATCTCGGCCACAGGTGAGTGTGATCTTTTCCTCAATCTTCATGTGCACACTGTAGGGAAAAAGTAATAAAATCTGTTCATAAAAGCAGGAACCAGAATTCCCTTTCTCCAGGGTTTAATGGTAATGAGCCACCAACAACTTATTTTAAGGTGCTACTGCTGTACGTACAAAATTTAAAGCACTAGATTCAGCCCACAAAGTCTCAGCTGTGCGAACAATGTCATTCACTAAAGAAAGGGTAATAATAGCAGAAGTATGGAAATAACTCAAGTGTCTTTCAGGAGGGAACTGCTTAAACACATAAAGGTACGTCCACAAAAATGAACACTGCTGTGAAGAAAGGGGGCAACAACTGAAAATGCGTTTCATTTGAAAATAATTTCAACAATGAAAAAAATTAAAATTATACCAGAAATACATTTATACACTTTTTAAATGCTGTTAACGTTTTGCCTCACCGTCTGTTTTATCATTTGCATACTCTCTACAACTATTATCTGATTTCTTTTCTAACCATTTAGAGGCAGATTATACATACCATGGCCCTTTAGCCCTAAACACTTACAGAGTATTGCAAGAATAGGATATTCTCTTACATAACCAAAGTACACATTAACTTCGTAAACGAACACTGATACTTTGTTTCATCTACCAACCATATGCCAATTTTGTCAGCTGACCTAATAATGTCCTTTAAAGTTGTACAAGATCCAGTTTAGGATAAAGTCTTACATTTAAATGTCATGTCTTTATAGCTTCAAATAAGGATATTCTCATCTCCACAATAAGTAAGTGAAAAAAGCAACTGGAAAATGTACCTAGTATGTTATTACCACTTACATATAAAAAGAAAAAAAAATACATGTATTTTTATTCATCTACATATAGACTATACTCCTCAGAATACAAGAAGAAACTAATGAATACTAGTTGCCTCCGAAAAGACAAACTTGCCCGGCTGGGTGGGAGAAAGACTTTTAATTGTAACACTCTTTGAACCTTTTGAATTTTGAACTATAGGAATGTGTAACCTAACACAAAAAAATAAGTGAAACAAAAAGTGCTGCCTCTCTGGGCAATTACGAAGTACAAACTATCCATATCCTTTACTACAACTATTTTTAACTGGGTGAACTGCAGAAGCTAAGAAGAATATTCTGGCATCCTATTTTGTTCTCTGTTCCACCACAGAAGTCTTCCCAGAAACAGAGGAATGAGACTCAAGACCACAAAGGAGCGCATCTTCAAATAGCGCAGGGGCCCATGCGTCTTCACAAGAGTCTGCTCCGTGCTCAGCAAGTATTTCATCATTTAGCAAAGAACCTCGAGCCCTCTCTAATACATGACAGTTTCCAGCATCTTTTTAAAATAGTGTCACACACTAAGCAACCACCAGGAATAGCAAAGGAGCTTTAGCGATTTAAGAGATTTATCCCAATGTATCCCTGTTCATTTCATACAGAAAAGGATATACAAAACACTCCTCTTTCATGCACACCTGATAAAAGTATCCTCCCAGACTCATCTTTCACTTGACCCCAAAACCATCAGCAACAGTAGAAGGTCTGGGCTTCAAGACAAGAAATCTGAGTCATGAATATGTGAACTTGGTAACTAAAAATGTTACCAACCAATCCTTAGATCAGAAACAAATCAAAATATTCTATACTGAGTTTAAGTACTGGAAAGGCAAACGAAGTTAATTTGCTATTAAAGATATTTATACATTTCGTATTAAAGATTGGTTCTCCTGAAAGTTTAATTAGAAGGAGACATGCCAAAATACAGTGTAGGGCTGCTACACCTCTAGCTCTCTAATTCAAGTCCACTTTTTTTTTTTAAATATGGAAGCTTCTCAAATTTGCGTGTCATCCTTGCACAGAGGCCATGCTCATCTTCTCTGTATCGTTCCTATTTTAGTTTATGTGCTGCCCAAGAGAGCACTAATTCAACTCCACTTTAAGAGACAAGGCACACACTAGGCATGAAGACAAGTTACTTATAAATTTAGCCAGCAGAGTTGATAAAAGGTAAGTTCTAAACTTCATAGGAAATAAATAGCTGAGAGCCACAGTTAAAATCACGGTTAAAAAAGGAAAAAAAAAAAAAAAAAAGACCCCGTGCTAAAATCTGGAATATATTCTAAGTCTTTTTTTTTTTTTAACACTTTGATTTTATCATTATTTTTTTAATGTTTACTTATCTTGAGAGAGAAGGAGAGAGAGAGCAAGTGAGCGTGAGCAAGGGAGGGGCAGAGAGAGAGGGAGAGAGAAAGAATCCCAAGCAGGGTCCACGCTGTCGTCACAGAACCCAACCCGGAGCTCAATCTCACGAACCATGAGATCAGGACCTGAGCCAAAATCAAGAGTCAGAAGTTTAACCAACTGAGCCAACCAGGTGTCCCTAAAATATATCCTAAGTCTTTTAAATTCTAGAAAAACTAAAAGTCACATAAAGAATTTGTAATGCGCTAAAATAAACATTTTTAAATATATGGTCTGTTCTTACTGAAAAAGTTACTACTCACCTTTCCATATTAATGGGTGGAGCATGCACTTTGGTTGCATCAGAAGTACGCTTGCCCATATTGGAGGACATGATAGTTTCACCTTCAGATTTCAATTTGTCTACAAAATTATCTACTTCCTTCCCTTTGGCTCCAAGTTTCAAAGCCTTGCTGGGGCCTGAAGGCCTAAGTGGAAGAATAAGAAATAACAAAGTAAGAAAAAACATACACATGATTTTTAAAAATTAGTGAATTAGTAACCCCATATCATTGAAGCTTTCCCTAAAGCTGTTCTTTAAGAGGCATGTGCAGATCTCAAGGGAAAAATCAAAGTATCCTAGGGTTTAGCGGAGAATTAGACTATTCCCTGCCCAAACTGGCAGCCGAGTCACTATTAATACGTAAGCTTCAAGTACCTAAAGAGCAAAGGTACATTTATGTAAGCATGCATGATCAGATGAAAACTTTGTACTTTTCGTCCGGATAAATACACCTGTGCATAAACTGTTGCACATAGTACTTTCAGGTAGTTCAGATTCTCCCTGAAAGCCATTCACACTTAGATTAAAAAATGCTCCATAAACAGTTAAATAGCCCCTTCTTTCCCAAAATAAGGCAACTCTCATGGTATAATTTGTAAAAGAACTCTTTAACACAAAAATTCTCTACCTTCAGATTTCTCCTTTATCCCTTCATTATGTAGCCAATGTAGCCAAATTTAATATTACATCTTACTTCATCAAGTCATTCATAATTTCAACTTGCCAGAAATCAGTTATCACTCCACAACACACACATACAGCCTTCACCTGCCATTCTAGGGTTGCTGGTGATACACTGGACTATACCTGGCTGGTGCAGGTGCCACTTTTGGTTTATCGGTTTCAATGATGGTCTCTGTGATCATGGCAGCTGTGCTGCCTCCAGATACTGCAGAGCTTCCAAATCCTCCAAATCCTGGTGCTTTTTTGCCCTGCCTCTCTGCATCTCTTCGGGCCTGTTGTAATTCCTTTGCTTTACGCCGCATCTCAGCCTTGGCTTCACGTTCTTGAGTCTACACAAAGAGACATCCATGGATGTGGCTTTGAATATAGGAAAATCAAAATACTAAAAGCCTAAAAGAAAGACACACGAACAAGAACTCCCAAAGAAGACCCTATTTACCTCTCTAACTGCTCTGAACACCTTCTCCTCGTGAGAATCCATTTCCGTGAAGGTTCTAATCTGTGCCAGGTTAACATTCTCCCGGTATCCCAGGGCAACGATTTCATCAAAAGCAAAAATTAAATCAAAACAGTGCTCAGATATTTCATTCTCCTCTAAGGCTCGGCAATACTCAGGTATCTAATAGTGGACAGCAATGGAAAAGAGATTTAAGATCTATCAGCATTTATGTTTCCCAAGTCTTATTCTTTAAAGTACACATATTAAAAAAAAGTAAAATAAAATACACAGATTTCAATAATCCTGAATCCCTCTGTTAGATCCTCTACCCTTTCTTTTAAGCAAGACTTTGGCATAAAGTGTGTGTGTGTGTGTGTGTGTGTGTGTGTGTGCGCGTGCGCACGCGCATGTTGTATTGTATTGTGTTATATCAATAAGTCTTATCTGGGGCACCTGGCTGGCTCAGTAGATAGAGCATGCAACTCGATCTTAGGGTTGTTAAGTTTGAACCCCATGGTGGGTGTAGAGATAACTTAAAAATAAAATCTTAAAAAATAAATAGGGGCGCCTGGGTGGCTTAGGCGAATTAAGCAGCTAACCTTTTTTTTTAATGTTTATTTTTATAGAGTGTGTGTGCACACTCTCTCTTAAAATAAATATTTAAATAGATAAATAAATCTTATCTGATAAACATGATCTAAAAATATGGACACACAAGTGTCAGAACCACAAAAACAGATCGAAGCAACCACTTAAGGTCTGTGAAAGGAAAGGTCAGTTTGTACATTCTCTTTTGGGATACTTAGTCTAGGAGGGCACAAAGTGTTTGCTGAATGAATAGGGAAGAAGTTGTAGCAATAAACTGCTGGGGTAGGGGTGGGAGGCATGCGGCATGCAAACTGATAAGTAGCAGCTGCTTTGGGGGATAAACAGTTTCATAGGGAAAATTTAAAGCAGAAAACTATAACCCACCATTACAAAACGACTCTTACCACTCTTGAGAAAAGCCTTAGGGTCTCCAGATCTTCTAAGATGTTACTGTTTTTGGTAGTGATCAGCACCATATACAGTTTCTCCATAGGCTGGTAGACATATCTTACACTCTCTGTTTCAACAAATGTATGCTGCTTTCCAGTGTTCATGAGCTTTGGAAATGCTGCTAACAAGCCCTCAATACGAGTTCGGGTCATCTCCACAAACTGTCGAGAAACAATAGCCTTTCCTGCTTTCGTGCAGACCGCTGCTGCCAACAGCACCTGCCAGGAACATACATGAAGTAAATACAAATTATTTCTTCAAATCTGTTTTCTTAGCATCCTCAGATCTTACACAGAATGCCACACTCAGTTATTCAGTGACGCGACCTTCAAACTCTACTTCATTGTTCTTTTCATTCTAGTATGTAATTCATAAAGTAAAGCTACAATAGAGGAAAATGAAACTATCATTCCTATTTTTCAATACCATAGCTTAAGAAAAACTTAGTTAAAAAAAACAAAACACCTTTTTCCAAGTCTACAAATATGTTTGTTAACAGATTCCCTAGAACTCAGAAACGAACTGCTCTTTGCTTTGGCAGACCCATGAAGAATAGTTAAAAACTTTTTCTAAGAACAGAAATCTCCATAGCAAAACAGGTCTGACCAGGATTAAAGGTTTAAAGGAAGCCCCTTGACCTTTCCTTTCATTTTTACCTAGAACATGGATCCAATCTAGTGAGTCTAAGTTGATCTTTTGCTCTTTGATTAATAACGTTCCCATCCCACACTATCTTACCTCCAGATATGTAAACAATCTGTAAAATCAGAAACTGAATGACTCAATGTTTTACACAGGTTGTGACACCAATCAATGATCAAGACCTACAGCCTTTTCTCACAGTCTGGCATTCATTAAACAAAACAAAGCACCAAAAGAAGACGAAGAGGCCTCAAATGCCATTA
This sequence comes from Prionailurus bengalensis, assembly GCF_016509475.1. Classification (NCBI taxonomy): domain Eukaryota; kingdom Metazoa; phylum Chordata; class Mammalia; order Carnivora; family Felidae; genus Prionailurus; species Prionailurus bengalensis. The sequence continues at coordinate 16,235,206 of NC_057346.1, read as the reverse complement.
GCAGGGGAGTAAGAAAATTAAGTACAGTATTAACCATCTCTACAGTCCAGGAACCCAAGAATTCACAAATACAAGTAACAAAAGGACTATTTACACATTTCAGAAGCCTCAATGCTGGGATACAACATCTGAAATAGCAGTATCCCACTAATCAGACTTTGCAGCTTTACAGAAACTGCCGAATAAGCGAGCAACTTGAAGAAAAAACAATTTAGTCAATCCAAATATTCCTGTAGTCTCAGTACATCAATAGAGTTCTATAACAATTAGATGAGAACACAATGTCCTTATGCACCAAGACTAGGTAATTAGGTTATTTGGGAGATAATTACCATCATGTTTATTTCCAAGCAGCTAGGTGAAAACAATTTATATTAGAGAAGTGTTTGGTCTATAGAGGTTCAGGGGCTCCTGGGTGGCTCAGTCAGTTGAGCGACAAACTCTTGATTTCATCTCAGGTCATGAGATCGAGCCCCGTGCTGGGCTCAGGGCTGCTGAGCATGGAGCCTGCATGAGATTCTTTTCTCTCTCTGTCCCTCCCCTGCACACACACATGAGCTCTCTCTCAAAATAAATAAGTAAACACTAAAAAAAAAGGTGGGGGGGGGGGCTTCAAATCTTCATGTTCACTTTAAGAAACTGCCCGGGCCATCAGGGTATGCACTGGAAAAGCCACTAAGTATCTGAATGATGTCATTTACAGAAGCAATCTGTACCACTCTGTCACCACAAAGGTAGAGTTGGTAGGTGTGCCCAAGGCCAACCAGTGGGGCTGGACAAGGGTTGGTGGCCCAAAAAGAATACTGAATTTTTACTGTACATGCTTAAAAATGCACAGAGAAATGCTGAACTTAAGGGTTTAGACGTAGATTCTCTGATCACTGAGCACATCCAGGTGAACAAAGCCCCCAAGATGGGGAGAACTTACAGAGCTCATGGTAAGATCTACCCATACATGAGCTCTCTCTGCCACACTGAGATGATACTTACTGAAAAAGAGGAGACTGTTCCTAAACCAGAAGAGGAGATTGCACAGAAGAAAAAAAAAAACCCAGAAGAAACTGAAGAAACAAAGACTGATGGCCTGAGAGTCAATTCCGTATAAAATAAGTGCAAATATGGGGTGCCTGGTGGCTCAGTCGGTTGAGCCTCCGACTTCGGCCTCAGGTCATTATCTCACAATTTTTGAGTTCAAGCCCCACATCAGGCTCTGAGCTGACAGCTGGGAGCCTGGAGCCTGTTTTGGATTCTGTGACTCCCTCTCTCGCTCTCTGCCCCTCCCCCACTCATGCTGTCTCTCTCTCTCTCCCCTTCAAAAATAAATAAACATTAAAAACATACACATATATTTTAAAATAAATGTAAATAAAATTTAAAGTAGGGAAAAAATGTTTTTTTAAAAAAAATGTCCTAAATCATAAATACCCTCAGGAAAAAAATCTTGTTTTGTAAATTACTTTTAAAAGGATCAAGAAAATATTTTTTTTCAGGGATTTTTATTTTTATTTATTTTTTTCAATATATGAAATTTATTGACAAACTGGTTTCCATACAACACCCAGTGCTCATCCCAAAAGGTGCCCTCCTCAATACCCATCACCCACTCTCCCCTCTCTCCCACCCCCCATCAACCCTCAGTTTGTTCTCAGTTTTTAAGAGTCTCTTATGCTTTGGCTCTCTCCCACTGTAACCTCTTTTTTTTTTTTTTTCCTTCCCCTCCCCCATGGGTTTCTGTTAAGTTTCTCAGGATCCACATAAGAGTGAAACCATATGGTATCTGTCTTTTTCTGTATGGCTTATTTCACTTGGCATTAACACTCTCCAGTTCCATCCACGTTGCTACAAAGGGCCATATTTCATTCTTTCTCATTGCCACGTAGTACTCCATTGTGTATATAAACCACAATTTCTTTATCCATTCATCAGTTGATGGACATTTAGGCTCTTTCCATAATTTGGCTATTGTTGAGAGTGCTGCTATGAACATTGGGGTACAAGTGCCCCTATGCATCAGTACTCCTGTATCCCTTGGGTAAATTCCTAGCAGTGCTACTGCTGGGTCATAGAGTAGATCTATTTTTAATTTTTTGAGGAACCTCCACACTGTTTTCCAGAGTGGCTGCACCAATTTGCATTCCCACCAACAGTGCAAGAGGATTCCCATTTCTCCACATCCTCTCCAGCATCTATAGTCTCCTGATTTGTTCATTTTGGCCCCTCTGACTGGCATGAGGTGATATCTGAGTGTGGTTTTGATTTGTATTTCCCTGGTGAGGAGTGACGTTGAGCATCTTTTCATGTGCTTGTTGGCCATCCGGATGTCTTCTTTAGAGAAGTGTCTATTCACGTTTTCTGCCCATTTCAAGAAAATATTTTAGATAGAGAGTCACAGAGTATAAAAATTTCCAGTTGATTACTTTAAGAATGGCAGGGGTGCCTGGCTGGCCCAGTCGGTTAAGCGTCCAACTTAGGCTCAGGCATGATCTCACGGTTCAAGAGTTCGAGCCCTGAGTCAAGGCTGACAGTCGGGTGCTGACAGCTCAGAGCCTGGAGCCTGCTTCGGATCCTGTGTCTCCCTCTCTCTCTGCTCCTCCCCCCCTCACCGCCCTCTCTAAAATAAAACAAGCATTAAATTTTTTTTAAATGACAAATAATCTAGCTTAAAAGTCCAAAAACAGTTATTTTTCCCCAAATATTTATATGTTTTAAAATAAATAGTTTTGCACTCAAAAAATCTATCTTTCACCAACACTGACCCCTTGGCCTTGGGAGGTTTTTGTCATCACCTACATATGAGGCAAAAAGATATACTGAAGATAGTAAAGGATACCAGAAAAACAAAAAAAATGCAAAATGATTATGACACATTTCTCAAAGGCAATTATCCATTCCATGTCTTTAACTTTATTTATTTATTTTGGCTATAGATTTTTACTTTTTAATTTGGTTTTATTAAGGTATGATTAACGTATAAAATTGTTAAGATATTTAAAGTGTATATCGTGGCAATTCCATGTCTTTACATTAATCGTGTGAAATAAAGATTTCTTTAAATAAACGGAAGGGTAATTTTTGGTACACAAATAATGCTAATATTTTAATCTCTTTGTAGATGAAACTGACCTAAAATTATTACCAGGTCAAGAGTTATATTTGTACAGAAGGCCAAAACTAAATGTACTCAAGAAATTTGATTTCACTTTTTTTTTAATTTTTTTAAATGTCTTATTCTTGAGAGAAAGAGAGACAGAGCATGAATGAGGGAGGGGCACAGCAACAGGGAGACACAGAATCCGAAGCAAACTCCAGGCTCTGAGCTGTCAGTACAGAGCCATGAGATCATGACCTGAGCCAAAGTCAGTGGCTCAACCAACTGAGCCACCCAGGTGCCCGTGATTTCACATTAATTTTTATCATAGGTTCATATTTCAACCATCTACAGATTTCTGGCAAAACAAAATTACTTTTTTCTTTTTCCTTTTTTTTTTTTTTTTTTTTTTAAATTTTAGAGGGAGAGAGAGAGAGAGCGCACAAGTAGGGTAGAAGGGCAGAGGGAGAGAAAGAGAATCTTAAGCAGGTTCCATGCTGTGCACAGAGTCCAACCTAGGGCTCAATCCCGTAAGTTACCTGGATCCTGACCTGAGCCGAAATCAAGAGATGGACACTTGGGGCACCTGGGTGACTCAGTCGGTTAAGCGTTTGACTTTTGATTTTGGCTCAAGTCATGATCTCATTGCTGGTAGGATTGAGTCTCGAGTTGGGTTCTGCATTGGCAGCTCGGAACCTGCTTGGGATTCATTCTTTCTTTCTTTCTTTCTTTCTTTCTTTCTTTCTTTCTTTCTTTCTTTCTTTCCTCTCTCTCTCTCTCTCTCCCCCCCCTCCTCCTCCCCCCTCCTCCTACTCATGCTTTCTCTCTCTCAAAATAAAATAAACATTAAGGAAAAAAAAAAGAGTCTGACACTCTACCAACTGAGACACCCAGGCGCCCCTGGCAAAATATTTAAAAAGATAAAAATTTAGTCACTGTTTTAGCTTACTAATAAGGACAAGCAGGTAAATCTCTGTACTGGTTCACTATTGGTTTACATGCCACATATGTCCAAATAATAATATTTTTGCTCCAAAATGTCCCTCAGAAAAGAGCTGTACTGCATAAAAAAACTTGTACATCAATGTTCATAGCAGCATCATTCATAATGATGAAAATAAGCTAAAAAGCGAAAACCCAAAAGTCTATCAACTGATGAATGGATAAACAAAGTGTATATCCATACAATGGAATGTTAGTCATAAAAAGAAATGAAGAACATGCTACAACATGGATGAACTTTGAAAATATTGTGCTAAGTGAAAGAAACCAAACATAAAAGGCCACATCTTACATGCTTCCATTTATATGAAACATGCAGAATTGGCAAAACCAGAAACAGAAAGTTGATTAGTGGTTGCCAGGGGCTGGGAAAGGGGAAATGAGTGACTGCAAATGAGTACAGGGTTTCTCTTTGGGGTTATGAAAATCTTCTAAGTTTATTTATTTATTTATTTTTATTTTTTTTTTTGAAAATCTTCTAAGTTTAGATAGTGGTGATGGTTGTACAACTTAGCGAACATACTAAAACATCTACTGAATGATATAAATTTAAAAGGCTAAATTTTATGGTATGTGATTTATATCTCAATTAAAAATAAAAAGAAGGGCAGGGGCGCCTGGTTGGCTCAGTAGATAGAGGATGCAGCTCTTGATCTCAGTGTCATGAGTTCAAGCCCCACGTTGGGTATGGAGCCTACTTAAATTAAAATTTAAAAATTTAAAAAATTTGTTTTAATTAATAAAACAAAAAGGAGAGCAAACCCACAGATTAAGAGAGACTGAAGAAACCTGTCAACCAATCACAATATATAAATCTTATGTGACTCCTGATTCAAACAACTGTTAAAAAATGTAAGACAACAGGAAAATTTGAACAGTAAAAGAATAGTGAATGATAATAAGGAATTATTGATAATTTTAAAGGTGTGATATATTAAAATATTATGCAGAGTACCTGGTTGGCTCAGTCAGAAGAGTGTGTGACTCTTCATCTCAGAGTTGCGAGTTTGAGGCCACATCAGGTGTACAGATTACTTAAATAAAATTTAAAAAAAAATGCATCCATTCCACACAGATAGAACTTAGGTAAAAACTAACACCAAAGGCAACACAAAAGGGACAAAGAAACAAAGAAACAAAAGGCAACTTGTAACCAGAAAGGTATATGCTGTGAAGAGGAGCAAGTCACCTCCTTTATTTTTTTTAAATGTTTATTTACTTTGAAAAAAGAGAGACACAGGAGCAGGGGAGGAGCAGAGAAAGAGAGGGGGGGGAGAGAATCCCAAGCAGGCTCCGTGCTGTGAGCCCGGAGCCCAACACAGGGCTCTATCTCACCACTGTGAGGTCTGGACCTGAGCATAAATCAAGAGTGGGCCGTTTAACCAACAGAGCCCCCCAGGAACCCCCATCTACTTTGCTTTATTAATTGGGCTTGTCAAAGGCTATTTATAGATTGGTGGTCTCCATTTTAACATTATTATAAAAATAACTAAAGGATTATTTATTGAACACCTACTATACACACCAGATGTTCTCCAGGAATACTAAGAGGAAACCGATTAGCATTCTTCCTTCCAAAAGCCTAGTAGGATCTTAAAAGGTCACATCACAAGAAAAACCATTTTGTAAGTAAGTATGGTGAGGGATGTTAACTAGACTTATTGTAATGACCATTTCACAACATATACAAATATTGAATCATCATGCTGTACACCTGAAACTGATATAATGTTATATATCAATTATACCTCAATTTTATTTTATATTTTTAATGTTTATTTATTTTTGAGACACAGAGGGACAGAACGTGAGTGGGGGAGGGGCAGAGAGAGAGGGAGACATAGAATCTAAAGCAGGCTCCATGCTCCAAGCTGTCAGCACAGAGCCTGACACAGGGCTCGACCCCATGAACCATGAAATCATGACCTGAACCAAGGTCGGACGCTTAGCCGACTGAGCCACCCACGCGCCCTATTATACCTCAATTTCAGTAAAAAGCCTACAAGGGATAAGACACAAATAAGTGTAATACTGGGAAGAATGTGTTAAGTAACATACTCTGGGATTTCAAAGAGATTACTTCTAGTTGGTAAGATCAGGGATGACTTGGTGAAAGAAACAGCGCTTAAATCATGCTTTGATTAATTGGGGGAAGTTGAGTGTGTAAATATGAACAAACAGTAGAGTAAAACAGTAGGTAGGACCTAAGCAGAAGAGGTCTACTCTGAGACTCTCTTTGAGTCATTCCATTATACAGATACAAGCAAAATAAGGCTTCTGAAGTAGTACCAAAGTGCCCACACTAAGTATGGCTCTAAACCTTGAAATACCCAAGACACCACAATCAGAGGGACCATGAAGCTGACACAGGTTTCTATTCACTATGTCATTCATGTCACCTCTGGAAGGTATGGTCACCTCTAAACAAGATAAATTTAACCTGTTCTAAATTAGAATTCATCTTCCTAAGTGCCTTGACATAATAAAGCTTCCCCTTCATATCAGTGTTCACCAATGTCAAACATTTACTTATTTTTTTTTCAATGTTTATATATTTTTTGTGAAAGCAAGACAGAGAGAGCGAGGGAGGGAGAGAGAGAGGGGGGGACAGACAGAATGCCAAGCAGGCTCCACGCAGTAAATGTAGACAGAGCTCAATACAGGGCTCAGTCTCACAAACCATGAAATGATGACCTGGGCCAAAACCAACAGTCAAGACGCTTAAATGACTGGAGCCACCCAGGAGCCCCAACGTTTAACACTTATTAAATTTTTTTTTCAACGTTTATTTATTTTTGGGACAGAGAGAGACAGAGCATGAACAGGGGAGGGGCAGAGAGAGAGGGAGCCACCCAGGCGCCCCGTGTATACTGTATTTTAATAAATGTTTGGGGCGCCTGGGTGGCGCAGTCGGTTGAGCGTCCGACTTCGGCTCACATCACGATCTCGCGGTCCGTGAGTTCGAGCCCCGCGTCAGGCTCTGGGCTGACGGCTCAGAGCCTGGAGCCTGCTTCTGATTCTTTGTCTCCCTCTCTCTCTGCCCCTCCCCTGTTCATGCTCTGTCTCTCTCTGTCCCAAAAATAAATAAATGTTGAAAAAAAAATTTTTTTAAATAAAATAAAATAAAATAAAATATACACAACAAGGTAAGTTAATTTTTTCTGACTGTAATTTGACCTGATTTTCTTTGGGGAAGAATGAATAAATATGATTCTCTATAAGGTTGCCTTATTTATTTATTACATTTTTGGAAAAGAACATTTAGACCTAAAAGGACCTTTCAAGAGCCCGTGGTGGTTTTATAGATGTAAAAACCGAGGGCCCAAAAGTTAGATGACATCTCCAGGATTGTTGAAAGCAAAACAACAACAAAAAACCATTAAGTTGAGCTTCGTCAAACAACCTTCTCTTAATACTTAAGATGGTTTGAGTATATTATCATTTGTGTTTGGATTAAATAACAACTCTCTTCTACCCAGATTTAACTACATGGATCAGAAAGTTCTTGGAGTAAAGAAACCTAAAGAATTAGTTTCTGTTCTGCCTCTGTCACTAATTATATATTGCATAAGTCACTTAATTGCTTCCCCAAAATAGAGGTTTATATGAAATCTACAGTGCCTTTGCATCTTTACAATTCTAAAGTTAAGCATTTGAAAATTTTATAGCAACTAAAAGTGTACAATACCCCCACTTTACACCCACTACTCCAGTAGCAATTACTTTGGAACAGTATTTTACATTAATATTAAGCTGCTAAAAGGCAAACTGCCTCATCAAAACAAATCATGTGTGTGCAGACAGAGCTGTGTCTGAGATAAGCTGCCATACCATGTCTTCATCCCCACTAGTGATAAAGGTCTGAGAATAACAGGTAGTGATCCACCATAAACACGCACAATTCCCAAAAGAAAAAAAGCTGAAGATTTCCTCGAACCTCTAGATGTTCCATATTCCTCACTCCCAGAACTAGGCAGTCACTTTTTCCTTTGTAAATGACTGCAATGATATCATCATATACACATATACGTGATTCATGATCATATTAAGGCTAGTTTCTACAACTGTCAGAGAGGATCACTTTGTCTTTCCTGTTTGCATGAGGTAATTACAGAGAGAATCAGAGGGATGATTACAATAAAATCTACACCTCATACAAAACCTAAAACTTGAAAGTTACTCAGTGAGAGTTTTAAGCTCATCCCAAGTTTCTTGTAGAGAATGAAAATAAAAGGACATGTTCTCACTTTCGGCAGTAAAAACTTTCTACTTGAAGAATAAACAGTTGACAAGTCAACAGAAACTCAAGAACTTTCTTCTTCTTTGCTGTACTCTCAAACAACAGTCAAAAAGATACATAAAGAAAACAAAAGCTGTGCAGCTGCTATGTTATATACAAAGGTAAATAAAAGCAATAATAACCCCCTAGTTGGGGACTGTTATTACTATGTAGGATTTCAGTTTCTCCCTCATTATGTGCAGATCATTCACAGGAACCCAAATTTAGCTTTCTAATACTAATGACTTTTGGAACGGAATGTCATCATTTATATTCAATGTGTCCAGTCTAGTTTACTCATTGCTATCCTGAGTGAATAAAACAGCATTCTGTAAGTAACCAAAGATTTTACAGACTGTTGCTACCATGAGACTTCATATCAAGTTTATGCAATTCTAAATTTATTAAGACAAAGAACGGACCATACTATCTAACAAATGTTAAGAAAATAAGAACATGTTCTCATTAATTTGCAGAAAACTAGAAAGAAGATCTAATCAAAAGATGCCCTTTTTTGTACTTCACTTCATGACAAAGTCATCATAAGCCATTTGTTTCTGCATTTGTTCATTTATTTTCCCTACTAGGACTTCCTAATATGGGACATTTTGCATTAACTTCTTTGCATTAACAAAGGAAATTTATTTTTCAAAAATCAACATTTATTATACCTAAAACTGTCAATACTGTGTGTCAACTTTAAAACTTTGAAAAAAAGAAAAACAGGAAAATGACATACCCACAACCCTCCCACCAACATTTATGTACTGATATCTTCAACTTACTCTGAAATGCATTTAAAAAATTAAAAATTAAAAAAAAAAAGGTGGAGAGAGGGATGGATGGATGATTAAATGAGCAATAAAATAAACATAGAGAAATGTTAATTATAGAATCTAGCTGCTGATGGGGTGCCTGGCTGGCTCAGTCAGTGGAGCATGAGACTCTTGATCTTGGGGTTGTAAGTTCAAGCCTGTACTGGCTGTAGAAATTACTTAAAAATAAAATCTTAAAAAAAAAAATGTGGGTGAAATAACTGTGAAGTTATTTCAACTTTCCTAGATGTTTGAAAGTTTTATAATAAAATGCTGAGGAAAAATCATCTTTCAGAAGTTCTGATACAACTTTTACACGGAATAAATCTTACAAAACGTGACCTATTTGGACATTTCTACTATCTAGGAATCTTTTAGTAAAAGAATAAGACCCAAAAACATTATACAGAAACAATACTTAATAATTTCTTAACACTCAGCAGAGCAGAATATACCGAGATAAGTTTTTCTCCTGAGTACACCAATCTGTGGGTATCTGGCTCTTGCCAAGTCCCATATAATTTTTTAAAATATGCATATTTAAATATGACACAACTGTATGTATATGCACATATTCAAACAACATGCAAAATTTAATGTTTATCATTCAATACCTAAGGCTTTATCATCTCTCAGTTATCAATGAATTAAAAATATTAAGTTCCAGGGCGACTGGGTGTCTCAGTCGGCTGAGCATCCAACTCATGGTATTGGCTCGGGTCACCATCTCACGATTCATGAGTTTGAGCCCCACATCGGGCTCTTCGCTGATGGTGTGGTGCCTGCTTGGAATCTGGTCTCTCCTCCCCTTTGCCCCTCACCTGCTTGTGCTCTCTCATATATTAAGTTCCAAGAACTTTTCAACAAACACGATTTTTGTAAAGACTATCTGTATTTGGTTTATGTACTACAAGACTTTAATTTTGCTATTAAAATTATAATATGCTCTAAAATGCACTAAATACACCCAGGATGTAAACAGCCAAGGAATTTAAGAATCCCTATCCCAATATTGAGCCTCCCAGTGGAAATGAAAAACGGGAGTTTTTGAAACATTTATGTCCAACAGTAAAGTTTATGAGGCAAACCTTCTGGGTGCGATTTATTTGCCTGAAGCTGAAAACAAAAATCCTTCAGTGGTTTAAAAACCAAGCATGAATCCTACCCCTCCACCACCCAAGTTCTCATCTAAAAACGCTGTCAACAGAACTGAATAGGATTGGCACCAAACTATACTGTCACCTCTCAAGTGTGTAGGAAGATGCTTTAAATCAATTAATGAATTAACGGAATAAAAAAAAAATCCTTCAAAAGACTTAAGAGCATAAAGTACAACTAAGTCACTAGCTCATCTGGAACCAAAGAATTTCTCCTACTTCATAAATATCCACAAACTTTGGCTTTATCAGCCAAGATTTCGTGCTGTCAGCACTGTTTTGTCCCATCCTCAAACACATTAATCTTCTCCGTCTCTACAATAGATGAGAACATGAAGATCACGCATCTGAAGGCAAGGAACATCTGAGGAAGGGTGCAACCCCTTCTTGTCGTCCCCCCCCCCCCCCCCCCCCCCGCCCCGTGAGAGTTCCGATTACGATGTGCCACCTACACATTTTACTTCGGTAAGTTCCTTGAAAACAGAAAGCCTGTGTTCTCTGTTACTCGCTCACATCTCCCTAACGCCCCATACACGGCATGTACTGGGTAACACTGACAAACGGACACACCTAAATTCTGTAAGTAGCGAAAGGTTTCAGGGACACCTGGGTCCTACAAAGTAACGTCACAAGTTCCTCCTTCCTGTTCCATCTTCCTTTCGAACTTTCCTCTATTTCCCCCTTCCGAACAAACAAAAGAAGTCCTGAACACCAATGGGTCTGGATTCCGAGTATCAAGGGCCTACCAAACCCCGGGGATGAGAGGAGAGCCGATTACCGAAGAAAGGGAGCCCCCCCCCCCCGCCCCCCGAGGAGACCAGCCTGCAGAGCCCGGCCCCCAGGGAACCCTCTGGACACTAGCACCGAGGTCTGCAGCGAGACGGTCTAAGCCACTCCACTACGCGGTTCTCCAACAGCAACACCCCGGGCCCAGAAGAGGAGGGTGCCCAGCTGGGCAGGGAGAAGGGGCGTGGGCGCAACGGGAAAGGGACTGCAGGCAGGTCCGTCGGATCGCCTGGGAGGTCGGGCACAGGGCAGGGAAGTCCACACGGCTCCCCGAGCCCCGAGGGAAGTGTCCGGCTCCAGGCCCTCTGGGCGGGACTCCTCTGGCCCCAGCACCAGGCCGTCTGGCAGGGACAACGGGCAAGGGAAGCAGACCCCGGCAATCCGGACCGGCTCGGATCTTACCATGGTGAGGACGGTGATGGGGCTCACTCGCGCTTCCGGCTCCACTGGGGCTGGGGTCAGGGGAAGGGGAGCACCGGCCGCTCCGGACCTGCCGCCCCCCTGTCAGGAGCCGCTGCCGCTTCGCCTCTTGCCAAGATGGCGGCCTCGAGCCACGTCTCCAACCGGAAATGGCGCGGGTCAAAGGGCGGAGGGCGGGGCGCCGTGGGGTGGGGATGTGCAGTACCCGGCTGCTGGGCAGGTTTTGCCAAGGAGGTATAGGAGGCTCACGCTACAGCTCCGAAAGCTCCTGTGTCTGTGCTTTCATAGATTGTCAGCGCGTTCGCTTAATTAGCAACACCTCTTACAGTTTATAAAGCTCTCGCAGCCACCGTATTATTTAATATACAAACTAACTGGTGTGCATAAGGGACTAGTATTCAGAATATATAAAGAACTCTTAGAACTCAGTAATAAAAATAGGAGCTCATTTAAAAATGGGGACGTTCCGGGTACCTGACTGGCTCAGTGCAAAGAGCATGCGGTTCTTGATCCTGGGGTTGTGAGCAGGAGCCCCACACTGGGTGTAGAAATGAGTTAAAAATAAATAAATAAGATAAATAAATAAAAATGGGCGAACTAGACAAGTCTCCACAGAAGACAAAAAGGGGTGCCTGGGTGGCTCAGTCAGTTGAGCTTCTGACTCTTGATTTTGGCTCAAGTCATGATCTCAGGATGGTGGGATCGAGCCCCATGTCAGGCTCTGTACTGACAGTACAGGGCCTGCTTAGGATTCTCTTCCTCCACCCCTCCCCTGCTTGTGTTGTCTTTCTCTCTCTCCCTCTCTCTCTCTCTCTCTCTCTCTCTCTCTCTGTCTCAAAAATAAACAAACTTAAAAAAAAAAGTAAAAAAGATATACAAATGACCAATAAGCACACAAAAAGATGCTCAACATCCTTAGTTCTTAGGAAAATGCAAATCAAAATCACAATGAGATACCACTTCACACCCACTAAGATGGCTATAACAATAAGTGTTGGTGAGAATGTGAAGAAATTAAAACCCTCTCCCAAGGCTGGTGGAAATGTAAAATAGTGCAGATGCTTTGGAAAAAGAGTTTGGCGGTTTCTCAAAAATTAAACAGAGTTGGGGCGCCTGGGTGGCGCAGTTGGTTAAGCGTCCGACCTCAGCCAGGTCACAATCTCGCTGTCTGCGAGTTCGAGCCCCGCGTCAGGCTCTGGGCTGATGGCTCAGAGCCTGGAGCCTGTTTCCGATTCTGTGTCTCTCTCTCTCTCTGCCCCTCCCCCGTTCATGCTCTGTCTCTCTCTGTCCCAAAAATAAATAAACTTTGGAAAAAAAAAATTAAAAAAAAAAATTAAACCGAGTTACCATATGATCCATCAATTTCACTCCTTGGTACATACCCAAGAGAATTAAAAACATATGTTCATACAAAAATTTGTACACCGATGTTCCTAGAAGTATCATTCATAATAGCCAAAAAGTGGAAACAATGCAAATGTCCATCATAGATGAATGAATAACAAAATGTGTCATATTAGTCATAAAAAGATAATGATACATGATACAACATGGATGAACCTGTTAAGTAAAGGAAACCAGTAACAAAACACCATAGCTTATGTTGGAAGACTTGCTCTGAACCTGTTCATTCCATTTATAGGAAATGTCCAGGGTCAGCAAGTCCATAGAGGTAGAAAGTAGCGTTGCAAGGGATTAGGAGAGGGAAGAAATGGGGAGGGAGGTTTGTTCTTTAAAGTGATGAAAATGTTTTGGAATTAGAGATGGTGGTTACACAATCTTGTGACGATACTAAAAACTAGATTGTACACTTTAAAAGGGTGAATTTTTATGGTTTGTAAGTTGTATCTTTATTTTGTTTATTTTTATTTTTTAATGTTTATTTATTTTTGAGAGAGAGAGCACGAGCAGAGGAGGGGCAGAGACAGAAGGAGACAGAGCATCTGAGCACAGAGCCTGGTGCAGGGCTCAAACTCATGAACTGTGAGATCATGACCTGAGCCGAAGGCAGACACTCAACTGACTGAGCCACCCAGGTCGCCCTGAGATTTTATTTTTAAATAAACATGGGGTTTGAACTTACAACCCCAAGACCAAGAGATCAAGAGTCATATGCTTTACCGACTGAACTAGACAGGTACCCCCAAATCATATCTTTTAAAAAGTGTTGTGTCGACTTTGGCTCAGGTCATGATCTCACAGTTCGTGGGTTTGATCCCCCATATCGGGCTCTGTGCTGACATCTCAGAGCCTGGTCTGTTGGCATTTCTCCCATGCCAAGGGTCAGACTCAGAGTATAGCTGATTCAGCAGTTGTTCCCTGTGTCCTATATCATTTTGTCCCACACTACTAGCTCAACTCTGCAGCACTCATCCCCTGCAGCCGTGGAAAAACAGCATTCTTTTATTGAGTGTTTATTTTGTGTCAGGTACTTTGCACATTATCTCCAGTCCTTTACGACAATCCAGATAAGGACACTGAGGATCAAAGAAGTTAAACACTTGCCCAAACTCAAACAGCCTGTAAATGATAGAGCCAGGATTGAAACTCCGGTTTCCTCATGATGACGCTGCCCCCTTTTTAGCTCTTGTTTATTCCTTAATACTTACTGAACACTTACAATGAGCCAGGTTTTACTCTAAATTCTTCACACAAATTATCTCATTTCATCCTCAAGAGAGTCTCTTTCCCCCAGTCATCCAAGATGCCGAAAGGAAAGAAGGCTAAGAGGAAGAAGGTGGCCCTGGCCCCTGCTGTTGTGAAGAAATAGGAGGCCAAGAAGGTGGTCCCCTGTTTGAGAAAAGGTCCCAGGACTTTGGCACTGGACAGGACATCCGGCCCCAAAGGGACCTCACCTGCTTTGTCAAATGGCCCTCATACATCTGGCTGCAGTAGCAAAGGGCTATTAAATATCAACATCTAAAAGTGCCTCCTGAGACTAACCAGTTCACTCAGGCCTTGGACCGCCAAACAGCTAGCTATTCAACTGCTTAAGCTGGCTCACAAATACAGACCAGAGACAAAGCAAGAAAAGAAGCAGAGGTTGTCAGCTCAGGCTGAGAAGAAAGCTTCAGGCAAAGGAGATTTCCCCCACTAAGAGGCCTCCTGTCCTTCAAGCTGGGGTTAATAATGTCACCATCTTGGGGGCGCCTGGGTGGCTCAGCTGGTTAAGCGTCTGACTTCGGCTCAGGTCACGATCTCACAGTTCGTGAGTTGGAGCCCCACGTCGGGCTCTGTGCTGACAGCTCAGAACCTGGAGCCTGCTTCGGATTCTGTGTCTCCCTCTCTCTCTGCCCCTCCCCTAGTCACACTCTGCTCTCAAAAATGAATAAAAACACTGAAAAATTAAAAAAAAAATAATGTCACCACCTTGGTGGAAAACAAGCTGCTGGTGATAGCACATGATGTGGATTCCATTGAGCTGGTCTTCTTCCTGCCAGCCCTGTGTTGTAAGACAGGGGTTCCCTACTGCATTATCAAGGGCAAGGCCAGGCTGAGGCATCCGGTCTACAGGAAGGCCTGCACCACTGTCACCTTCACGCCAGGTAACTTGGAAGACCAAGGAGCTCCGGCTAAGCTGGTGGAAGCCATCAGGACCCATTACAACAACAGATACGATGAGATCCACTGTCACTGGGGAGGTAACATCATGGGTCCAAAGTCAGTGGCTCCCATTGCCAAGTTGGAAAATGCAAAGGCTAAAGAATTGGCCACCAAACTGGACTAAGTGGACGTTGTTGAACTTTCTGTACAGAAAAGTAATAACAAGTTCTCTTTCAGCCAGTGTCAAAAATAATAACAATAAGGGGCACCTGGGTGGGTAGTTATCTGACTCTTGGTTTTGGCTTAGGTAGTGATCTCACGGTTTATGGGATTGAGCCCCATGTCAGGCTCTGTGCTGACAGCTCAGAGCCTGCTTGGGATTCTCTCTCTCCCTCTCTCTCTCTGCCCCTCCCCTGCTCATGCTCATGTGCTCACTCTGTCTCAAAATAAATGAGTAATCTTAAAAATAATAATAATCCTCACAAGAATTCTGTGAAAGAGGATCTCTAATAATCTCTTTTACAAGGTAGAAAGAGGAAAACTATTCTACCACAGGTGTTGGGCTAGAGAGTAGCAAAGCCAGGATTCGAACAAAGGCTGCTCAACTTCAGAACCTGTGCCCTTAAACCCTGCATTATAGAATACTCACTCTTACTGCAGTTTCATTGCTAGTGGCTTTCTGGCAGAATCTTTACAAAGCTCACATATTTTATTTTTTTTAAGTTTTTTTTTTATTTATTTTTGAGACAGAGAGAGATAGAGCATGGGCAGGGCAGGGGCAGAGAGAGAGGGAGACACAGAATCCGAAGCAGGCTCCAGGCTCTGAGCTGTCAGCCCAGAGCCTGACGCGGGGCTCGAACTCACGGACCGCGAGATCGTGACCTGGCTGAAGTCGGACGCTTAACCGACTGCGCCACCTAGGCGCCCCCCAAAAAAGTTTTTTTTTTTTTTTTTTTAAAAAGTTTTTTAAAACTTATTTTACATTCCTGGAGGGATGTAAGTCAAACTGTATTTTTAAATTTTGGTTATAAAAACCATATTTTTAAAAAGGCAAATTCTTAATTTAAAAATAGTAAAAAATCTTGCCTGGAATTATTGTTTTCTTGTGGCCACTTCTGGGGATGTTCCATACTGACCACCGAAGTGCAGTGCAAAAGGGCAGTGCGGCAAAGACAAACTGACAAGTTCTTTGGAAATACAACATCAGCTAAATTAAACTGCCAAAGAAAAGCACCCTTGCAAACACGCTTTCTGAGGAGGGCCTTAGGGGCAGTATGTCTTAATGGTTCACAGCAGGGATTTAGAAGTCGGACTGACCCGCGTTTGACTCCCATTTTGACCACTTACTAGCTGGGTCTAGGCAAATAATTTTAACTCTCCTAAACTTCCATGATCTAATCTCTCAATTGGCGCGAACATCTGTTTCAAAAGGTTGTGAAGTTAGATAATCCATTAATAAATAAGCCTATATAATCTGAGTGCTCCTGCGTGGGGAGTGCTCAATAATACATATGCATTATTATTAGCAATAACAGAGGACACAAAAATTTTTAAGTATTTTGCAGTTCCATTTTTGGCCGGAAGTGTCTCTCATTTTCCTTTTTAAAGCAACTTTCCTGCTTTTGTCTGGCAGGTTTTCAGGGTCAGTTTCCGATATTCTTTTCTCTGTTTTTCTCACCCTCTCTCTGACTTCCCAAATTAATTTTTTTTAATGTTTATTTATTTTTCAGAGAGAGAGAGAGCGCGCACGCACGAGCAGGGGAGGGGCAGAGAGAGAGAGAGACACAGAATCTGAAGCAGGCTCTGAGCTGTCAGCACAGAGCCCTAAGGGGGCCTTGAACCCACTAACGGAGAGATCGTGACCTGACCCGAAGTCCCACTTAACCGAAGTTACAGCTTAACCGACTGAGCCACCCAGGCACCCCACTGATTCCCCAAATTAACTATGTCCATGGTTATGAAATATTTATCCCTTATGTCTTCATTCATCATTCCTCATTCACCCATCCAACGCGCATTTTAAAAGTGCCTAAGTGGGGCGCCTGGGTGGCTCAGTCGGTTAAGGGTCCGACTTCAACTCAGGTCACGATCTCGCGGTCTGTGAGTTTGAGCCCCGCCTCGGGCTCTGGGCTGATGGCTTGGAGCCTGGAGCCTGGAGCCTGCTTGGGATTCTGTGTCTCCCTCTCTCTCTGCCCCTCCCCCGTTCATGCTCTGTCTCTCTCTGTCTCAAAAATAAATAAACGTTAAAATAAAATAAAAGTGCCTAAGTTATGCAATGCCCTAACGAAGCTCAGTCGTCAGCAAATAAAAATATAGGAAACTAGGTTCAATTTGAATCGCATATAAATAACGATTTCTTGATATAAGCATGTCCCATGCAATGAGACACTGTGGAGGGGACGGACTATAATGTAGTACAAGTGCTATAAAAGCACATTCAAGGTGCTTCGAGGAATACTGCCTCGAGAGTCAGCCTCAATTCCGATTAGACTGATTTAGAACGAATTGCCTTGTTCTAGCGGGAGAAATGTACACAGCGTTTCCAGATTGGAGGGCTAACTGTACGAACCGATACTCATCAGCCGGCTCTGCCAGCCGTGGTCGCTAGATGCCGCCACAGACGCATTTACTGAAACCATAGAAAAACAGGCGACTAGCCCGCCCAGAGAGGCTTCATGCAAAACCCTCCAGATCCTCCTCGGAACCTCCGCTGCTGGGAGAGATGCAAAGCGCGAGGGGAGTAGGTCTCACGAGAGCGGAAGCAAGTCTCGCGATTTTTTTTTTTTTTTTTTTTTTTTGCCTCCTAGCGTCTGGCAACAAGGCAGGCAGCTCCAAGTCGAAGCCCGAAAGTGGCCTCGTCTGATATTGGAGTGAGACTCCGGCCGTAGGCTGGGGTTCTTTCCATATAGAGGAGACGGATTCAGAGGGGCTACAGGTAATTCGTACTCACCTTAGCAGAAAGAGAAGTCCCTTTCTCCCTCCCGGGAGGAATCTCCACTCCCCTTCCCTCCATCCCCCCATCTCTTCCTATCTCCGTGACAACCGTTACTTCTCTTCCTTCACGCCACCAGCTATCATTCGGCTTCCTTTACTTCCCCAAGAAACTTCAGTGGGGTCCGACCTTCAAGACAGGGGGTAGAGATGGGGGTGATGCGCTTGGGATTATTGGATGGGACTGAGAAACTGGAGTTTACCCTCTCTGCAGGTAAACAAGGGGACTCCAGAGACAGAACTCTTTTTACAACCTCTACACCCCCTAGCTCCCTCCCCCCAGCCCCGACACCCCAACAGCCTTGGGGGAAAGTGACCATAAGGAGAGAGCTGCCTCTTAAGACAAATACTGTTGTGCC
This sequence comes from Prionailurus bengalensis, assembly GCF_016509475.1. NCBI lineage: Eukaryota > Metazoa > Chordata > Mammalia > Carnivora > Felidae > Prionailurus > Prionailurus bengalensis. The sequence goes on along the minus strand of NC_057346.1, from coordinate 16,216,766 downwards.
CGTGTGCGTGCATCTTACAGCTTTGGGGAGCTGGTCCCCTCAGTGGGCTGTCGTTTCCCTCCACGATTCCCTCGATCCTCAGCCAGCCTGCCAGCAGTTCCTAAACAAGAGCTGCAGCAGAATGATTTAACTGCTTGACTTGGGCCAAGAAGCCAAGGAAAATTTGAATGGGGGTAAAGGTTTCATGTAAAACTGGTGTCTTGGGTAAGGAAGAGGAACCACTACTGGTTTGGAATCAGCTCATATCCGGAGATACGAGCTATGTAATTATGTCTCCTTTTACCTAGACCAAAATTGTAGAAAACCAGACCTACGATGAGCGTCTAGAGATTAACGACTCTGAAGAGGTTGCAAGTATTCATCCTCCAACCCCCAGACCCAAAGGTAAGAGAGGACGGGAGAGGAAGGAAATAGCTCTCAGAACAAAAGAGCAGGATGGATTCATGAATGTCTCCAAGAAGTTCCTGTTTTACTGTAATAGCAAATGTTGGCTTTCAGAGTCCAGTTTGGCGAACAATCGGCCATCGTTTCCAACTAGTTAAGGGAGGAGAAAACCCAGCCCCCCAGACGCAGGGTCTTCCTCCAACCTGACCAGTGTTCCCTATCTCCGGTGGCTTGGTGCTACGGCTCTGCTCACAGTCGGCCAGGGATTCACGTTTGTCTCTTTGCTTTAACTTCTCAAAACTGGTTTTGCACAGTTTTGAAGATGCTTCAGTAACCTGCCCTTAACTTGCGATCCCAGTCAAAATCTCAGTGGAACGTGTTAACAGGACTTGACCCCCTCATTTAGTCAACACACATGTTTTGAATGCCTACTGTGTGTCAGCCTTCTGCCTGGCACTAGGTATACAGTATTAAAAGAGACACTGACCCTGCCATTCGATGCTCGTAATCACGGGAGACAGATGACAAATGGACAAACAGACACAATGACAAATGTGGTGAGTGCACTGTTGGAGGCAAAGAGTGTGATGTTACAGAGGATAATGATGAGGAGTGGGATCTTCTTTTGATAGGGGGGTCAGGGAAGACCTGAGGGGGCGGTGACATTTGAGACTGAAAGATGAGAAAAATCCAGATATTGAGGAGAAGTGGGGCAGGAAAAGGAAGAAGCAAGTGAAACGTGAAAAGCAGTTTGGGTTCGTTTGAGGCCTTGAAGGAGACCAGCGTATGGTAGGAAGGAGTGGTTTCCAAGGCAGGCAGGCAGGAGGTAAGTAGGGAGCCAAGGCTCCTGTTGCAATGGCGAGCTGAGGCGATAGTGACCCGGATGTGGTGAGGAAGGGGAGCGTAGAGAGGAGAGGAAAATACAAGATACTTGCTGATGGATTGGGTTTGGCTCTTGAGTTAGGAATCAAGGATGACCTCTGGGGTGGCGGTAAATATACCTAACATAAAATTTGCCATTTTAATCATTTTTGAGTGTACGATTCGGTGGCATTGAGTGCATTCATATTGTTGTGTAACTATCTCTACTGTCTATTTCTAGAGCTCCTTCATCATCCCGCACAGAAACTACTCGTTAAACAATAACTCGCCATTCCCCTCTCCCTGGCAGCCCCTGGTAACCTCTGTTCTACTTGGTCTCTATGACTTCACTTATTCTGGGCTCCACAAAAGTGGAATCATACAATAGTCCTTTTGTGTCTGGCTTATTTCACTTAGCATCGTGTTTTCGAGGTTCATTGATGCTATAGCACGTGTGAGTTTCCTTCCTTTTTATGGCTGAATAATATCCCATTGTAGGTATAACTGCATTTATCCACTCGTCTATCGATGAACACTTGGGTTTTTTCCCTCTTTTGGCTATTGTGACTCTGCTGCTGTGAACACGGGTGTCCAAGTATCTTTTTGAGTCCCTGCTTTCAATCTTTTGGGGATATATGTATACCTAGACAAGGTTTTTGACTTGAGCATGCTTATAATCTTGCCGGCTGTTGACATTACAATTTGTTTTCAGTTTGGGCAAGGTAGCAGGCTGAAAAGTGGTGTTTAATTGGCATTAATTTGATTTACATTTTTTTAAATGTTTATTTATTTTTTAGAGAGAGAGAGAGAGACAGAGCACGAGCAGGGCAAGGGCAGAGAGAGGGAGACACAGAATCCGAAGTGGGCTCCAGGCTCAGAGCTGTCAGCACAGAGCCCGATGCGGGCTCAAACTCACCAACGGTGAGATCGTGACCTGAGCCACCCAGGTGCCCCTGGCTTAATTTGATTTAGAAATCATTGAACATGGTTTCCATGCCAGTTACTATCTTATATCTGGTTATACTTTTAATTGTTCAGAATATTTTTATTGCTTTTCTGGACCCTGATTCAGTTCATATTTGTGACTATTACTTGTCAGGAGCTGGGTCAATTCCTTTCACCTGAGTTTTGTCATTTGATCCTTGTAACGGTCTTGAGTGATGGATGTCACTGCCTTCCTTCAGATGTGGGAATACTGAGACTCAGGCTAAGAGTTTCAAGCCATAGAGTTGCTCTTCACTCCCGGCCTTCCCAGTGTGTAAACTAAGGGCAGATTGTATATAATTTATGTAACGGCAGATAATCCACTAGTATAATGTCTAACCTAATGCCTTATGCACACTAATGCTTAGTATATATATCCTGAATTGAGTTGACAAAGCCATGACTAGAATTCAGACTTCTGTCCTTTAGCCATAAAGCAGAGCATAACAGGGGCGCCTGGGTGGCGCAGTCGGTTAAGCGTCCGACTTCAGCCAGGTCACGATCTCGCGGTCCGGGAGTTCGAGCCCCGCGTCAGGCTCTGGGCTGGTGGCTCAGAGCCTGGAGCCTGTTTCTGATTCTGTGTCTCCCTCTCTCTCTGCCCCTCCCCCGTTCATGCTCTGTCTCTCTCTGTCCCAAAAATAAATAAACGCTGAAAAAAAAAAAAAAATTAAAGCAGAGCATAACATACTATAAACCAAAAATATTTGTCTTTAAAGATCATATTACTAACCTAAAAGGAAAACTTTTCTTCTAAGGACTTCTTGGTTCTGCCCAGCTTCCTGACAAGACTATGGCTGACAACAGCAGTGATGAGTATGAAGAGGAAAATAACAAGGTATAGTATGACCCACAGTTTCTTGTGGACTTGGGAGTTGTCAGTAGTTACTCTGGGTGACAGTAGGTCAATAGTAAACATGCCTTTTTTTTTTTTTTTTTTAAGTTTTACTTATTTTTGAGAGAGGGAGAGAGCACACAGGAGTTGGTGGGAGGGGCAGAGAGAGGGAGACACAGAATCAGAAGCAGGCCCCGGGCTCTGAGCTGTCAGTGCAGAGCCTGACGCGGGGCTCAAACTCATGAACGGTGAGATCATGGCCTAACCCAAAATCAAGAGTCAGGATGCTTAACCGACTGAGCCACTCAGGCGCCCCAGCAGTAAACGTTTCTTGACTACGCACCTCCAGGGGTTGGGTTGGATACCTTTGAGCTCATGTAGGAAAATCAGGAGCAAAGAGCCTTAAGATTTTGATTCCTTCAGAGTGCTTGGGTGGCTCAGTCATTAAGCATCTGACTTCAGCTCAGGTCATGATCTCATGGTTCGTGAGTTTCAGCCCTGCTTCAGGTAAAAACACAAGCCGCTTAGGGTGAGCCCCGCTTCTCTCTCTGTCTCCCCCTTGTGGGATTTTCTCTCTCTGCCCCTTGCTCACTTGCACCCTGTCTCTCTCTCTCTCAAAAAAAGAAAAAATTGTTTCCTTCTGGAGTCAAGCCTACTATTACAGCTGACTTTTTGGTGAGGAATATATATATTTCATATATTTCATATAATATAGGCGTTGTTTTTGCAAACTTTACGGACAATGAGAATCAACTAGAGTACTTACCTTTAACAATACAGATGTCCAGTCCCCACCCAGAACTACTGAATCAGGATCTTGAAGGTAAAAGCCGGAGAATTTATATTTTTAGCAAGCACTCCCAAGTAATTCTTATGATAAAGCGAGTTTGGAATTATTGGTCTAGGCATCTGTTCGTTGTCAACATTTGTGATACTGCCAATATTTTGGGAAAGAGACTTTAATTTTGAAGTTTTAAGACCCAGATGTCACTTTGTTGTTGGTTCTGTGAACCTGGAGGATTGCTCTGTTTCCGAAAGAAAGATGGCAAGATGCCTCCAGCTCTAGGCAGGACCCTACAGGTGCACACGTGCTCTCCTACACAGCCATTGTGTTCAGCCTTAGCACGTGATCCAATGGTTAGTTACCTTTTGATTATCCTTCAAGAACAGGAGCTTTGAAACAAGTGAAGAAGGATATTTGAAGTAATGCAAAAAGCTATAGTAATATAGACTGATTGTAGAAAATGTAGCTTTTTATACAAGGTCACATTTTAAAGTAGTCCTGCTTTGGGGCACCTGGCTGGCTCAGTTGGAGGAGCACGCGACTCCTGACCTCGGGGTTGTGAGTTCGAGCCTCAGGTTGAGTGTAGAGATTACTAAAAATATATAATAAATAAATTATTAAGAAAAATGAAGTTGTTCCACTTGGTGACTAGTGTGCTGTTTTAACATCTTACCCACAAAGTAATTTTTTAGGCATCTGTCTGTGGCATAGGAAGCCCTCTGCCTTTAGATCAGAGATTTTGCAAAACATAGCTTTGAAGAAGCAGACAAAAGACAAGTGAGCAGTTTTCCTAATTTGGCCTCCTAGTTTTACATGTTCACCCTAAATTTTTCTAGCCTTCATCATGCTGTGACCAACATTCAGGACTCAATTTATCTTTTTAATTTAGTGTGCACCTAGAATCAGAGAGGTTATTTTTAATAACCTTTAAATTGGCCATCAGTATTCTTAAAAAGCTGCCTTTGCCAAATTACTTCCTGTGTGATGAGGGATTGCTTTGGCAGATTTTGAGTTAAGAAAGAGCACTAGGGGCGCCTGGGTGGCTCAGTCGGTTAAGCGGCCGACTTCGGCTCAGGTCATGATCTCGCGGTCCATGAGTTCGAGCCCCGCGTCGGGCTCTGTGCTCACGGCTCAGAGCCTGGAGCCTGTTTCGGATTCTGTGTCTCCCTCTCTCTGACCCTCCCCCATTCATGCTGTCTCAAAAATAAATAAACGTTAAAAAAAAAAAAAAAGAGCACTATAGGAGACCCTTATCTATTGTATACCAATAAAGCACAGTCATTGAATAAATTCTGCAACTGGGTGCCATTTGTCACACACATATTACAGTTAGTTAAAATATATTTTTATATATAATAATTCTGTGTTATGCCTACAGGAACCTGTGACCAAAAGCATTTTTGATGTTCTGTAATATGTCACAGTTTTATATGCCAATAGTTGCTTGACTGTAAGAGAAACGTTAAATAATTTTTAAAACTGGAGCCAAACATTTGTTAACCTTGGCATAAGCCATATGGCATATGGAAACCAAGCTTTCGAAACCTACTTTTAGGGGCATCTAGGTGGCTCAGTCAGTTGAGCATCAGACTCTTGATACTGGCTCAGGTCATAATCTCACGGTCGTGGGACTGAGCCCCGTGTCGTGCTCCCTCACCCTCTCCCTCTCTGACAAAAGAAATAAACATTTTTTTAAAAAACCTACTTTTATTTTTTTAATTAATTAATTATTGTTATTTTTTTTTAAGTAAGCTGTATGCCCCATGAGGGGGTTAAACTCACAACCCTGAGATCAAGAGTCTCATGTTCTACCAACTGAATCAGCCAGGTGCCCCTCAAAACCTACTATTTATTTTATTTTTATTTTTATTTTTATTTTTATTTTTATTTTTTTTTAACATTTATTTATTTTTGAGACAGAGAGAGACAGAGCATGAACGGGGGAGGGTCAGAGAGAGAGGGAGACACAGAATCTGAAACAGGCTCCAGGCTCTGAGCTGTTAGCACAGAGCCTGAGGCGGGGCTCGAACCCACGGACAGTGAGATCGTGACCTAAGCCGAAGTCGGACGCTTAACCGATTGAGCCACCCAGGCGCCCAACCTACTATTTATTTAAAAAAAATATTTAGAGAGAGAGAGAGAGGGAGGAAGAATGCCAAGCAGTCTCCAGGCTCAGCACACACAGCCCAACACAGGGCTTGATCTCACAACTATGAGATCATGGCCTGAGCCAAAATCAAGTGCCGAACGCTTAACGAACTGAGTCATCCAGGTGCCCCCAAACCTACTTTTAAAGGAGACCAGCTGGTCATCCTTCGGGTCCTAAGTGAGGGCATGCCACAGGCTCCGGGCCACAGAGGCAAAGACATGGACCCTGTCCCAAATGCCCCTGCAAGTCCCAAAACTGGACTCCTCATACCCTTGAGAGTGTGGGATGATACTTAGAGAACCAGAAGGTCGGAAAGGTAGGTTGTAATGCCAAGGACAGAAGAGTCTCTTATCTTGAGATATAACATATAGTCGTTGCATTTGACTTCGGGGGGGAAGGGACGGGGACTATGGGCAGGTCCAGTACCCACTGAAGAGAAGTGTGACTGAATGGAAGTGAAAAACCCATAGTCTCTGGAACTGCTGATTGGAATTCGGGGACGGAGTTGATTCTTTTGATAGTCATTAGCAGCTTACTCTGGGCAGTCTTGCAAATTAAACACTAGATTTCCTCCCCGTGAGCTTTGTGAGTATTAAGATTCCCCTAAAATTGTCTTCCAACTTCATCTGCCCTCATTTCCTTCCAAAATAACTAATCAGAGTTGCTTTCCTCTCCTTCAAGAGTCTCTAACTTTTAGAGTTGGAGCTGACTGGGGGTCTCCTAAGTAAAAGGTAAAATAGATATCTACTGGATAAAATCTATACCCAGGCCTCAAGGAGAAAAATCGAATGTGGTTATAGAAAGTGAGGCCCCAGGGTGCAGCCAAGCAGGAAAAGACGACAGTCCTTGGGGCCTTTCTGGGGAGAGCCACCCTCTCTTTCTGGTCATTTGGTGCCAGGCGGGAGGGTATGTGTGGGAGCACTAGGAGGGAATGGGGCATAGGCACACTAACCTTCTCTTTATGTAGCTCTTTCTGTGCCCACCCTGCCCTACCTCAGGAGAAGAAGAAGCCCTCGCAGCTGACACCTCAACGGGGCTTCAGTGAAAATGATGATGATGACGACGACGACTCCTCTGAGACGGATACTGATGAAGATGATGATGATGAAGAGCACGGGGCCCCTCTGGAAGGGTGAGGAAAGCCCTGCCTCGCTGAGGACACTCAAGCCAGGGAGGAAGACACATCAGTTAGGAGTGAAATTCTAGCATCTCCTTTTGATCCTGCTTAGGATTTTCAGGTGTCTCAGAAGCCAGCATAATGCGTTTTCCTTCTCTTCCGGCCACACTGCCTCATTGAGTCCCATGACATCACTTGCATTATCTGAAATATTTGCACGTTCGGTGGTTTCATGAGGATTTGCTGAGTGAATATAAAAGGTGGTCCCTGCCTTCAAGGAGCTCTAATGTTGGGAACGAGGAAATAACATTTATATACATACACAAGCAATTCTGTTCAGCAAGGAAAACATACAGGCACAGGAGAGTTTCTAGTTTAGGCTCAGATCTTTGTTGGATGGATAGAGAATAAGTGCTTGCGAGCCCTACACTGAAGCACGTGTTCCTGGCTGGTGTTTCAGTAAAAACATCTCTTGGGGCACTGGGTAGCTCATTTGGTTTGAGCATCGGACTCTTGATTTTAGCTCAGGTCATGATCCCAGCATTGTGGGATCGAGCCCCGCCCACGTAGGACTCCACACTTTAGTATAGAGCCTGCTTGGAATTCTCTGTATCCCTCCCTCTGCCTCTCTCTCTCACTCTCTCTCTCAAAAAAAATCAAAAAACAAAAACAAAAGAAAAACCTCACCCTGTTCCAGTCCTCGGGATAGATTATTCATGACCCACCCCTATAGGTTTTGTTTTTTTTTTAATTTTTTTATATATGAAATTTATTGTCAAATTGGTTTCCATACAACACCCAGTGCTCATCCCAAAAGGTGCCCTCCTCAATACCCATCACCCACCCTTCCCTCCCTCCCACCCCCCATCAACCCTCAGTTTGTTCTCAGTTTTTAAGTCTCTTATGCTTTGGCTGTCTCCCACTCTAACCTCTTTTTTTTTTTTTTTTTCCTTCCCCTCCCCCATGGGTTCCTGTTAAGTTTCTCAGGATCCGCATAAGAGTGAAACCATATGGTATCTGTCTTTCTCTGTATGGCTTATTTCACTTAGCATCACACTCTCCAGTTCCATCCATGTTGCTACAAAAGGCCATATTTCATTTTTTCTCATTGCCACGTAGTACTCCATTGTGTATATAAACCACAATTTCTTTATCCATTCATCAGTTGATGGACATTTAGGCTCTTTCCATAATTTGGCTATTGTTGAGAGTGCTGCTATGAACATTGGGGTACAAGTGCCCCTATGCATCAGTACTCCTGTATCCCTTGGATAAATTCCTAGCAGTGCTATTGCAGGGTCATAGGGTAGGTCTATTTTTAATTTTCTGAGGAACCTCCACACTGCTTTCCAGAGCGGCTGCACCAATTTGCATTCCCACCAACAGTGCAAGAGGGTTCCCGTTTCTCCACATCCTCTCCAGCATCTATAGTCTCCTGATTTGTTCATTTTGGCCACTCTGACTGGCGTGAGGTGATACCTGAGTGTGGTTTTGATTTGTATTTCCCTGATAAGGAGCGACGCTGAACATCTTTTCATGTGCCTGTTGGCCATCCGGATGTCTTCTTTAGAGAAGTGTCTATTCATGTTTTCTGCCCATTTCTTCACTGGGTTATTTGTTTTTCGGGTGTGGAGTTTGGTGAGCTCTTTATAGATTTTGGTTGGATACTAGCCCTTTGTCCGATATGTCATTTGCGAATATCTTTTCCCATTCCGTTGGTTGCCTTTTAGTTTTGTTGGTTGTTTCCTTTGCTGTGCAGAAGCTTTTTATCTTCATAAGGTCCCAGTAATTCACTTTTGCTTTTAATTCCCTTGCCTTTGGGGATGTGTCGAGTAAGAGATTGCTACGGCTGAGGTCAGAGAGGTCTTTTCCTGCTTTCTCCTCTAAGGTTTTGATGGTTTCTTGTCTCACATTCAGGTCCTTTATCCATTTTGAGTTTATTTTTGTGAATGGTGTGAGAAAGTGGTCTAGTTTCAACCTTCTGCATGTTGCTGTCCAGTTCTCCCAGCACCATTTGTTAAAGAGACTGTCTTTTTTCCATTGGATGTTCTTTCCTGCTTTGTCAAAGATGAGTTGGCCAAAGTTTGTGGGTCTAGTTCTGGGGTTTCTATTCTATTCCATTGGTCTATGTGTCTGTTTTTGTGCCACCACCCCTATAGGTTTTAATCAAAGTGGATTCTAAGGCCCATCCATTTCATATACCATTACTGGTTAAAGTAATGATGGTGTAGCCAATCAGTGGAATTCTGTCTGGCCATTAAAAAGTATAAGGCAGCACTCTGTGCACCATAAAGAACAATCTCCAAGAGACAGTGTTAAATTTTAAAAAGGTATAGAAGAGTGTTTACGCTGTGCTACTAGGGTATAAAACGAATATTACGTAGACTATTTCTAGGAAACCCTAGAAACTAATCCTAGTGATTACTTTGGGGAGGGGAACATGGTGGCAAGGGGACAAGGGTGGAAGTGAGCCATAACTTTTCACTTTGTACATTTTATGCCTTTCCTTTTATATCATCTGTATGTATCACTTATTAAATCAAGCAGTTTAATAAAAAGTTACCTGTGGACTATCCACCCACAGGTAGACACTAAGCAAATGAGGCAAAAGTTTAATCCCAGACTGACTTTTCATGTTTCCCAGCTTACTTCATGATCATATCCTGCTTTCATAAATTACAGAATCTGGGGAAATGGAAACTTCAAGTCAATAATATATTTAGTTTTGGGCACCTGGGTGGCTTAGTCGGCTGAGCACCCAAGTCTTGATTTTGGCTCAGGTCGTGATCTCATGGTTCGTGAGATGGAGCCCCGCATCAGCACGTGCTGTCAGCGTGGAGCCTGCTTGGGGTTCTCTCTCTCCTTCTCAAAGTAAATAAGTGAACATTAAAACAATAATGATTTATTTCTGTTTTTTGCTAAGCTACCCTCCTCAGACCTTTGTTAATAACTTTCCAAGTCACCTATATACTTTGCCAATGTTTATTACATTTTACTTAATTATAATTAATGTGTTCTACTGGTTTTGGTTTTTGTTTTTGTTTTTTACTGTATACATTTCCTATATTCTGTATTTAATAACTATACAATATTTGGGGGCACCTGGCTGGCTCAGTCAGTAGAGCATGCAACTCAATCTCTGGGTTGTGAGTTCAGGCCCCGCATTGGGTGTAGAGCTTACTTAAAAATTAAAAATAATAATAACTACTAAACATTCAAATTGACATGTCTAACCATCTCTCAAGTATTGGGTATTTTGTTTCTAATTTTTTACCTGTCTAAATAACACCGTTAAGGGGCACCTGGGTGGCTCAGTCGGTTAAGTGTCTGCCTTCGGCTCGAGTCATGATCTCATGGTTTGTGAATTCGAGCCCCACATTGGGCTCTGTACTGAAAGTGCAGAGCCTGCTTCGGATCCTCTGTCCCCCTGTCACAGCCCCTCTCGTGCTCACTCTCTCTCTCTTTCTCTCAAAAACAAACATGGAAAAAATTATTAAATAAACACTGTTAAAAGCATTTTTTTTTTTTAAATTAAGATAGGCTCCAGGCCCAGCGTGGAATCCAAGGCTGGGCTTGAACTCATATTGAGATCAAGACCTGAGCTGAGATCAGGGGTCAGAAGATTAACTGACTGAGCCACCCAGGTGCCCACTGTTAAAAGCATCTTTGTAAAAATTCTTGTTTTTCTTGGGACAGATTATTTTCATGTCAGAAATTGAAATCTCATGTTGTCAGTTATACTTGAATTTTTAAAAATTGCAATCTCATACCATATTTTCTCTCCATCCCTTTCATTCAAAAAAGGGAAACAAAATGTATGCTTCATTCTAAAATGTTTAGCAATTGTTTTCCATTTTCTGCGACTCTTTTCTTCTTCATTGGCAGAGATAACCAAGCTAATTATGATCCATTCTAAAGTTGCCTTGTGAACCACCCAGGAAGGGCAATTGTGGGCAGGGCAGAAACAAGGTTCAGAGTCAGGGAGTCTGTGGTCAGTGAGGAGGGGGCTGAACCAGGGCTCAGCCACATCTGCTCTTCTCTGGCCACCTCGAACCATATTTTCCTTTTCACAGGGCCTATGATCCTACAGATTATGAACATTTGCCAGTTTCGGCTGAGATTAAGGAACTCTTCCAATATATCAGCAGGTGAGCACCAGGCCCTTCCCCCATGACCTCCCCAGCCGTTTCCTACCTCCAGTCTGAAATGGGGCCATTCTCCTTAGATTTTTTAACCTGAACAGTAAAGTTCGTTTCTCTGACTTTCTCCACCTAACCTTGGCAATGTCTCCTAGGTACACCCCTCAGATGATCGACCTGGACCACAAACTGAAACCTTTCATTCCTGATTTTATCCCCGCTGTTGGGGATATTGACGCATTCTTAAAGGTACAGTCGAAACATCCTAAAAATGACTCCTTAGGTGTTTCTTCTGACCCCTCTCTTACTCTTAACAATTCCACTAATTTCCTTGGCTAGCACTGGCTACCTTCATATACATTCTTCATTTCATTGGCGTTCTTAATCTTGCTCTCCAAATTCTATTCATTGTATTAGGTAATAACTTTATTCTACCATTATATGTTAAAAATTTGTCATTTATTTGGCTAATTATCCGCTTTATATTTAAGATACTATAGATAATGTGTTTTGTAGTAGATGGTATTTTAGTACAGCATGGTATGCAAGCATGCTTTTTAATACTAGTAATAATGATGAACCGGAAGAGTTCTTCCTCTTCAGCTGATTGGAAACAACAGATATGGCCTTTTTATGTATGCCCAACCCCATTTTTTCCTCTTTCTTCCTTTCTCTTAACCAGGTCCCACGTCCTGATGGAAAGCCGGACAACCTTGGCCTGTTGGTATTGGATGAGCCTTCTACAAAGCAGTCAGACCCCACAGTGCTCTCTCTCTGGTTGACTGAGAATTCCAAACAGCACAACGTCACAGTAAGATACTAGTCCAGTCCAGGCCCCAGCTGGAGATGGCCAGAGGCCCCACTGGTATCTGTGCAGTTGACTTACTATCAAAAGGGGTAGCTTGGTTTCAGGCCAGCCCTAGTTTTAAAAAGTTTTATTGCGATATAATTTACTTACCATGAAACTCTCCCTTTCAGATTGTACAGGTCAGTGAGTTTTAGTGTATTCACAGAGATGTATAAACATCACTGCTATCTCATTTAAAAACACACCTTTGGGGTGCCTGGGTGGCTCAGTCAGTTAAGTGTCTGATTTTGGCTCAAGTCATGATGTCGCGATTCGTGAGTTCAAGCCCCACATCAGGCTCTGTGTTGACGGCTTAGAGCCTGGAGGCTGCTTCAGATTCTTTGTCTCCCATTTTCTCTCTCTGTCCCTCTCCTGCTTGTGCTCTCTCTCTCTCAAAGATAAACTTAAAAAAACAAAAACAAAAAAACAAAACACAAAGTAGCTGAACCATTTTACTATTCTACCAGTAAGGAATGAGAGTTCCAGTTGCTCCACATCCTCACTCACACTTGTGATTGTCTGTCTTTTTAATTCTAGCCATCCTAGGGGCGCCTGGATGGTTCAGTTTCTTACGCATCCAACTCTGGCTCAGGTCATAGTCTCACAGTTCATGGGTTTGAGTCCTGCATCCAGCTCCATGCTGACAGTGTGGGGCCTGCTTGGGATTCTCTCTCCCTCTATCTGCCCCTCCCCCACATGCACGCTCACTCTAAATAAACACACAAACAAACAAACTTAAAAAAAGGAATTGTAGCCATCCTAGTGGTATGAAATGCCATCTCAGTGTGGTCAGTCTTGTCCTATTCACCCACCCCCTTCCCATGGCTCCAGAAAATTTTATCAGGTTTTCCTCTAATCTTCACTTGGCTGCTGTTAGGCTACCCTATTCATCGGCTGTCTGCTATTTAAGAAACAACAGCGTATGATGATCCATCCTGTTAAAATAAGAGAGCTATTTAATGTCATCAGCCAGGGTTTCCCCTTATTTTTCTAGCAACATATGAAAGTAAAGAGCCTAGAAGATGCAGAGAAGAATCCCAAAGCCATTGACACATGGATTGAGAGCATCTCAGAATTACACCGTTCTAAGCCCCCTGCGACTGTGCACTATACCAGGTAAGAAATACACACTCTTCACCAGAGGAACCCCTGGTGACCTTCCCCACTTACGGATCCATTGCTTCTGAGAAGAGGGCCCACAGGCTGAGGACATACCAGATCAACCTGAGGTTCTGTGGATGCGGCCAGCCTGAAATCCTCATGTGGCTGACTGACCACCTTCCTTCATCCTAGAATCTCATGACCCAGAGGTTGCTGATGTTACCCGTTTACCTGTCCTCGTTTCCTGTTCATATTTACCTCTGTGTTTGTAGGCCCATGCCTGATATTGACACGCTAATGCAGGAATGGTCCCCAGAGTTTGAAGAGCTTTTGGGCAAGGTAAGTGGAGGGAGCAGGGGCCACGAAAGTGTAGCATTTACTCAAGTGCCCAGTGTTTGCTCTCTTCCTGTATTTTTTTTTTCTTGAAATATATACACACACACACACACACACACACACACATATATGTTTTAGAGAGCGAGCATGAGAGTGCAAATGGGGGAGGGGCAGAGGGAGAAGGAGAGAGAGAATCTCAAGCAGGCTCCATGCCCAGTGCAGAACCTGACATGGGGCTTGATCTCATAACTGTGAGATTATGACCTGAGCCAAAATCAAGAGTTGGATGCTTAACCAACTGAGCCACCCAGGTGCCCCTAAAGATTTTTTTCTAAGTAATCTCTACACCTAATGTGAGGTTTAAAATTATAGCCACTTAGGGGTGCCTTGGGTGGCTCAGTTGATTTAGCATCCGACTTTGACTCAGGTCATGCTCTCATGGTTCCTGGGTTCCAGCTCCACGTCGGGTGGCTCTGTGCTGACAGCTCAGAGCCTGGAGCCTGCTTCAGCTTCTGTGTCTCCTTCTCTCTCTCAGCTCCTCCCCTGCTCACATCTGTCTCTCTCTTTCACTCTTTCAAAAATAAACATTAAAAAAAATTTTTTTTTCAAACTTACAACCCCAAGATCAATAGTTGCACGCTTTACCAACTGAGCTACCCAGACGCCCCTCACTGTCCTGATTTCTAATAGTATGGACCATGCTTGCCTATTTTGTGTGTGTCTAAATCTAATCACACTCTTTTGTGTCTTATTTCTTTTGCTTTTAAGAATCTTAAAAATCGGGGCACCTTTGTGTCTCAGTCGTTTTAGTGTCCTACTTTGGCTTAGGTCATGATCTTGTGGTTTGTGGGTTCAAGCCCTGCATCAGGCTCTGTGCTGACAGCTCAGAGCCTGGAACCTGCTTTGGATTCTGTGTCTCCCTGTCTCTCTGCCACTCCCCTGCTCGCACTCTGTCTCTCTCAAAAATAAAAGAAAAACATAATGGGATAAAGAAAAACTAAGGGGCACCTGGGTGGCTCAGACGGTTAAGCGTCTGACTCTTGGTTTGGGCTCAGGTCAGTATCTCACAGTTTGTGAGTTTGAGCCCTGCATCAGAGGCTGTCAGTGTGGAGCCTGCTAGGGATTCTCTCCCTCTCTCTCTACCTCTCTCTCTCTCTCTCTCTGCCTCCCTCTCTCTCTCTCTGCCACTCCCCTGCTCACACACTGTCTCCCTCAAAAATAAATAAAGCATTAAAAACATTTTTAAAAAACTTCAAAGGCATAATGGGGAAAATGTGACATTTTAGATTTGGAAATGAAAAGTTCTCAGTACCAGTACTTACCATTAAACAAAGTTAAAGAGTGATGAACTGAAAAAAATTATATATTAGATTACTGTCCAAGCAAAGAGCTCTTCTATATCAAGAAAAGGAAACTGAGCAAACACAATTTACAGTTCCTTGGCTATCATATTTAAAATGGCCACACCATGGGGTGCCTGGGTGGTTCAGTCGGTTAAGCGTCCGACTTCAGCCAGGTCACGATCTCGCGGTCCGGGAGTTCGAGCCCCACGTCAGGCTCTGTGCTGACAGCTCAGAGCCTGGAGCCTGCTTCAGATTCTGTGTCTCCCTCTCTCTCTGACCCTCCCCCGTTCATGCTCTGTCTCTCTCTGTCTCAAAAATAAATAAACGTTAAAAAAAATTTTTTTTAAATAAATAAATAGATAAATTGGCCACACCAGCCATACAATGTTCCTCACCCCCTTGCCCTGCTTTTTCTCTAACACTTACCTTCTGACATACTCTATGCCTTACTTATTTCGGTTTTTGTTTCTTCCTATCAAAACTCCCTATAAGCTCTGTGAGGACAGAGTTTTTAGGTAAATGTTTATTTTATTGAGGAACAGTGGTAAAAGCCAAGAATTTGAAAACAATCTCTTTCCTGAAAGCATTTTTAAAGCTGTAGCTGAGGAAAAGTGTCTGATTAGGGAACTGAATAGACTGTAGTACATTTATTTGGTGAAATACTTACATAGTAGAATATTATTTGGTTTTATTTTACTCTGATAGGAGAAAATATTGGGGCGCCTGGGTGGCACAGTCGGTTAAGCGTCCGACTTCAGCCAGGTCACGATCTTGCGGTCTGTGAGTTCGAGCCCCGCGTCGGCTCTGGGCTGATGGCTCGGAGCCTGGAGCCTGTTTCCGATTCTGTGTCTCCCTCTCTCTCTGCCCCTCCCCCGTTCATGCTCTGTCTCTCTCTATCCCAAAAATAAAAATAAAATAAAATAAAATAAAATAAAATAAAATAAAATAAAAACGTTGATAGGAGAAAATATCAATGACGTGTTAAATGAAAACAGGAAATTGCAGACCTACCTACACTCTGATTTTTTGTAAAAAAAGAACAAAAATTGTTTACAGAGCCAATGGTTTTTAAACTTACAGTATGACTTGTTTAGACCCAAAGCCTATCACCTCATCTGTCATATTCCATTTTTTCTGTTCCTATAGTGTTCCATGCCCATTAGGCATTATAACACCAAGTAGCCATAAATACTTGGCCGTGGCCTGGGATCAGCCCCTTCCTCACACATACACACCGGAAGATAGCATGGCAGTGTATTTTACTTATTTTTATTTATTTATTTTTTTGGTCCCGTTAGATCATCCACTATGGTTAATGAATGTCACCAATCTCATTTTATTGATCAGAGGGAAAAAAGCACATTGTATTGTTTGCCAGGGCTTTCATGACCCAGATTGGGTGGCTTAAACAACAGAAATTTATTTTCTCACACATCTGGATGCTAGAAGTGTGAGGTCAAGTTGTCAGCAGAGTTGACTTCTTCCAGGGCCTCTCTCCTGGCCGTCTTCCCTCTGTGTGTGCCTGTGTCCTGATTTGCTCTTCTTATAAGGACACCAGTTACTGGATTAGGATTCACCCTGATGACCTCATTTTAGCTTCATTATGTCTCTTGAGACTGTGTCTCCAATACAGTCCTATTCTGAGGTACTGGCTGTTAGGGCTTCAATATAGGAATTTGGGGGGAGCACAGTTCGGCCCATGACATGCCTTATGCTGGGAGCTCTCTTCCTTCAGAGAGAGGGAGGGGTGCTGGCCCCACTGAAGCTTCAACCTTGTGACTTTGGTCCGTCCCACGCTCCTCCTAGGTGAGCCTGCCCACGGCAGAGATCGACTGCAGCCTGGCAGAGTACATTGACATGATCTGTGGTAAGTTCCCCCATCCCTTCCCGGTTCCGTTTCTGGATGAATACATTGTGGGCTTTTGAAAAGCCTTGTTTACTCTCAGAAGACAGCATCTTGAGTTACGGCCCTCGCTTTAAGCCAGCTTACTATTTGGCAGCATTGAAGGCGGTATTTGGGCTTAGGTGACTCCCTGCCAGGTGTTTAACCCCCAGAGGCATAGTAACACGTCCCATCTGGGAGGGGCTTGGCTATTCTAAACAGATAATTCCCGGTTTTGTTTGGTTCTGCTCATGGGAGTTCTTGATTTCAGCCATCCTCGACATCCCTGTCTACAAGAGTCGGATTCAGTCCCTACACCTGCTCTTTTCCCTCTACTCGGAATTCAAGAACTCACAGGTGAGGCTAGCATTAGAAAGTGCTTTAAGCTGTAGCGAGATCACTATAGTCTCCACTCCTCCGAGTTGGCTGTGACGTGTCCTTTGACAAGGGAAGGATCCTTTGACAAGGATGTTTCTGCTGGAGTTACCATCACCCTTCTCTGTCATTAAAAGAGCAGCAAGCAGGAGGGTTGGGCTTTCACAGGAAGGCAGGCGGAATGGCTGTGGGCCTTTGGCGTGGCCAGGCTTGTGAGGGTCTACCAAGGACACTCCTGGTGGGAGAACCATGTGGCCTAACGGATGGAAGCAGGACAGAAGGAGAGGGGTTCATCTTTGAAGGAGGCGGGGCACATTTCTAGCTGTTTTTCAAAAACAGCACCAAGGAATTGTTCCGAAATGGAACCTAGAAAAAACTGGAGCATTACGGGTGGTGAAGAGGTTAGTTCTTGCTCAGATATAGCAGCCAACGTACCCAAACTCCGTGTACCCTCTCCTCTTTCCTCACAGCATTTTAAAGCTCTAGCTGAAGGCAAGAAAGCATTCACCCCTCCATCCAACTCCGCCTCCCAAGCTGGAGATGCAGAGACATTGATCTTCAGCTGAGACACCTGCCCAGGTCACGCTGTTGCAAGGCTGTGCTCGCTGAAGAGAGATGGCCGTCAGCCACGTGGCGTCCTTGCCTCACTCAGGGACGTGTGCTCCCTGCTGCCCTCTCTACCAGAAAGTACAGTGCACGTTCCTTAAATGGCTTCTGCCTGTCTCAGGTTTCCTTCCCACGGGAATTATGCATCTATGCCATGGTGGGGATTTGAGTTAAACAGAAGGATTGGAATGTCTGGGATTCCAGGGTGCTCAGGTTGGGAGGGAAGCTTAAAAGATGTTCTTTTTGAGATAGCGACGGAATTATTTTCTTTCATTCTTCAAGTTAGTTGGCAAAGATTTTGCAAATAAAATGCTGTATCTTTCAGGTTGTCCTGCTGTTCTGTAATGTGAAAGAGAACAGACGGGCTCCTGGTGGCTCAGTCAAACATCCAGCTCCTGATTTTGGGTCCGATCATGATCTCATGGTTTGTGAGATGGAGCCCCATGTCAGGCTCTGCGCTGACGGTGTGGAGCCTGCTTGGGATTCTCTCTCTCCTTGTCTCTTGCCCTCCCTGACTTGCGAGTGCCCTCTCTCAAAATAAGTAAATACACATTTAAAAAGAAAAAGACAGGGGCGGCTACGTGGCTTAGTTGGTTAAGCGTCGGACTTGGGCTCAGGTCATGATCTCGTGGTTTGTGAGTTTGAGCCCGTGTTGGGCTCTGTGCTGACAGCTCAGAGCCTGGAGTCTGCTTTGGATTCTGTGTCTCCCTCTCTCTCTGCCCCTCCCCCATTTGCATTCTGTCCTCTGTCTCTGTCTCTGTCTCTGTCTCTCTCTCTCTCAAAGTAAACCAAAAAGAAAAGAAAAGAAAAGAAAAGAAAAGAAAAGAAAAGAAAAGAAAAGAAAAGAAAAAGATTGAGCACCAGGCAGAGATAAGGAACCAGGCCTAGTAATGGCATTAAGTGAATAGCGGCTTCAGCAAATCAGCTTGTGAAATAAAATCAAATCCCAGTTCTCCAGGGTTGGCAGTAGAGGGCGGTTATTTTCTCCCGGAACTTCCTTTTTCTAGGGGTCTCTCACCAGTGACTGCTGCCTGCCTTACCTGCCTGTCTAGCTCCAGACCTGTCTGGTTGTGGTCTCCAGAGAGCCTAGCTGTTGCACAGTGCAGGTGGGTGGGAGGTGACTGTGCCTTGGACCGGAGTGAAAGCAGTGGTGGTAAAGATGGACCGATTCAGGAAATGATTTGGCAGCTATGTCAGCCAAGCTCCAGTCAGGAAGTCAGAAACCACACTAGCTACTTCTGACAGAGGGTGCTAAATGTGGGACATTGGTCACAGAGTGTTGGAAGGCCCGCGGAGCAAAAGGGAGAAGGGAGAGCGTGCCGCAGGAAGAAGAGGCTCGAGGGAGGCGTCCGCCGCAGGTGCCGGAAGCAGAAGGGATCCTGCAGTGGTCTTGATGGGCTGCGAGGGTGCCACACTCAGGCACCGAAGTGTGCACACCGTCCCCTCACTACTACGGCAACCGCGAGCGACGGCTGCTCCTTCCTTTCTCTGCCTTCTGTCTGGCTGGTGCCTCCCATTGGCGGAGATCAGCAGCTGGCAAGGGGATGCGGGAAGCCCGGCAGCACGAGACCTCACAGAAGGGAGGGGTGGGTGAGAGGCAACAGAGGGAGAAACAGCAGGGGTAGGACCGACAGAACTTGCTGATAGACTGGATGTGGGGGTGCAAGCAAAGGAATCAGGGATGACCCCCAGGCATTTTGGCTTGAGCAGCTGAAGGGATAAAGGAGCTACGGACTGATATGGGGGGAAGTGGGGCAGGAACTGGTTGCGGGGAGAATTGCAGTAAAATGCTACACCGTCAGGGGCGCCTGGGTGGCTCAGTCGGTTGAGCGTCTGACTCCGGTCATGATCTCACGGTCTGTGGGATCAAGCCCCGTGTTGGGCTCTGCACTGACAGTGTGGAGCCTGCTTGGGATTCTCTCTCTCCCTCCCTCTCTGCCCCTCCCCCACTCGCATGTGTGCGCGCTCTCTCTCTCTCTCTCTCTTTCAAAATAAATAAACTTTAAAAAATGCTACACCGTCAGCCTAATACATATACAATAAACACACAGGAGGGAAATTGTTTCTGATCGACTCTTAAACCAAGTGTGATGTTCACATCATGCTTCAATTTGAGGAGCAGGAACTTTTGTGCTCAGGCCTCGCTTTGACATCATACTGGAACCCCAGGGGCTCTGCTCTCAACTGGATATCACCAATGCTCTCATTTAACTCATAGGGAAAAAAAAAAAAAACCAAAGTATGATAGTAACTCAAATTCTCCATTACGTTTTCAGGGAACATTCAGATTGCCTTCTTTGGCTAGAGCTAAGACTTAGCACTAATGAAAACAGTTGAATCTTGGTATCCACAGTAGTTATGTTCTATAAAGCCACCACAAACACCCAATTAGCAAATACTGAACCATCGCTCCTAGGGGAAATATGAGATTAGGCTTCTATGTGCCCCGGTCATAACATTTTCATCAACCAGCCATTGATTCATTGAACTCACAGCCACGAGCACTGTAAATCATGCTGTACTGAAGTTTATCTACCACACTTTCTCCGTGAGCCACATGGTGGCCTTACTACACATAGGAACACTAGACAGCACCTCACTGCTATGCTTGGGGGTCATTTTAAATGTTTGTATTTTTATTTTTGAGAGCGAGAGAAAGCACATGAGCAGGGGAGAGGCAGAGAGGGGCGGAGGACCCGAAGCCAGCTCTCTGCTGACAGCAGACAACGAGATGAGGGGCTTGAAATCACAAACCGTGAGCTCATGACCTGAGCCGAAGTCAAACACTTAACTGACCGAGCCCCCCAGGCGCCCCTGCTTGCAGGTCATTTTAAATAGCAAAATCACCAACAATAAGCAGAAAATGTAGCAATACATAGAAAGTGCACAGAGCACTTGTTTCCAGTATGACAGCTGAAACCAGAAAGCAGAACGTCACCTTTCTCCGCCTCAGCATGGAAGGTAGGTGTCAGGTGACTTACATTTATCACTGCTCTGAGCATGTCTGCAAATAACCGTGAAAACACTACAAGTATTGATTGGGGATTGCAAGCATATTTTAGTAAGCAAGTGGGTTCACAAAGGCAGAATCTACAGATAACAAGGCTCAAGTGTGCTTCCTGCCAAAGTCACTGTTCACGCCTGGCCTTAGCTTACCTCGCTGCTCCAGCACAGCCCTCCCAGACGTTGCTCAGTTGTGGGCTCCTCTCCTCCTCAACACCTGTTGTTACTCCCTTCTGGCTCCTTGCTCTGTGGACCTAGAAAAAAATCCGGTAACTTCTTTACCTCAGTTAACCTAGCTATGAAACAGTTATCATAGTGGCACCTGGGTGGCTTGGTCAGTTAAGCGTCCAACTCTTGATTTCAGCTCAGGTCATGATCTCATGGTGCATGGGATCAAGCCCCGCATCAGTCTCTGCACTAACAGTGTGGAGCCTGCTTGGGATTCCCTCTCTCCCGCTCTCTGCCCCTTGCCCCCTCCCACACATGCTCTCTCTCTCTCAAAATAAACAAATAAACATTAAAAAAAATAAGTAAAAGGAAACAGTTACAACAAACACTAAGTAACTCTTAGGCTTGCCCTGTGGGTAAAACTATGTGAAAAGATGAAGTGCCACAAAATGTAAGATGTAGTAACTATGTTACTAAGTATAAATTTTCAACTAGGCCTCTTGAGACTGCATTTGGCTGCTTTCTCCCTACCTCAAGATCCTCATTTTCCATAATCCCCCAAGGCAAAATACCAAACCAAACTCTGCTTGCTGTGCTCTACCCATATTCAGGAAGTCCTTCTCCTTCTCCTTCTCCTTCTCCTTCTTTTTAAAAATTTTTTTAAATGTTTATTTATTTTTGAGAGACAGGGGGAGACACAGAATTCAAAGCAGACCCCAGGCTCCGAGCCATCAGCACAGAGCCTGATGCAGGACTCGAACCCACGAACCATGAGATCATGACCTGAGCCGAAGTCAGATGCTTAACTGACTGAGCCCTTTAATTTTTTTTTTAATTTTTTTAAATGTTTATTTATTGGGGCGCCTGGGTGGCGCAGTCGGTTAAGCGTCCGACTTCAGCCAGGTCATGATCTCGCGGACCGCGAGTTCGAGCCCCGCGTCGGGCTCTGGGCTGATGGCTCAGAGCCTGGAGCCTGTTTCCGATTCTGTGTCTCCCTCTCTCTCTGACCCTCCCCCGTTCATGCTCTGTCTCTCTGTGTCCCAAAAATAAATAAACGTTGAAAAAAAATTTTTTTTAAAAAAAAATAAATGTTTATTTATTTTTGAGAGACAGAGACAGAACGCAAGCAGGGGAGGGGCAGAGAGAGAGGGAGACAGAATCCGAAGCAGGCTCCAGGCTCCTAGTTGTCAGCACAGAGCTGCATGTGGGGCTCGAACTCACAAGCTGTGAAATCATAACCTGAGCTGAAGGTGGACGCTCAACAGACTGAGCCCCCAGGCGCCCCTGGAAGTCCCTCTTCTATTTTTTTTTTTTTTTAAATTTTTTTTTTCAACGTTTATTTATTTTTGGGACAGAGAGAGACAGAGCATGAACGGGGGAGGGGCAAAGAGAGAGGGAGACACAGAATCGGAAACAGGCTCCAGGCTCTGAGCCATCAGCCCAAGAGCCCGACGCGGGGCTCGAACTCACGGACCGCGAGATCGTGACCTGGCTGAAGTCGGACGCTTAACCGACTGCGCCACCCAGGCGCCCCTGGAAGTCCCTCTTCTAACTAAACCTTCACACAGGCTATTTCCCCTGCTCGAAGTGTCCCTCACCTTCTCTGCTGACCCTAGGCTCTCAACACTTCGAAACAAACAAAATTGAACACAATATTTACATCTTCACTCTCTCCTTTCACCCTACACAATGACAGTATAAGAATAATAATTTTTAAAAAGACATAAACCAGCGAGGATAGATAATAGGAAAGAAAACGATGGGTGATTAGACAGCAACAATTTTGGAAGATGGGTAAGTGGTAACTGATGTAGGGGGGTGTGAGGGGAGCCTGAAGGTTGCCTATAGAGACTGAGAAACTGATAAGCCATCTGACAGTGCAGAGCCCTGGAAAGCGTCAGGGGTTGACAATGCCAGATATTTCTGATGGCACGTGTGCAGGGTGAGGCTGAAAACAGGAGAATTGGTTTAAGGTTTGTAGAAGGACTGGATCCCCAGAAATGTCCCCATCTGTGCTGCCACCTCTTCATCCCAACAGAAGGCGGGGGCTCTGGACATGAGAGTACAAGCAATCTGAGAAGGACAGTAAGAGGGTGGGGGCGCCTGGGGGGCTCAGTCGGTTAAGCGTCCGACCTCAGCTCAGGTCACGATCTCGCAGTTCACAAGTCTGAGCCCCGCCATCGGTCTCTGTGCTGACAGCTGGAAGCCTGGAGCCTGCTTCGGATTCTGTGTCTCCCTCTCTCTCTGCCTCTCCCCAACTCATGCTCTCTCTGTCAAAAATAAATAAAACTTGGGAAAAAAATAAAAAAATAAATAAAAGAAAATAAATAAAAGAAGAGGGTAATACAGAGGAATGAGCCATGAGACCCTCAGCCCCCTTCCATGCTTATACCTCCAAAGCAGAATATTGCAAGAGTCCTCCCTTGGCAAGATGATCAGCCAAAGAGAAGAGACCTATAGATACTGTCAGGGAGTCTTGAAGCAAATAGCAAATATCTGTTTGCTCTCATTTCATGGGTGTGTACGCCTGTTTGCAACTCTCATGTTAAATATCCACGTACAGTCAGAGATTGCCAGACATTTGAAGGAAACCAGAAAAATAGAGACTAAAACTGGCAGAACAAAGGAAATCAGAGAAACAAAGCAGGTAAGCTAAGAAAATTAACAATAGGATTCATAGAGCAGTAGTTCTCAAACTTGGTTGCACATTAGAATCAACTGGAGATCTTTTATTATTATTTTTTTAAGTTTATTTATTTATTTTTGAGGGAGGGTGAGTTGGGGAGGGGCAGAGAGAGAGAATCCCAAGCTGGCTCTGCACCACCAGCCAGCGTGGAGTCCGACGTAGGACTCTAACCCACGAACTGTGAGATCATGACCTGCGCCAAAATCAAGAGCGGGACGCTCAGCCGACTGAGCCACCCAGGCATCCCCAACTGGAGATCTTTAAAAAAAATTTTTTTAATGTTTACTTTTTGAGAGAGACAGACAGACTGAGCACGAGCAGGGGAGGGGCAGAGAAAGGGAGACACAGAACCTGAAGCAGGCTCCAGGCTCTGAGCTGTCAGCACAGAGCCCAATGCGGGGCTCAAACTCACGGACCATGAGATCATGACCTTAGCCGAAACTGGACGCTTAACTGACTGAGCCACCCAGGCACCCCTGGAGATCTTTTAAAGAAAAGTTGCCTCTCACAGACAAGACACCAAACTAATTAAATCACAGTCTCTGGAGGCAGGATGCAGGAATCCATATTTTTTCTAAGCTCCTCAGATTATTTCAAGACGGAGACAAATTTGAGAATTGCTATTACAGAGAGATGAGCAGATTCTACATCTGTGAAGTCAGGAGACTTAACAAAAGGAACATGAAGCAAGAAGATATAACAATTATAAACATTTATACACCTAATAACAGCCCTCAGAACATATAAAGCAAAAGTTGACAGAAGTGAAGGGAGAAATAGTTGTACAATAAGAGCTGGAAACTTCAATACCTCACTATCAATAATGGATGTAACAGTGAAACAGAAGATATATAAGGAAACAAAGGGCTTAACACAGTGAACTAACTCTGTCAGACAAAGGCAGAACACCCTGTCCAGCAGCAAGAGCATACTTCTTAGGTGCACATGGGACAATTGCCAGGATAGGTGCTATGTTAGGCCACAAATTAAGTCTCAATAGATTTCAAAAGGTAGATATCATACAAAGTATCTTCCCTGACCACAATGAGATGAAGTCAGAAATCAGTAACAGAAGCAAAACTGAAAAACCCATAATTTTGGGAAAATGAGAGAATATGCTCTGAACCAATGGGTCAAATAAGAAATCACGAGAGAAGGGCACCTGGGTAGCTCAGTCGGTTAAGTGTCTGACTCTTGATTTTGGCTCAGGTCATGATCTCACACATCAGGGGATCGAGGCCCGTGTTAGGCTCTGCACTCACAGCACAGAGCCTGCTTGGGATTCTCTTTCCTTCTGCTTCTCCACCATGCACACATGTGCTCTCTCTCTCTCAAAATAAATAAATATTTAAAAAAAAAGGGGGGGGGCACCTGGGTGGCTCAGTTGGTCAAGTGTCCGACTTCAGCTCAGGCCATGATCTCGCGGTTTGTGAAGTCAAGCCCTGCATCGGGCTCTGTGCTGACAGCTCAGAGCCTGGAGCCTGCTTCAGGTTCTGTGTCTCTCCCTCTCTCCACCCCTCCCATGCTCATGCTCTTTTTCTCTGTCTCTCAATAATAAATAAACGTTAAAAAAAAAATTAAAAAAAAAAGAGGTCTTAAAAAAAAAAAAAGAAATCACAAGGGAAATTAGAAAATACCTAGAGACAAATGGAAATGAAAACAGAACATACCAAAATTTACAGGACGCAGCAGAAGCAGTGCTCAGAGGATATTTACATTAAAAAAAAGGTCACACGTTAACAATCTAACTTTACAACCTGAGAAACTAGAAAAAAATAGAACAAACTAAACCCAAAGCTAGCAAAAGGAAGGAAATGATAAAGATTACAGCAGAATTAATAGAGAATAGAAAAACAAAAAGAAAACCAATAAAACCCAAAATTGGTTCCTCAAAAAGATTAACAAAATTAAAAAGCCTTGGGGTGCCTGGCTGGCTCCACCGGTTCAGCATCTGACTCTTGATCTCTGGGGTCACGAATTCAAGCCCCATGTTGGGGGAGAGTTTACTTAAAAAAAAAAAAAAAAAAAAAAAAAAGCAGGGTGCCTGGGTGGCTCAGTCGGTTTAAGCGTCCAACTCTCGATGTCAGCTCAGGTCATGATCTCATGGTTCATGGGTTTGAGCCCCACTCAGGCTTCACACGGACAGTGTGGAACCTGCTTGGGATTCTCTCTCTCTCAAAAGAAATAAACTTAAAAAAAGTACCTAGGATCAGATCATGTAGGGCCTTCTAGGCAATAAAAGGGTTGAACAGATTAAATTACTGGTAATAATTCTTCACTCACCTATAGTACGCAGCCCCCTCTTACCATGGCTTCACGATAAGCACAGGATGGTTCCTTATCTTTTGATTTGGAGTTGTACCATATGACTTGCTCTGGGAGGTGAAAAACAACAACAACAAATTGGTTAACCTAATGAGATGAACAAATTTCTAGAAACAAAACCTACCAAGACTGACAAAGTAGAAAGTTTGAGAGACCTGTAGCTAGGAAGGAGATTGAATCAGTAATCAAAATTTTAAAATCAAAGTAGAACAGATTGCTGGTTCCAAGAGGCAATGGGGGATGAGAGAAATGAGTGAACTGCTTTTTTTGAGTTTAAATAAATTGAATAAAATTTTCTAAAAAGTAAAATACACATCACATGAAACTTGTCATTGTAACCATTTTTAAGTATACAATTCAGTGGCATTTAAGTACATTCACAGTGTTGTACCACCATCACCCCGATCTAGCTTTAGAACTTTTTCATCATCTCAAATTGAAACTCTGTTCCCATTAAACAGTAACTCCCACCTTCCCTTCCCCACAGCCCCTGGTACCTTCTCTATTTCTGGTTTCTATGGATTTGCCTATGTTAGGGACCACTTAAGTGGAATCATACAAAATGTGTCTTATTGTATCTGGTTCATTTCGCTTAGCATAATGTTTTCAAGGTTCATCCACCTTGTAGCATATATCAAAATTTCCTTCCTTTTTAAAAGGCTGAATAATATTCCATTGGGTATATGTCACATTTTCTTTACCCATTCATCTGCTAAGGGACATTTGAGGTGTTCCCAATATCGGCGATTGCAAACAATGCTATTAAAACTGGTATGTAAATGTTTGAGTCCCTGCTTTCATTTTTGGGGGGAATAAACCCAGAAATGGGATTGCTGGTTTAACTTTTTGAGGAACTGCCATACTGTCTTCTACGGTGGCTGCACCATTTTACCTACCCACCAGCAATGCACAAAGTTGAGCATTAATTTTTACAAGTCCTCATCAAACAGCTATTGTGTCAGGAGGAATTCAGTAAAACAAAGTCCAGGTGAGAGAATGCAACCTGAACTATTCCTCCCCAAATGTTGAACTGCTGTACATTCAAGGTCAAGGTAACAAACAACATACCTATTGTTGGAGGGTAAAGATCAAAGATTAGGTAGGGGTGCCTGGGTGGCTCAGTTGGTTGAGTGACCGACTTCGGCTCAGGTCATGATCTCACGGTTTGTGAGTTCGAGCCCTGCGTCGGGTTCTGTGCTGATGGCTCAGAGCCTGGAGCCTGTTTCATATTCAGTGTCTCTGTCTCTCTCTGCCCTAACCCACTCATGCTATCTCAGAAATAAATAAACATTAAAAAAATTAAAAAAAAACAACAACATCAAAGATTAGGTGACTGAGGTATATTAAAAACTTCCCAGGAAAGAGACAACTGTCATGTCAGGGACATATGTAGTGCTTGAAAACTTCATGATCCTTAGGTAAAAAAAGATCTGAGAAATATCAGAGAAGGAACTAGATCAGGAATCCCCTCCCAATGTTTTATTATAAAAAATTATAAAAGAATTTTGGAAGAATTATATGTATATATCTACCACCCAAATCCTACAACTAACCTTTGGCTAAATTTGTTTTCTCAGATATCCATCCCTCTATCCATTCATCAGTCCATCTTGTTTTTTGATACATCTCAAAGGAAGTTACAGATATCAATACACTTCATCCTAAACACTTTATCATGCATATAATTAACTGGAGTTCAATATTTACTTATGGTTGTCAGGTGAAATTGATATATAGTGAAATGTACAAATCAAATTACCATTTGATGATCTTTAAAACTACAGCTTTAGGGGCACCTGGGTGGCGCAGTCAGTTGGGTGTCCAACCTCAGCTCAGGTCATGATCTCACGGTTTGTGGGTTCGAGCCCCACGTTGGGCTCTGTGCTGACAGGTCAGAGCCCGAAGCCTGCTTCAGATTCTATGTCTCCTTCTCTCTCTGCCCCTCCCCCACTTGTGCTCTGTATCTGTCAAAAATAAATAAATGTAAAAAAAAATTTTTTTTTAATAAATAAAACTACAGCTTTATTGGGGTGCCTGGATGGCTCAGTCCATGGAGCATTCAACTCTTGATTTCAGGGTCGTGAGTTCGAGCCCCACATTGGGGGTAGAGTTTACTTAAAAAAAAAAAAAATTACAGCTTTATTGAGATATAATCTGCATTCCATAAAGTTCACCCTGTAAAGCATATAGTTCAGTGTTGGTCTATTCACAAAGTTGTGCATCAGTCACCACTAATTCCAGGACATTTTCATCACCCCAAAAAGAAACCCCTATTCATCAGCAACTGTTCCCCATTCTTCCCTCCCTCCAGTCTCTGGCAACCACTAGCCTGTTCCGTCTCTGCCCATCCTGGGCATTTCATATGAAAGGAGTCACACCTGGCCTTTGGGCTTAGCTTCTTCATTCAGCATGTTTGCAAGGTTCACCCAAGTTGTCATCTGATGGGCTTTGACTTGCATAATGAGCAGGCTTTTTCATCTGCATTTTCTCAGAAAAGAGTCTCATCAAATTCTCCAAGGGGTCTGGGACTCAACGAAGGAACGAGGAATCTCGGACGCTAGGGATAAGTCTAGAGAACTGGAACACTAGTTTCAAAGTCCACTGCATCACAAATACTTGCAAGGATGGATTTGCCAGGAAGAACCCACTTTTCTGACGAGGTAAGACCATGAGGGCAACCGAGGGGATGCACAGGGCTTGTAGCCTTGCCAAAGAACCACCAAGGAAAGGGCTCCGGGACCTCCCAAAGAAACAGCAGAGGACAGTCAACAGAATTGACAGTAAGGCACCTTGGCCTTTAGAATTTCTAGGCCCAAGCAGCTTGCAAACAAAACCAGCAGAGGCTGGGACACCTGGGTGGCTCAGTTGGTTAAGCATCTGACTCTTGATTTCGGCTCAGGTCGTGATCTCACTGTTCATGAGTTCGAGTCCTGCATCAGGCCTGCTTGGGATATTCTCTCTCTCTCTCGCTCTCTCAAAAATTCCTCTGGGGAGGCTGGGGTAGCCTTAGTCCCTCCCATGAAGGAAAATACCCTACAGAACAAGAGAGAAGGGAGGGAGGTAGCCGGAAAATTCAGAGCTATGCAAGCCAAGCCCATCTTTGTTCAAGAAAATAGGATATAAATCTGCCCTCAAAACCTTCATCCCATTTCTAGTCTTTTTTTCTCCCTTATGATCCTCCAGAAACAAATTCGGGAAATCAAAGCCTAGTCTGAGCCTTCCGTACCTCTAGTCAGGACAAAAGGGCTAGCATGGTTTAGCCACACTCCTGAGAGATGGAGAGTCTGGCAAGCGAGACTCAGTGGCTGGAGAGCTGGGGTCCCTGCGCCAGGACTCCCAAAATAGAAAACACGAGCCTTGCTGCTGAGAACAGTGTAATTAAAGAAGTAACGTTATTTTTAAAAAGAAAAGATCTGGGGGCGCCTGGGTGGCGCAGTCGGTTAAGCGTCCGACTTCAGCCAGGTCACGATCTCGCGGTCTGTGAGTTCGAGCCCCGTGTCAGGCTCTGGGCTGATGGCTCAGAGCCTGGAGCCTGTTTCCGATTCTGTGTCTCCCTCTCTCTCTGTCCCTCCCCTACGAACATCTACGAAGAAATGAACAGACATGTCACATTCGTTGAGTCAAGTTTATTAAATTTACCATGTGCTCAGCACTGTCCTAGGCAGGAACATGAGAAAAATTATAAAACAAGGTTTCAACAAGGGAAAAATATACTCTGCACTGTATTAATTTGCAATCATTTCCATGTTGCTTTCCAAAGAGTTCTTAGATTGTTCTGTGGTGTGTGGTCCCCTCTTTCTCCATGTTCCCCTAAAGCTTCTAGCTCTGTCAAACAATGTGCCACTATGACCATCCCCTGAAGAAGAGGATGGACAGGAAGAGTGGCTTCCTGCTGATGAGGCAGTTAGGGAATGGTCATGGAGTCCCATGGTGGGGAGACATGCCAAGAGGGAAACTGTCAACCCCGAGGGCTCGGTGCTCACAGTGATTCACACGAAGGCCAGACCTGGGGAAGCCACGGAGAGGGCCCGGAGGCCCTCGCTTACCCCCTCCCCAGGGGATGTGCTTAAAGTGCTAACATAGTAAGAAAATGATGCATAGCTACATGCGGTCTTGGGTGCCCTTAGACTTCCCATCTCTCTCTTCTCCTCCTGACTTGTGCTAATACCAGGCACTGGCACCACCGGGGGCCAGGTCAAGGGGGAAGTTTAGTGCCCAGTGAAGAAATGGGAGAAGGTCCAACGTATAACCTATGATGGCCAAGAGGAGGCACAGACAGAGAAGGGCAGAGAGGTATGCGGCAAAAGGGACTGGTTTGTGCTTGGCCCTTCCCCTTGGGCCAGGGATTGGTTCCTGTGCAAAGGGCAGTTTGGTTCCAGATAGCTCTCCGGGTCCTAAATTTTCCCTGAGGGAACAAAGCTGCATAGCATGGGAAGGAAACTGAAGACATGCTGGGCCCTCCCTCTCCCCCACCCAGGCATGCCCCCATGCCTGCTGTACAAAGCGCTAAGGGTACTGGCATGTGACACAGGGCAGGCCCAGACCACACTCGGCAGGCCCATGCCACAGTAGATGGTGGATGACCTGCAAACACACCTGGATAAGAGCTCCACCCGTCTGCGCGCTAGCATCGGTGAAAGCCCCCAACCTGAGTTAGAACAAGGGGCTAAGGTCCAGCTGGTGGCTCTGCCAAGGAGATCTGTGCCCCTGAGGGCCAGATCCCAGTGAAAGGTGTCACGTGGATGACAGAGGGCACCCCAGCCAGAAGGGCGAGCAAAAGTAGTAGTGGCACGACCTGGCCACAGAGCCAGGCAGAGGCTGCCTTGGAGGAGGAGGAGGGGGCCCAGGAGCCAAGAGGGCACCCCCTGCCCCCAATTTCGCCCGGCTCAGAGCCAGATCTCATCACTGCTCACACTGGACACTCGATAGATATAGCCCAGCATCGGGAGCCGGATGAAACCTGCAAGGTCAAAGATGCCGTGAGTCTCAGTAAGCCTCACTGCCTGGAAGCTTGGAGACCCAGAGGCCTCTGGCATAAGCACAAGGGCTGGGGAGGAGAAGAGGGGGGCCGTGGGCCCATGCCCCTGTACCTCGGCTGGTAAGGAGGCCACCAGGCTCCGGGTCCAGCAGCTCTGGCCGGCTGCTGTTCTGAGCCATCTGCCGGTCTGCTGGTTTCTCTGTTGGGTGACAAACAGAGTGGTGCCCACGATGAGGAGTGTGCCTGACAAGGCCTAGCCCCTCCTAGTACCAGGGTCTCTCTTTTCCTCAGAAGCACCTCTGAAGATAAAGCGGGGACAAACAAAGGGTGTACCTCTGGAATCCGGAGTGAGGTCGTTGAGCTGAAGGTTGGACGGGAGGGACATGTTCTCCCGTGGCAGGCGCACGTTGTTGAGTTTTAAGTTGTTGGAGTCACTACGGGGTGGACAGAGCCCGGGATATGCCCTAGCTCCAGCAGGCACAGATTCCTGCTTGGGGGCCCATTCCAGAACTAGAGAGACCCCGGGTTTCCAACCGTCCCCGTGCCGCATCTCAGTTCAGCTCAGCCAGCCAGCCCCAGGAAGAGTTACCTAGAGATCAGAGATGGGCGCCGGGAGGGGCCTGGGGAGAAAGAAACCACACACTTTCTCAGGGTGCCTACCCACTCTGGGCTCTGCCCCAAGGCCCATCCTGGTCGATCCAGGTCACGTTGGCAGGTGGGTTGGCACGCACCAGGGCAAAAAGGACAACCAAGACCCAGGACCCCCAGGACCCCCAGGCAAGGATCTCTCCAATGCCCAGCCTCTGGGACAGACTGGGTTCCCAGTGCTCAGCCCTGAGTTGCATCTGGTTTTACCCACGGCCATGCTCAGGGAGACCCTTTCTGCCACTCGTCAGAGAGGACTTGCTCTGCTTAGCCCCACATGCTGCCCTCGCTGCTCCTCCTTCTCCCTGCCCCTCAGCCACCCTCTCTCTGCCCAGCCCCCTCCCCCTCCTGGCTCTGGACCTACCTTTGGTCTTCTTCTCTTTCCTGCAGACCAGGCAGGCCACCAAGGTGCTGAACCCCACCAGTGTGCCCAGGGCAAGCCCTCCCGCCACAACGATGCCCAGCAGCGGCACTTCCACTCGGGTGGCCAGGAGCCCTGCAAGTTGTCCTCTGGTTAGGTTCTAAGTGGGTGGGGTCCCCAACTCTGAGATGCTACAGGTGCCACTCGGTGCTCCTTGCCCAAGGTGGGCGGCACAGCTCGTTCACGAGACTCACCCAAAGGGCAACTAGTCGTCCCATTTATGTACCGTGATCCTGCACCCACCTGAGGCTTTGCCGGGCCAGTCGCTGGCAGTGCTCACCCGGGGCCGGAAGCGAGGCGCTGGTGACACCCACGTCGTTGGCGGCCACCACGGACAGGTTGTGCGCCAGGCTGCGGAGCTGCAGCTGCACTGTGTGGTTAGTGAGCCAGGGGTAGCTCTGGGCATCCAGCACCAGGAAGTCGGAGGCGTTGACAGTCACCGGCCCATCCTGGTCGATCCAGGTCACGTTGGCAGGTGGGTTGGCACGCACCAGGGCAAAAAGGACAACCAGGAGGCCTGGGCCCTGAGCTTCCTGGTACTTGGCCCCAACCTGGGCAATCTCTGGTTTAACTGGTACAAAGCAGAGACCAACATATTCTCACCACATCTCTCGGACTCCTCGCCCACTCTTCCCAAACCCAGGAGCGAGCCGGGGGCCTCGACCTCCCCTTTAGAAGGCTCTGGGAAACAGGATGGTTGGGTCTCCCTGAGAGGCAGCACGTCATAGTGACCAGCAGTAGAAACACAAGAACCAAGCTGCCTGCATTCGAATCCTGGCTCTGCTTATGAGCCGTAGGACTTAGCCAATCTGTGGCTCAGTCTTCTCACTTGTGAAATAGGGATAACAGTAACAATCACCTCATAGGATTATCCTGAGGATGATGTGAGTTCAAATCTGCAAAGTACGTGTGTGTTAAATGCTCTATCAGACCACCTGCCTGGTGGCTGCTGGGGGTCCCAGGGCAGAGAACCTCTCTCCTTGCCCATCTCAGAGGCACTCACATTGCACATTGAGGATGACCGAGGCATTGGCTGACCGGCCACTGCCCGGGTCCTGCAAGGAGCAGTTGAGCTCATGCTGGGCCCTCTGGGCAGTCACAGTGAAGGTGCTGGTGCCTCCAGAGAAGGCCTCACCGCCCACGCTCAGCAGTCTTGAGGTGCTGGCCTCCTGCAGTTGTCCATCCAGGTACCAGGCCAGTCGGGGGGTCCCAGGCCCCCCTGCCACCCGGCAGGTGAAGGCGTGGCGTTCGTTTTCTCGAAGTGCCCGCTCGGCCCAGGTCTGACCATCAATTTGTGGTGCCAATTCCCCCCAACCTGGAACACAGCAGGGAGTTGTGGGGAGAGCTGGGAGAAGGTCGGTACTGGGGTACTGGCCTGTGACCAGCACGACATCCGCTTACAGAGGGGCAGAGGACCAGGGGCCAGTGCACTTGGTTAGGTTCGCTCACCAAAAATTGGCTGGACCCTGGGTAGGTGGGTGAGGGGAAGCCAGCTCTGGTCCCTGTGGCCTGAAGCGGGTTCCCAAACCCAAGGTGCAGACAAAGAGGGGAAAGAGGGGGGTTGCCCCCAGAAGTGCTCGGCCAAGGGGTAAACGGGGGTGTACCTGAGCTCAGAAGGGCTGGCAGGAGCAGCAGTGTATGCGGGAGGGCAGCTGGGCCTGGGGGCAGCGCCATGGTGGCTCAGGCCTGGGCCCCAGGCTGCCGAGAGAAGGGGGCGGGCCTCGACGTTAGCCAGGTGACCGCACGCAGGCTCGGTAATTCCTCCGGGAATTTCCTCTCCAGAAACAAAAATAAACCGTGCACCAACACACAAATAGAGCCTGACCCGCAGCGGCGAAGACGAGGACGCGAACAGCCCAGCGCCAAGGCCGGAGCCGACCCAGTGGCTACCAACCCACCTTGCGGGCTCAGAACCCGGCGCCGCCCCCAAGGCACAATCAAGCGCCGGCTCGCGGACGCAGAAACCGCGCGCAACCGCGCAGCCCGCACTGGGCGGCTCGCGCGCACGCGCACAGGCGGACACAGCGCGGTGCCCCTCCCCCAAGGGGACCGTCCCCCGGACCCCTCTCCCCCACTCCCCTTTACCCTCCCTTCCGTGGCCCCACGCCCCCTTTACCACCCTCCGGGGACCAGGCGGAAGTGGGCCGGCACGGCGGAGGTTCGGACGGCGGGGGTCGCACGACAGCTCCGCCCGGCCGCCCCAGGCGGCTCACCTGGCGCCCTCCCCAAGCTCCTTCCGAGCGACTGCTCCTGTCTGCGGGGCGCTGCAGTCCGCGGCGGGGCCGGGCGGGGCCAGGCGGGGCCAATCAACGCCCGAGCACGCCCACCCGCCCCCTCCCCTTCCCTTCCCGCCCCGCCCAGCTCTCCGGACTCCGGTCGACCACGAAGTGCCCTGCCGCTGCGGGGCCGGCGGCTGGACGCAGACACCGACGCGAGTGGGAGAGAGCCGGCAGCTTTATTGGATCGTCTCAGCGGCCGTTGCGGGGCGCGCGCAGCTGCCGCATCATGTCGGCCAGCATGCGGTTGCACAGCGCGGCGTAGGGGTTGAGCAGCACCAGCTGGCGCCGCGCGAACGGGCTGCCCAGCCGCGCCGCCCGCTCGAAGTCTCTGCGGGCGTCGTCGTCCCGGCCCTGCAGCCGCGCCAGGAGCCCGCGCTGCACGAAGCCCTGGCGGGCGGCGCGACCCCGGCCGCCGCTCAGCGCCACAGCGCGTTCCAGGTCCTCCAGGGCGCCTGCGGGACGGAAGGCGGTCAGAACCGAGGCCCCGGGGCAGGGCCACCCAACACCCGCCTGCCCTTGCTCCTCGTCACACGTGCACACTGGAGGAGTTGGCCACACTTGCCCCGGGCTGCACAGCCAGTTTAGTGACAGAGCTGACACTGTGGTCCCTATCACCTTTCACCATCGAATACACCAAAACGTGAAGGGTGCTGGGACGATTTTGAATGGTCACTGTGGTCATGAATCTGGCCCGTTGTCCAGCAGAAGCAGGCCGTTTTTTCCAGTCATAGGCTATTAAGTATCTACCACGTGCCAGGTGGCTGACTCTGAATCTCAAAGTCCAAAAAATTTATCATGTACTGACAACCATTTCTTACAAGTATAATAAAATCCATTTCTCTCTCTTTTCCTTTTGAAGGCATTCCTCTCCCCTTATTCAGTGTATGCTTTAAAACAACTTTTCCCTGGGGCACTTGGGTGCTTCAGCAGGTTAAGCAGCCGGTTTGGGCTCAGGTCGTGATCTCAGGGTTCATGAGTTCGGGCTCAGGTCATGATCTCATGGTTCATGAGTTCGAGCCCAAGTGGGCTCTGTGCTGTCAGCCCCCAGTGCTTGAGGTCCAACTCTCTCTCTCTGCCCCTCTCACGCTCTGTCTCTCAAAAGTAAATACACAGGGGCGCCTGGGTGGCTCAGTCAGTTAAGCGCCGACTTCTGCTCAGGCCATGATCTCGCGGTCCGTGAGTTCGAGCCCCGCGTCGGGCTCTGTGCTGACAGCTCAGAGCCTGGAGCCTGTTTCAGATTCTGTGTCTCCCTCACTCTGACCCTCCCTGTTCATGCTCTGTCTCTGTCTCAAAAATAAATAAACGTTAAAAAAAAATAAAAAAAAAATAAAGGAGGTCTTGGAGTCAGGGCTGGCCCCGCACATTGTCATGTCTATCCTTCTCATGAAATACTCGGATTGGGCATTAAACTCTGAATTCAAACTCAGGCAGCTGTTGGTATTTTAGGGCCCAGCTGCAGTTTTTCTGGGCTCTGCCCAGGTCACTCATGCTCTCTAGTCTAAAGAGCTGTCAGGGCGCGTGAGAAGCTCCAGCATCACCCTACAGAGAGGCTGATCTCTGTCCAGTCTCTGTGTGTTTTGATCCCAGAACCCAGCGAGGGCTAGGCTGCCCAGGCCACCCAGATGGTTAAGAAGCTCTCTGATCGGGGCGCCTGGGTGGCTCAGTCGGTTGAGCATCCGACTTCGGCTCAGGTCATGATCTTAACGGTTCATGGGTTTGAGCCCCGCATCGGGCTCTGTGCTGACAGCTCGGAGCCTGGAGCCTGCTTCAGATTCTGTGTCTCCCTCTCTCTGTGCCCCGTGCCCGCTCATGCTCTGTCTCTCTCTCCCTCGAGAATAAATAAAACATTAAAAAAAATAAAAAAAAAAAAAAAGCTCTCTGATCACAGAAGCTCTCTGATCACAGTGCTTCTGGGTTTCCCTTGGAGGAGCCGGTCTGGAGGAATGGAAAGCCTTTTCCAGGCAGCATCACCTCTGTTCCTCTCTGGGCTTTTTATCTACAGACTGTCCTGAGCTGCTTTTACAGCCCCACTCAGCCCCCTCCTGCCAAAGCCAGGCAACCAAGCCTGGAGAAGGGGCCCTTGGTTCCCCCCACTGTTCCCAGAATGTTCAAAACCCTTCAGGCTGGCGTTCCTGGCTGCAGGAGCACCTCAACCACCGTGACGGTTTTCTGTGGTTTACACCTTCAGTCTGCCCTCCGGTCTCCAGCATGGCCTTCTCTGTCCCATTGTCCCCCTTCCAGTCAGAGTTGCCCAAGGGCAGCAGGTTCAATCCGGTCACTCCCCAGTTAAAATCCTTTTAGTGATTCCCCATGTGTTCAAGACACAGTCCAACCTGCCTAACGTTGCCATCAGGCCCCTGTTTACTTCTCCAGGCTCTACTCCACCCTCCCACCACTCCCCATTCCAGCCAGCCTGGAGTTCTGAAGTTCTCTGTACTTTTCCATGCCTTCTGGGTCTCTACCTGCCTGTACCTTCTCCCACTTCCTCTCCTCCATCCAGCTGCAGCCTATTCATCCTTTCAAACTCACCCCTGGCGGCGGGGGGTGGGGGGTGAGGGGTGGGGGGCAGACACTCTGCTGAACCTTCTCAGCTTGTCTCATGGTTGTGGGTCTGTCCCACCCCTCGGACCGTGAGCTTCTTGAGAAGCAGTAGCACAGGGGCATTAAGAGCACAGACCTTGGAGCCCCACCACCTGCTTCAAACCCCAATTCTGCTACAGTCTTCTTCTATAAAAGGGAGGTACCAATAGTGCACACCTTTGGGGGTTGTTGTGAAGTTACATGGAAAGTGCCGGGCACCCGGCACGGAGTAGGAGTAGTTCCTGTGGGTGGTCTATCTCTCCTCTTTGTCCTAGCCCACCGCTACAACAGTAGACTCTCATTAAATGTTTGTTACATAAACGAACGGAATGCGATCTCTTTGACCTTCCCAATAGCCCCCAGAGACTAGCAGGGCCCATGGGATAGCTCTTATAGGTAAGAACATAGGTTCCAGGACAGTCCCAGCCTCCAGGCCCCAGTCCCACAACCACCCCATCTCTGGTCTGTGGACGCCAGGGTCCCTTCTGTGGAAGTTCCAGGGCATCTCCCCTCACCTGCCACATCTCCTTGGAGTCGGCGGGCCTGGGCTCGGTTGTTGTAGGCGGAGGCCCGCTCAGGCAGCAGGCTGATGGCTTGGCCAAACCTCTCCAGGGCCGTGGCGAGGTCGCCAGCCTCCGCTGCCATCACCCCTTGCAGCTCCAGAGCCTTGGATTGCTCCAACTGTGCTCGAGGGAAAACTCCATCTGTGTCAGGAAGGGAACAGGGAAGGGACAGGTGTGCAGCTGGGAGCAAGAAGCAAAAGCCAGCTCGAGCTTTGGAAAGCCGGGACCTGAGCCGGAGGGGTTGGCTGGGACGTAGGATTGGCTCAGGGCTCGGCTGGGAACGGTGTGGAACCCTGAATGCCTGCTGAGGCTGTGCATGTCGAGGTCAGAAACGTTGAGCAGAGCCCCTCCCCACCCCTTCCATCCTGTGGGGAGCGAAGTGCCCCTGTTATGACAAAGATGTGAAAGTTTAGCACCTCCCCGCGGCCCCAGTACAGTTGAGCTTGGATTATGGGGTGAACTAAGTGGTGAGGGAAGGTCAGAGGTGTGAGGGCTGAAGGACAAAGCCTGGCTTTCTCCTTTTGGCGGAGAAACTCTTGCCGAGCCCCCAACCTGTGCACCAACGATCGGTAGACCTCTGATTCCAACCTCGACCGTCATTCAAGGGTCACGGAACAAGGGGCCTTGTGAGACTACCATCCTCTGCCACCAGAGGAACACTGCCGTCCAAAGTCGAACTCACCTTCGTCTACTTCTTCCTTCTCCACTTCCTCTCCCACGTCCAACCCAACAAGGTCTCCGAACGGGGTGTCAGGGTTGAAGATGGCCTGCAGCACTGCCTGATCATTGGGAGTCCCCATGGTGCTGGTGCCCCACTCCCAACTCCGAGGTGACTCAGGATAGAGGGGGAGGGGAAGGGGACTGAGCCTCACAGCCAGCTCATCTGGAGGGCAGAGGTTCTGTTTGAGGTCCATCCCCCACGAGGAGTGTCTTCCAATGCTTGGCTGTAACGTAAACCCAACCTCATTTGGCCTGGGGTTAGCAACTCTGGCTTGGCAAAATATTTAAAAATGTTTCTTAACTCCCTACCCCAGTCCTAGGGGGAATGAACAGAGTAAATAAATCCAATTTCTGCCTTAAGGTGGAGTGAGGGGGGATGCTTCCTGAAATGCCTTCATTTTAGTACATTCATAGATTGGGAGGAAGCCGTTAGAAGCCCTCTTGATCGCCCCGTGGCTTTAAAAAAAAAAAAAAAAAAGAGGGGCTATGCAGGAGATAAAGCTCTTCCGTTGTCCTCTTTATGTCCTTGTCATACCCAGGATTAAGTAGGTCCCGAACACACACCATTGATGAGGGAGGGAAGAAAACACCGTTCAGGGTCAGTGCGGAGTGGGGCCTGGTGCCCGGAGGAAGGCGAGGCAGAGAGATTCAAGCATTCCACCTTAAAAGAAAGGACTGTGG
This sequence comes from Prionailurus bengalensis, assembly GCF_016509475.1. Taxonomy (NCBI): domain Eukaryota; kingdom Metazoa; phylum Chordata; class Mammalia; order Carnivora; family Felidae; genus Prionailurus; species Prionailurus bengalensis. The sequence continues at coordinate 16,177,977 of NC_057346.1, read as the reverse complement.
AAGGTACTTTGCAGTCAGGTCACCCGCCACTAGCTGCTCCGGTTCCTCCACCCCACCCAAAGCCAAAAGAAAGTTTGATCGTGTGCAGCAATAAACTTGACATGTTTATTAATTAAACTATCACTTAAATAAAAAAAAGTGCATAGAAAATAAACATGTTTAAAAACTCCTTTTTTTTTTTTACAACTATGTACACTTTTTACTTTTACATTCAGTCTTTCGTAGAGAGCTTTCAGCATTATTATTTTTTGAACTATTAAAGTATTTTCCTTCATCCCTGTCACAGGGAGTTAACACTGATGGACTTTAGACACATTTTTTTCCTTTTTTTTTTTTTTTTTCTCTTTTTCTCTAACCAGAAGCTTGGAAGAACACAAGGAAAAAAACCAAAAGATCTGTTATACATGATAAAGTTGTCAAGAAATTGTCTTATTTCTAGAAAAGAAGCTTGTCATCTGTTGAGCTTTTGAAACAATTATTCAACTACCTGTATTTACTAAAGAGACTGTTAAAAGTTCAATAAAAGAAACACCACAAGTCTATTTTCTTGGTTGAAAGACAGAACTAGAGTACCTCGGAACAAGATACCAGGAAAGCACAGAACACAATTTTCCCCTAAATGCAGGTGGTAACCCCAACATTCATAACCAAAAATAGAGAAAACGAGTACAGGTACTGACTGGCAACATTCATGGGCAGAAAAAATCCAGGTGACACCATTTCTGCATTTCTCTCTGATCCTAGGAATGGGTCGTTCCCCGGTCCCTTTATGGTTTGGGTCTCCCCTCCCGGTTTCGGAGGATCAGAGGAGCGCCAGACTGACACTTTCCTGCCACTACTATAGCAACTGTAACACAATCCTTATCTATAGTGTTAAGAGAATTAAAAGCCATGGACTGAACTAGGCTTTGTTACATGGTGCAATACTATATTAGTTCCTATATATATCATATTTATATTTATTGGAAAACCAAAACAAAAAAAGTTGCAAGTTTTCAGAGTGTGAGACTTGACTGGTATTCATGATTCGGCACAAAACCATCTGCTCGATAACCTTGTATTGCTTTAAAATGAAGGAAATGCAACATAAAATTACACCCAGCCCTTTGCAATGACCCGCTTTTCCTTTAAAAAGAAAAAAAAAAAAAAAAGAAAAAAAAAACCAAAACCAAGAAAAACCCAAACTCGATTTCTAGTTAAAAAAAAAAAAAAAATCCCAAATCAAACTTAAAAGTTAACATCTGACAAGGTTTTGACCTTTAGTATTTTCAGATATTTGATTGAACGTCAGTCCTTTAGAAAGATACATTCATTAAAAGATTTTTTTTGTTTTTTGTTTTTTGTGGTTTTTTTTTTTGTTTTTTATTTTGTTTTTATGTTGTTGTTGTTGTATTTTTTAAATCAAGGGAGCTGCATGGTGCTCACTGCGTTGGCCGGGGAGGGGAGGGGAGGGGAGGGGAGGGGAGGGGAGGGGTGGGGGCGCCGGGAGGGGGTTGACAGAGGCAAGCGGGGTGGCGGACCGTATCCCGGCAAAGGAGTCTGGTTGAAATCTTACATCTAGCTGCCAGGGCTTCCCCCTGAATTCTGGTGATTGGTCTAAAACCAGGAGGGCTGTGCTGGAGGTGGTGGACGGTAACAGAGGGAGCCAGGGGACCAAGTTCCGGCCATAGGGTCAGCGCCATGCAGCTGTTCTGGTCACACAGTTGTCACTGGCCACCAGGAAATGCAGCCACAACAGGTTCTAGCAGCAAAGCTGTAAGGGAGCTGGCTCTCTCACTGAGAACTGACCAGGCTTGCAGCTGTGTTACTCCTTAGGGATTCGGGATGCCCCTTGGGGGGGGTTCCTGGGAATGACTCACCACAGTTCCTCGGTCTGCACTTTTGTGCGGAGATTCCCTTGGTCACTTTCAAAACAAACTCGGGTGTTTTTGGAGACAGATAGGCCGTGTTTTGTTTTTGTTTTTGTTTTTTTGTTTTGCCTTCTTTCCCTCTTGTAGGGAAACCTTAGCTTATTCCCCAAGTTGCTGGCAGGTATGCTGAATTTTGGCAATGGACTCGAGGCTGAGCTAGAAGAGGAATTACTCGTTTCTATGGTTGACGGGGAGTGAAAAGGCAAGGCAAACCATCTGCAGCTGGCAAGAGAAGGAAAGATGTGGTCCCTCCTCTGGCCTCAGGGTTTGGGATTGGTAGAAAAGAGAACGAGGAGGGGGCTCACAGTACAGCATGGCCTAGCAGGGCAGTGACTAGGTCTATTTAGCTGAGTCTCCCCCAACCCCTGACTGGCCTTTGGGTCTTTCTCAAGGTGAATTCACGACCCATCAGTGCATTAATCGTTTCAGTAACAAATGCAGCTTAAGGTTTTTTTTTTTTTTTTTTCTTAAAAAAAAAAAAAGAAAAAAGAAAAAAAAAAAGGAGTAAAAGGATTTACAAAAAAACCTCACACAGTGCAATAATAAAGGAGACCAGACACTAGTGGGACCCCTAGGGCCACCGTATCTTGTTCACGGGCAAAGGAGGAAGGGAGGCGAGGTCTGGGTAGAGTGTTTTTCCCCAGTCCCCTGCTGGCACTTCTCCATGATGACAAGGAAGTCTCTGCCATCCTGGCCACAGTGCTGGGCTCCCTGCATGACAGCGAACACAGTGACAATGTTCCAGCAAAGCCACCAGACACAGTTCTTAAGGTCACGGAAGAACAGGAAGCCCAGGGTGGAAGGCACAGCAGAGCCATGAGTCCTGGGGCAGAGAGCGCAGGGCTGGGTCGTATTGCTTTGCTAGACTTCCATAGGAATGGGCTTCTCGTGGGAGAAAAGGGCGCCCTGCCCTCTACTGGACCGCACTGCTCTGAAACCCAGTGGCCGACAGAGGCAGAGAAAAATCTGCTTTATCGTGAGTGGTCAGACTGTGCTTCAGTTTCAACGGGCTGCCCCGAAAGAGGGCACAGGGGGATCCGTGGGTTCTTTGCAGGTATGAGGACCTGGCGGGCAGACGGAAAGGGAACGAGGTGACCGATGAGGCAGATGGTGATGGAAAATGTCAGGTTGCCATTCAACTTGGTTGCTATCTCTGAAGTAGGGAAAGATGAGGGAAATGTAGATCACACCTCTCGCCGCTCTGAGCTGGTCCCAGAAAGGAGAGAGCGAGTGCAGGAAAGAAGGGGGGCACTGCTGTGTCAGGTACTCCCACAGCCTTTTGAGGAGCTTCAACACGGGAAGGAGGGGAGTGGCCCAATGGAGTTGGGTGACCTTCCTTTTCCATTTATTGTCAAAGAGCAAACCCAGGACACGTTTATGTCAACAGGGCACAAACAAGCTACACATTAAACAACAAAAGTACACCTTCCAGGGGGAAGTTGGGCAGGAAAAACCAGACTTTGTGTGTACAGCTGAATATTTTCTCTAACTTCATCCTATGAAAATAAAAAATTATTAAAAACCGATCTTCTTTTAAATTAGGATAATACCGCGGTTTAAAAAATAGCCTTGTCGTAAGTGCTTCTCCCTATGAAGTGCTTCTCATAGAAAAATATACAAAATATATTTACATTTATAAAACCTTAAATAGTAAACTGTAAACAGAACAGAGTAAAATCCAATGACTTAATTTAACAGGTTCAGGACACCGTCTTGGGGAAAGGAAGAGAAGAAACATTTGATGCTGTTTTGACCACATCCTAAGGAGTAATCAGGGCAGTAGTGTCATTTAATTTACTTAATCTGTGGATTTTGCGCAGGTGGCAGAGGTCCCTCGATACAAGGTGGTCTAGTCCCCAAGTTTTGGGCCTTGAAATCTGATTAGTGTTCTGCCTTCAACTGGACACCGACCGTTTAAAAATGAAGTCTTCCTATGTCTCAACAAGGGGAAAATAAAGTCACCATGTCCTAGGAAGGGGGCCCAGGGGTTTGTCCTGGTTGTGATACTCTGGTTGTTGCATGATTCAGATCCTATGTAAATAATCTTTTTCCTCTTCTAAAAAATCATGCTACATATATTTCTTTAAAACTCTCAGCGGAGCCTTATGAAAACTCCGAATTCTGTCTGGTTACGGCCAATGGCTCCTGTCCACTTCCCCACTGGGAGTGCTTACAGGCTCAGGGATCGGTTCGTAGGCACGTACTATGCCCAACAGGGGGTGTCCTTGAGCAGGGAGTCACTCCTCTCTACCACCCAGAAAGATCGGGAAAGCGGTGGGATGAGACAGGGGAAACGAAGAAAGTGGAGTGAGGAGAAGGAATGAGAGGGAAGCCACTCCCATCGTCAAGAAAGGTCATTGGCTGAGATAAGGCTCATGGGGGGAACGCTCCCACTTAAAGCCCACAGGCTCAATGTTTGGTGATTGATTGGCACAACCCCAAGACAGCCTTTTGACACCAAAGGTGCTAAGAATCCTGTCTCCCAACCAGAAGTGAACTCTCAAGCGGGAGGGTAGGAGGGAAAACCACCAGACCTTCTCTGTTTGTTCAACAGATGGCTACAGGCTGGGCCCGGCTGGCACACTATCAGGCATCCGACCGACTCTATTATTTGGGGCCCTGCCTGACCCCTCGCGTATAGTGCTGGGGAAAGGGCCAAGGCGGGGATGGCAACTTCTCTCTGAGGAGACACTCGGGCCCAATCTCCCAACGTAACTAACCCTCTACAGGCTCCTTCCAGGCAAGTCTGCGCGCGACCCCACTTCCACTCTTTAACGGCGTACAATCAGAGGGGGCCCCAGAAGAAAGCCGGTCACGGAGCTTTTCTTTGAGACCTCATCTCTCTCTCCAGGACCGCGATCACACGTATAATGTGAACGTGGGACGTACGTAAGGGAGCCCGGCCATCACGGAGGCCCCTCAAACCGTGCCCACTCAATCCTGGAACTCCTAGCTGCTGGCAAAGGCCTTCAGCATCGCTTTGGATGGCCCCGGGTCCTCGTACTCCACCACCGGGGGAGAGGAGCAGCCTTAGTTTAGGAACTTCCGGCATTTCTTGGCACCACAGTTACAGGGTAGCTTGTTGCTGGCATCCTCGATGGGGAACTTATAGTCGTAAGTGAGTTCCTCCCCGCGGTAGATCTTGCGCATGGCAAAGATGACAATGTGCTTCTGCCCATCGATGTTGATGACCCGAGAGTAGCAGTTGGGCTCACAGGAGTGGTTGATGAAGCGTGCAGCGTTTCCATGCATGGTGGCGTCCACCACCTCGGAGTCATCAATTCGGAACATGTAGCAACCGATGCCCTACGCGTGAAGGAGAAAGGAGACCTTGTTAACTTAGCACAGCTCGGGCCGGGGACCACCTCCCAACCTTCTTCTGCTGGGGCCGACAGCCGCTGCCGAGAAGAGTTCCTTCTAGGAAAGTGCCTCCCGTCTCTCAAGATCCTTCCGTAACAACCTCCGATACTCCAGCCGCCGCACTAGAGGTTTCTTAATGTCTCCACGGGAAGGAGAAGCCTAAAACATCGTGTCGCCATGTGCTTTTGGTCCACTCGGACAAACCTACAAAGATTTTCTTTGGGTACCAATCCTTAAGGCAGATTCTGAGCTTTTCCTGGGGCCCACCATAGATTTTAAAGGTGTAAAAAAAAAAAAAGATGTTCAAAGTAATAAAATATCCTATTTCTTTTGGGCTGTAGGGATTGTATTTGTAGTCGATGGCCCCTTTCCACATGCAACACCAGAAGTGGGCCGGTGAAAGCGGGCCACTCACCTTGCTGTCATAATACTTCTCTCGCTTGTCAGTCTGGATGGAACGGATGACATTGCCAGCATACTCAATCACCATCTCACCCGCATCGATGTTTCTCTTACAGAAAAGACCCCGGCCGTGAATGGGAGACCTAGGGCATAAAGACGGAAAAGAGATCAGCCATGGATTTTGCAAATCTGGTTAACTGTGTGAACACATGAATAAATGACTAAAGCCTCCTGGTCTGGTAGTTCCCCAGGAAGGACAGACACTTGAAGAGAAAAAAAGAATCTGGACCCACTTGATTTGAGGAGTATATTCATTGTTTTAACAAACGGCCAAGGAAAGATTTCTTCCACTCTATAACATACTAGAAGTAGCAGTATTTTAATGCTCACTATGTTAAGTTCCTTGTTCAACGCAAGGAAGTACAAGATCTCAGAACATCAGGTTCCATCAACAATAGCGAGAAAAACCTCACTTACTGAAGGGGGGGGGGTCATTCCAGCATTTGGTTCCCTTTGACTTTGGAAAATGATAAGTTTCATATAATTCTTTCCACAATTTTAGCCATACCTGTAGACACCAACTGCCTCCTTAGAAGTCTTCTTTAAATGCCGGAAACGCATGGGCATCGGCAGGTCCATACTTGTTGCCCTCCTAAAGAGACAGGCATATTACTAATGAGTTCTCTTCAGGAGATAATCAGTTTTGAGTCTTGGATCAAAGGTTCCTAGAGAATATGCCTGCACTGCTCTCTTTGTTCAGTGCCAAGCACAATAAGTGTCTTATAAAATTAGGCCTGTAATTGGGGCGCCTGGGTGGCTCAGTCGGTTAAGCGGCTGACTTCGGCTCAGGTCATGATCTCGCGGTCCGTGAGTTCGAGCCCCGCGTCGGGCTCTGTGCTGACAGCTCAGAGCCTGGAGCCTGGTTCAGATTCTGTGTCTCCCTCTCTCTGACCCTCCCCGTTCATGCTCTGTCTCTGTCTCAAAAATAAATAAACGTTAAAAAAATATATTAAAAAAAAAAATTAGGCCTATAATATACATAGTACTTGACCATGGGGACTATGGTGGTACGTCCAGAGCTGACAGGGTATATACACTTTGGTTAAAGAAAATGAAAAACGGCCTCTTAGCGTTGTCTGAATTTCTCCTCTCCAACACATTTCTCTCTGTGCCAGCCCGCTTACTGCTACCTTACGCTTGATCTCAGCCAAAGGGCCAAGAAGCAATGCTGCTACCTTGACACAAACTGTATTTCATAGTCTTCTTAGATGTTATCTGGGAAACTGTGACGCGAGCAAACCCGCACAGTGCCCTGAACAGCCGGAGTAGAGGGGAGCAAAGAGTGTTCCTAACGACCCTTCAACTCCAGACTTACCGAGCGGACTTCAGCTGTACCTCCTCCTCCTCCTCATCATTAGGGTTGTATTCGGGAGGCTGCCGATGTTTAGAAGCCAGGAAGTTAAACATGTCAAATGCTGACTTCCTGGAGCCAAAAGATGAAAACGTGTTGTAACAGAAAAGCTTTAACAGAAGCAGTGGACAGCTTTGACGCTGGAAATCTCAAAGGTCGCGTGGGAAAATAATGCCATCAGACGTAAAAATATAGGGACCCGAACCTGCTTCCGAAAGAGAATGGAACTTGCCTCAGGTGAACTTCGGCCCTGGCCGAGCCATGAGGGTTCAGGGGGGGTTCGTTGGCCTCCTCCGGTTTGTGGAAACGGAATTTGTAATTCCTGCAGTGCTTGGCACCAGAGAGCTGCTCAATCAGGAACACGACCGCATCGTGAAGAATCCCCAGCATCCTCAAGCCGTTAACACCTGTCGGACAGAAGGCACCAGGGTAGTGAGGGCGCAGTCAACAGGAGACTGCCTGGTATTAAAGAAATGCTTGAGGGGCGCCTGGGTGGCTCAGTCAGTTGAGCGTCCGACTTTGGCTCAGGTCAGGATCTCACAGTTTGTGGATTCCAGCCCCGCGTCGGGCTCTGTGCTGACAGCTCGGAGCCTAGAGCCTGCTTCGGATTCCGTGTCTCCCTCTCTCTCTGCCCCTCCCCTGCTCATGCTCTCTCTCTCTCTCAAAAATAAACAAACATTTAAAAAAATCAAAAGAAAAATGCTTGAGCTAGAGAAGAGCTCTGCCAGAGGCTGCTCGGGGGTGAACTGCATTAAAGACTAGCCAAGAATTAGCATTAACTAGCCATTGGGATGACACAGGCTCAGATCTACCAATATGGAAAATGTTCACGATTAAGTGAAAAAAAAAAAAAAAAAAAAAAACCACACACACACACCACCAAACTGTTTTCTATGCTCTTATGTACACAGATGGGTTGTATGTGTTATTTCACTTCATGGTCTTAATGCCCACATGAGGCAGGGGTCACCAGCTGCATTTTCAGGTCAGTAAATCGAGGCTCAGTGAATTTAAACACCACACCCGAGGTCACTGCTAGCATGACAAGCTCTGAACCTTGGACTACAGAGCTTCAACCATGATCCCATTTTTGTTTATAGGTTAATGGGGTAACTGGGTTCTCTGACTTCACACTCACATAGATACTTCCCTAAAATTTAAAAGAATGGCTAGCAATAAGCCCCTAGCACGGAACTCTCTTTTGTTGTTGTTATAGTGAGCATATGGAGTAGTACGCTTGAGAGGTGCTTACTCACTCAGTCTCATGACAATAATGAGCATTTCTGATTTTAGTTTACAAAAATTACACTTACTAGTTCTTTAATTTTTTTTAAACGTTTATTTATTTTTGAGACAGAGAGAGACAGAGCATGAATGGGGGGAGGGTCAGAGAGAGAGGGAGACCGAATCAGCAGGCTCCAGGCTCTGAGCTGTCAGCACAGAGCCCGACGCGGGGCTCGAACTCACGGACCGCAAGATCACGACCTGAGCTGAAGTCAGACGCTCAACCGACTGAGCCACCCAGGCGCCCCTACACTTACTAGTTTTTTAATGTTTATTTTTGACACAGAGAGAGAGGGGGGGGGGGGAGAGAGAGAGAGAGAGAGAGAGAGAGAGAGAGAGAGAATGAGTGGGGGAGGGGCATAGAGAATCCAAAGCGGGCTCTGTACTGAGAGCAGAGACCCTGATGCAGGGCTTGAACTCAAAGACTGTGAGATCATGACCTGAGCTGGTCAGACGCTTAACCGACGGAGCCATCCAGGTGCCATTATAAAAATAACATTTATATAAGTTGTGGGCATAGATGGTGAAAGTCCTTCTGAACTGTCTCCTTGCATTAAAGGGATGGGGCAATTCCACTACTTTGACACTAGAAATAGCTAATGTTGGGGGCGCCTGGCTGGCCCAGTCAGTAGAGCATGTGACTCTTGATCTCGGGGTTAAGTTCGAGCCCCACGTTGGGTGTGGAGATTACTTAAAAGTAAAATCTTGGGGCGCCTGGGTGGCGCAGTCGGTTAAGCGTCCGACTTCAGCCAGGTCACGATCTCGCGGTCCGGGAGTTCGAGCCCCGCGTCGGGCTCTGGGCTGATGGCTCAGAGCCTGGAGCCTGTTTCCGATTCTGTGTCTCCCTCTCTCTCTGCCCCTCCCCCGTTCATGCTCTGTCTCTCTCTGTCCCAAAAATAAATAAACGTTGAAAAAAAAAATTAAAAAAAAAAAAAGTAAAATCTTAAAAAAATCATATATATATATATATATATATATATATATATTTACTTTGAGAGACTGAGCACCTGACACCAGGCTTCATCTTAGGACATCAAGATCACTACTTGAGCCAGTATCATAACCGGCTGAGCCACCCAGGAGCCCCCAAATAGCCAATGTTCTTTACATTTTTATAAAGTCAACAATATTCTTTCATTGCAATCTTGTTTTTGGTATTATTAACAGATATCAAGACAAGGGTGTCTGTTGTGCTAGGATCACACGCAAATTCCAACAGTCACACCCTTTGTGCTACGAAGCATATTTAGAGATGCAACCTCAGTGTAATTTGGGGACTGAGTGTCATGCCTGGGAGGCTATCTGGGTTTAAATGTTGACAAGGATTACTTCTGGGGGATGGGGCCCTGTCTACCTTTCACTTTGTTCTTGCGGTTGCTTTTTCATATTTTAAAATTCTTCTATGTCCCTGATAATTTTTTGAGAAGAGTGGAAAGTTACTATTAGTTGCCTGATTCTTATTTCACTTAGAGAATTTCTAAGGGAGATCATTTGGTTTCAATGCAGGTAGAAGGCTCAGTCTTCAGACACGTTCTTTGGACACAACTGTGTTCCAGTTAGAATTCAACCTAAGTATACAACTCAAGCCTCCATTAGAAGAGCTTATAAGCCAATTAAGATAATGGCAAACGTCTTTTCTTTCCCCACACAACACTGATTTTCCCCAAGAAATTTTTTCCTAGGAATTTTAGATTGTTGTGGATTCCTAGGCAGAAAACGACACTGGAGAAACATACTTATTTCCATAGAAAGGTCATTTTTATGCTTAGGCTGAGTGTTCAACTCTACTTTCACTGGAGGGCTTAAAGCGAGATTAAATACTGTGTCAGTAATGGGGAGAACAAAGATGAATTTGAACAAAGAACGGCCCCCATTCTCAAGCTCTTGGCAGAGAGAGGCCAACAGGTACCCAAGTCACACACTGTGAAAGTATCCAAATAAAGGTACAGTATAAAATACTGCGGGAGCAATCTCTTCTGTTGTGGACGATTCATTCACTCATGCAACAAATATTTCCCGAGCACCGACTATATCCCACATTTTCTTTCCATCGTTCTGCTGTGCCAGACACAGCCTGGGAATACAGAGGTGAACGAGACAGGCAAACACCTGTATTTATGGAGCCTTTCTTTCATGGAAGAGACAGACAATAAACACACCAAAGGTATTCCCACTTGAGGGCTTTTTTTCTGTGCTGTTTCTTCTGCATTGAGGGCTTTTACTCTACTTGTCGCATGACTCGCTCCTTCTTGTCATCACTCAGGCCTCAGCTTTATTTAATGTCATCTCTTCAAGAAACTCCTTTCCTGACCACTCCATCTAGAGGAGGCTCCCTGCCACCAGCTACCCACCCCGTGCACTTGATTTCATTCTGCAGAGTACTTATCTCTGCCACTAGATATAAAGTCGTGAGGCAAGGACCTCGTGGTGAAGGGGTCAATGGATTGGAAACCTTGGAGAGCAGGCCTGAGTCTGCTTCTACTCAGCAGTTATATCCCAAGTGTCCAACATGACGCCAGGCACATTCAAGGGTTCAGTAATATTTTTAAATGACCAACATTTAAGGGCTGAACACTTTATTCTACAATTAGTAGGCAACCAAAGAAGCTTCTGAGGTACTTCTGGGGACACTGAGGATTCACCACCAGGAGGAGACGGGAGACTCAGGGACCATTTAGAAGGCTTTCTGAGATTACTGGTGAGAGAATGACAAAGGCTATTCCTGAGGAAAGAAGGAGACAGAAGAAGGGAACATGACTCATACTTTTGGGGTAGAGTCAACGGCAGCGACCAACTGGATGTGAATGGCGAGGGAAAGGAAAGAAGTCAAGATTTACTGGACTCTTTTGGCTTGAGATATGAGGGATGGTAGGAAGACTGGATGAATCACAGGAGTGTAATGCGAGAGGGTGAGAATGGCTGAACAAGCCTAGCACGAGGGCAGAGTGAGGGGCAGAGGCTGAGGACCTAGGAGAACCCGAACTCTTTTTGTCTTTTCTTTTTCTTTTTTTCTTATATACAGTACGACACTAGTTTCAAGCATGTCACACAATGATTCAACAATTCTATACCCTACTCAATGCTCAGAAGATCTTTTTAAAAGTTTATTTGCCATCTGCTTTTTTAACAACTGCACTTGAATTCACTCTTTTTTAAAAATTTGTAAAAGTGATATCCACTCATGGAAATAAAGTGAAACAGTACAGGAAGTCCAAGTTGCCCATTTGAATTCCCCAGGTGACACTCTGAGGCAACCATTCTATAGATTGAGATAGAGGACGCGTGTGTGGATATGTGGGTGTATAACATGAACGTATCTAAAGGGAGTCATGATCATACCAGATACATACGGTTACAACCAGCCCCTTCCAATTAATTTACTTTGGACCTCTTTCTAAATTCTCCTGTTGAGGAGTATTTGGCTTGCTGCCTCTAGTTTTTTGCTAACACATGCTGGAATGAACACCCTCATACATTTTTTCTTTTAAATTCTCTTCCCAATCTCCCCTCTCCCAGTCCACCCTCGTACATATTTTTTAAGTTTATTTCTTTTGAGAGACACAGAGACAGAGACAGAGACAGCGTGAACAGGGGAGGGGCAGAGAGGGAGAGAGAACCCCAAGCACTGTCAGTGCAGAGCCTCAGGCGGGACTCAAACTCACCAGCCACGAGACCATGACCTGAGCAGAAACCAAGAGTCAGGCGCTTACCCCGCTGAGCCTGACTTAAGGATGCTTAACCTACCCTCATACGTTTTTCATGACTTGGCTGAGACTACCTAGAGGATACTTTCCTAGAAGTGGAAGTGTTGGATGGAGGGGCAAATGAGTCGAAAATTTTCATAGCCGTTGCTTAACCGCTCCTCCGATCAGCTGTATTCATAATTTATGTATCTGCCATTAATGTAAGAGAGAGCCTGTCTCCTCCATCTTTATCTAGATTATCTCCAAGTTCTGAATCTTTGTTAATAAATCTGTGAATAAAATAGTTGGGGCTCCTGGTTAGCTCAGTTGGTTAAGCATCTGACTCTGGATTTCGGCTCGGGTCACGATCTTGTGGTTTGTGGGTTTGAGCCCCGCGCTGGGCTTTGGGCTAGCAGTGTGGAGCCTGCCTGTGATTCACTCTCTCCCTCTCTCCCTGCCCCTCCCCTGCTCGTGCTCTCTCTCTCTCTCTCTCTCAAAATAAAAATGTAAAAGCCTGTTAATAAAATAGTTAATCATTTTTTATTTATTTTTAATTTTTTTAAGTATTTATTTTTGAGTAAATAATTCAGGAGGATACCCATAACAAAAAGACAGCCAATAACAAGTGTTGACAAGGATATAGGTATCAGATCCGTCAAACACTGCTGGCGTAAAATGGTGCAGCTACTCAAAAAACAATCTAGCAGTTCCTCAAAGTTTAATTTTTCTTTCTTTCTTTTCTTTTAAAAAAAATATTTATTTATTTTTGAAAGCGTGAGAGAGACAGAGTGTGAGTGGGGGAGGGGCAGAGAGAGGGGGAGACACAGAATCAGAAGCCGGCTCTGAGCTGTCAGCACAGAGCCTGACATGGGGCTCAAACTCACAAACCCCGAGATCGTGACCTGAGCTGAAGTCAAGTCGCTCAACTGACTGAGCTGCCCACGTGCCCCAGTTCCTCAAAATATAAACACAGAGTCACCACATGACCCAGCAATTCCACTCCTCGGTATATATCCAAGAGAAATAAAAACATGTCTATACAGGGTGCACCTTGGTGGCTCAGTCAGTTAAGCGTCTGAAACTGATTTCAGCTTGGCTCATGATCTTACGGTTCAGGGGTTCAGAAGGTGGAAAAACACCCAATGTCCATCAGCTGATGAATGGATAAACGACATATGGTATATCCACAAAATGGAGTATTATTTGGCAATATAAAGGAATGAAGTACTAATAAAAGCCATGTACTGACCACCCACAGAGAATACTATATCCAATAGCGAAAGATTGAAAGCTTTCCCTCCAAGGTCATGAATGAAGCAAGGATGCCCACTTTCACCACTTCTATTAAGTAAAAAAGAGAAATAAAAGTCACCTAAATTGGAAAGGAAGAAGTAAGATTATCTCTGTTTGCAGAGGATATGATCTTATATGTAGAAAACTCTAATGATACCACAAAACACTTGTTAAAATAAGTGAATTCAGGGGCGCCTGGGTGGCGCAGTCGGTTAAGCGTCCGACTTCAGCCAGGTCACGATCTCGCGGTCCGTGAGTTCGAGCCCCGCGTCGGGCTCTGGGCTGATGGCTCAGAGCCTGGAGCCTGTTTCTGATTCTGTGTCTCCCTCTCTCTCTGCCCCTCCCCCGTTCATGCTCTGTCTCTCTCTGTCTCAAAAATAAATAAATGTTAAAAAAAAAAATTTAAAAAAAAAAAAAAATAAGTGAATTCATCAAAGTAATAGGACAAAGTCAACACACAAAAATCAGTTGAGTTTCTATACACAAACCACGAACAATCTGAAAAGGAAATTACAAAACGATTCTATTTACAATAGCATCACAAAGAAAAAAGGGCTTACAAACTAACTTAATCAAGGAGGTAAAAGACTTATACAATGAAAACTACAAAACACTGCTAAAAGAAATTAAAGACCTAAATAAAAGGAAACATATCTCGTGTTCACGGGTTAGAAGACTTAATACTGTTAAAATGTCAATACTACCAAAGTGATCTACAGATTCAGTGCAATTTCTATCAACATCCCAATAACATTCTTTTGCAAAAATAGAAAAGCTCATCTTAAAATTCATATGGAATCTGAGGGGATCCTGAGTAGTCAAAATAATCCTGAGAAAGAACAAAACCGGAGAACTCCAAATTTCCTGCTTTCAAAGTTTATCACAGATGTATAGTAATTAATCAAAACAGTGTGGTACTGGCATAAAGACAGACATACAGACTAATGGAATAGAACTGAGTCTAGTAATAAACCGCTGCATATCTGGTCACATGCCTTTTTTTTTTTAAAGATTTTATTTTTAAGTAATGTGCACACCCAACACGGGGCTCAAACTCACAACTCCGAGATCAAGAGTCACATGTTCCCCTGACTGAGCCAGCCAGGAGCCCCTGGTCACATGAGTTTTGACCACGGTGCCAAGACCATTTAATGGGGGAAAAGACAGTCTTTTCAACAAGTGATGCTCGGAAAACCAGGTATCCACATGCAATAGAATGCAGTTGACCCTCACTTCATACCATATATGAAAATATACTATTACCTCCCCCCCAAAGCTAGTCTTCGATGATTTCTCTGAATTGTCTCAAATCTTTTCCGTAAGGATAATGGTCTTTATTTGGCATATTAGGTAAATTAAGATGTATAAATAAATAACATTACTTGTATACATATAAATAACTGTATTTATCTACATACATATAAATAGTCAATAATGTCAGGTCCCTTTTTAAAAAGATGTTTTATTTTTTTAAAAAATTTTTAATGTTTATTTTTGAGAGAAAGAAAGAAAAAGAGTACGAGAGGGGGAGGGGCAGAGAAAGAGAGGGAGACACAGAATCCAAAGCAGGCTCCAGGCTCCAAGCTGTCAGCACAGAGCCTAACATGGGGCTTGAACTCAAGAACTACAAGATCATGAACTGAGCCGAAGTTGGGACGCTTAACTGACTGAGCTACCCAAGCACCCCTCCTTTTTATTTTTCTTTCATGTTTTTATTTATTTTTAAGAGAGAGAGAGCGAGCATGAGTGGGGGAGAGGCAGGGAGAGGGGAGGCAGAGGATCTGAAGCACTCACAGCAGACAGCCCTATGTGGGGCTTGAACTCAGGAACTCGCGATCACGACCTGAGCCAAAGTCGAACTCTCAACTAAGGGAGCCACCCAGGTGTCCCAATATTCCCTTTGAGATAAGGATATTGAGACTCAGAGAAGTCAATTAGCTTGCACTCAGTGGAATGTTGATAGCAAAAGGGCAGAAATGTGGCTTGTACTCGGTTTTTTCTCCCTCCAAAGTACATGGTTTCTTACCACCATTCCATGTGGCAGTTAAAGACATGGATAAATCAACGGAAATTCTGTCCTTTTGGCCAGAACAAAGGGCTGGCTACTCAGTTTGAGGCTGCGAACAAAGTTCAGAATGCTGGCTTACTCCAGGAGTAGGATTTTATACATATTATAGGTAATCAGTTCAAAACGACTACTGGGAGAGGCAAAGTACAAATTTAACTACAGTTCCACCCAATGACCACCACAGTTGGGCACGGGACCAGCAAATCATATTTTCTTGCCCCCCAAATATCTCCCTCACAAATCTAAATATATATATAGTAAATTATCCCTCTCATTAATATCTACACTGTAGAGACATATTTGCCCCCAAATATCTCCCTCACAAATATATCTATATCTAATCTATCTCTATCTCTATACGTAGATATGTATAATATAAATCATCTGTCTGATTAATATCTAGAATGTAGAGACAACTTTTAAAACTCAACCATAACAACAATAATAACAACAGGGGCACCTGGGTGGCTCAGTCGGTTGGGAGTCTGACTTTAGTTCAGGTCACGATCATGCAGTTCGTGAGTTCGAGCTCTGTGCTGACAGCTCAGAGCCTGGAGCCTACTTCAAATTCTGCGTCTCCCTCTCTCTCTGCCTCTCTCCCTCTCGCACTCTGTCCGTCTCCCTCTCTCTCTCAAAAATAAATAAACATTAAAAACAACAACAACAACAACAAAGCCTGATTAAGAAACAAGCAAAGGCCTTAAACAGAGGCCTTCATTTTTTCCAAAGAAGACCTACAAATAGCCAATAAGCCCATGTAAAGATGCTCAACAACACGAATCATTAGGGAAATGTAAATCGAAACTATAATGAGATACCGTTTCACATCCCTTTAGCTGGCTTCTATCAAAAAAAAGAGGAGGTGAAGAAATTGGAACCCTCGGGCACCGCTGGTGGGCATGTAAAATGGTGCAGACACTGGGGAAACTAGTATGGTGGTTCCTTAAAAAATTGAAAATGGAGGGGTGCCTGGGTGGCGCAGTCGGTTAAGCGTCCGACTTCAGCCAGGTCACGATCTCGCGGTCCGTGAGTTCGAGCCCCGCGTCGGGCTCTGCGCTGATGGCTCAGAGCCTGGAGCCTGTTTCCGATTCTGTGTCTCCCTCTCTCTCTGCCCCTCCCCCGTTCATGCTCTGTCTCTCTCTGTCCCAAAAATAAATAAACGTTGAAAAAAAAAAAAATTGAAAATGGAATTGCCATTAAAAAAAAAAACACAAAAAACAATGATCCAGCAATTCAACTTCTGGGTATATGCCTCCCGGAAATGGAAAGCAAGGTCTTTTTTTTTTTTTTTTTTTTTTAATAGGAACTATTTTATTTATTTGTTTACTGATTTTTTGAGAGAGGGCATGAGCAGGGGAGAGGGGCAGAGAGAGGAGAGAGAATCTTGAGCAGACTCCACAACCAGGGTGGAGCCTGATGCGGGGCTCAATCCCACGACCCTGGGATCATGACCTGAGCCAAAACCAAGAGTTGGACGCTTAACTGACTGAGCCCCGCAGGGGCCCTGGACAGTAGGGTCTTGAAGAGATCTCTATACACCCACATTCACAGCAGAACGATTCACAATGGCTAAAATGTGGAAGCAACAAGTATCCGTGGATGGGTGAATCAATCAGCAAACGGTGACATATAAATACAGTGAAATATTATTCAGCCTTAAAAAGGAAGGAAATTTTGCACTCTGGTACAGCATGGATGAATCTTGAGGGCATGATGCTAAGTGAGATGAGCCAGTCCACTTATCGTATAATTCCATTTACATGAGGTACTGAAAGTAATCAAAATCCATACAGACAGAAAGGAGAATGGTGGTTGCCGGGGGTGGGAGACAATGGGGAAAGGGGAGTTTCAGTTTCACGAGAAGAAAAGTTATGGGATGGATGGATGGTTGCACAACGTGAATACATTTCACACCAGTGAATTGTACACTTAAAAATGGGTTACTCTGGAAAAAAATAAGGTTAAATTGATACATTTATGTTATGTGAATTTTACCTCAATAAAAAAATTCATCTGTTTAAAAAAAAAAAGAAAAGAAAACAATGGAGCTCCTGGGCGGCTCGGTCGGTTAAGCATCCAACTTTGGCTCAGGTCACCATCTTGTGGTTCCTGAGTTCAAGCCCTGTATTGGGCTTGTTGCCAGCGTGGAGCCTGCTTCAGATCCTCTGTCCCTCTCTCTCTCTCTCTGCCCCTCCCCCGCTCACTTGTGTACGCGTGCGTGCTCTCTCAAAAATAAGCATAAAAAAAAAGAAAAAGAATACAATAAAGTACTGATGCAACATTACAGCAGAGAGAAAGCTTGAAAGCATTATGTTAAATCAAAGAATCCAGAGGCGTCTGGGTGGCTCAGTTGGTTGAGCGTCCGATTTCGACTCAGATCACGATCTCGTGGTTTGTGAGTTCAAGCCCTGCATCGGTCTCAGTGCTGACAGCTCGGAGCCTGGAGCCTGCTTTGGGTTCTGTGTCTCCTTCTCTCTCTGCCCCTCCCCTGCTTGCACTCTGTCTCTCTCTCAAAAGTAAATAAACATTAAATAAATAAATCAAAGAAACCAGTCATAAAAGGCCATATAATTGTATGATTCCATACAAATACCTAGAGACAGAAAGTAGATCAACGCTGGTGGGTGTTGGAGCTGAGGAGTGACTGCTAATGAGTATGGAGTTTCTTGAAGGGATGATGAAAACGTTCTGGAATTATACCGTAGTGATGGCTGCACAACTCTGTGAATACACTAAAAGCCATTGAACCGTATGCTCTATTATTATTATTTTTTAATGTTTATTTTTGGGAGAGAGAGAGAGACAAAGTGTGAGCGGGGGAGGGGCAGAGAGAGACGGGGACACAGAATCCGAAGCAGGATCCAGGCTCTGAGATGTCAGCACAGAGCCTGATGAGGGGCCCAAACTCACAAATCACAAGATCATGACCTGAGCTGACGTCGGATGCTTAACCGACTGAGCCACCCAGGTGCCGTGAACTGTATGCTTTAAATGGGTGTGCTGTATACTATAAGAATTCCATTTTCTTTTTTTAAAAGTTTGACATTTTTGTAGAATCAACTCTGCAGTTTTAGACCAACAAGCTACCAGAATACTCTGAGACAGAGTATTCAGAATAAAATGACCACTGCGGCCGTTACCTGCAAATGAGAGCTGCTTTAGGCGGGCATTTGATCGAGCTTCCTGGACTTTATCTGTCAGTGACTTCCAGGCATCTGTGCAGAAATGAAATATTTGGTCAACTACTTCCAACACCAATGGCATGCACAAACGTTGAGCTTAGAATCCCTACAGGGTGAAAACACCCTTCTAAAATGGTTTTTTTGTTTTCTTAGTTTTAATGTTTTCCGTGCATAAGAGGCTGGGCAGGGGCACTACCCAGCAGTGCTTCCTCCTGTTAGAAAGGAGGTTCACACCTTCTGAAAATGACCCCTGAATCCCCACAGCATTCACATCCCTCGATGGCAGTCCGGGTCCCAAACCTGAATGTATGGTGTTACTTCTATTCCCAATGCCCCTGAACAAAACAGTATTAGCATTAATGATTTAACCCAGACTCTGGGGAGATCTTTACCTCTGTTCCTTAAAACTACGAGGTATGACCAGAAAACCTCTTCAGTCCCTTCCAGCTCCCACTTAAGATTCTATGATCTCCTACTGTCTGTTGGACTTGTCACCAGCACATCACGCTCAATGTGTTGTATGTGGCACTCATACACTCAACGTAGTTTTTTTGCTCTCCTTACGTATCTTTGTATTTATTTATTTATTTTTTATTTTTAGTGACCCAGGCCTGAATCTCCAGTCACCTTCTCTCTCTGCTCTCCGTATCCAAGCAGTCATGAAGTATGTCCATCCTTCTTTCCTCTCTCTGCCTGCTGGGAACGGGCTTTATTACCGGACATCTCTACTGTAGCTATGCTCTCATCGGCGACCTCCTGCCACCTCCATGTCTCTAATTGAGTCCACCTTACGCTTCTTGAAATTCTGCTTTTATTTCACTTTTCCAGATTTCCAAAGGCCTCATGGTTTGGCACTGAACGCCCTCCAAAACTTGTGCCCAATTAACCTTCGCAGTTTTCTATCTCACTACTACCCGATAAGGATTTCGAGGTCCTCTCCCACGCGAGGATGCTCTAAACCCACCACATGCAATCCTGTCTAACTGTGCGTGTGTCTCTTTTTAGAAAGCCTTTCCCATTTCTCTTTTCCTAACTCAAATCCTATTATCTCTTTTAATGGGATCTTCTATTCCACCATTTTCCCTGGGTTCAATAACCCTCACTGACCCACAGGGATCGCTCTTTCCTTCCAACTCCTCTAGTACTTCTTGCCTAGAGAAAGTTCACTAGTTCTTCAACAGCTAACGAACAAGAAAGTAAGATGCCAGCCCTTCTAGGAAGTTCCCTGTTGAGTAAACTGTAAAGGAAAACAGACATTTACAAAACAAAGTTTAAGCTATACCGAGAAGCATTTAAGATTCCTAAAGGAGCAGAAAGGAAAGAGTGCTTATCTGCCTCAGAAGGTCAGGGAAGACTTTCCAAGCAGAACCCTGAAGGACAAGCTAGAGTTCACCAGGTATACCAGGGTAGAAAGAACATTCCAGGCAGAGGGAAGAAACGGAGAAGGCACAGGGGTGAGACAGAATGGCAGTTAAGGTACACAAAGAAATCACAGAAGACAAGGCTGGAGAGAGAAGAGGTCTCATGTGCTCAGCTAAGTTACGGATTATATCTCTCCAGGAACTTAAGGACAAGTTAGATGTATAATGCCTTCGAGTATCTTCCATAACACCTCGCACAAAACTACCCACATCAGTGGTACTAATTAATGTACGTAAGGGCAGATCTGGCTGAGTCAGGGCCTGAGCTAGTGAGACAACCTGTTTTTCTGTTGTTGTTGTTTTTTAAAGTAATCTCTATACCCAACGTGGGATTCGAGCTCACAACCCCGAGATCAAGAGTCACATGCTCCACAAAGCAGCCAGCCAGGTGCCCCCCAACCTCATCGAATCCACTCACCTTCGATACTTTCTGCACAGATCTGAAAGCCATCATCACTTGAAATTTCAAAAACAAGTCCTTTCTTGGGCTTTTTCTCAGCAATGCTTTCCTTTCTTTTCTGTTCTTGCTGGAGCCAAAGCATCAGTGGAGAGCTGAAATTGCTTTCTTCTTCTTCCACTGTTTTAGGTTCTACAGGGAGAAAACAGATAGGGGCCAAAGTGGTTGCATTAGCAAACAAACACTTACTGAACACTGATACGTTATCTCCAAGCCTAACAACATTCCATGGTTGGTAGGATCACTCCCCTTTACAGATAACAAAATCTGAGGCTCAAAGCCGTGGAGCAGCCTGCCCTAGGTCATAGCTGGAGACCGACAGAAACGGATTTTTTTTTTTTTTTTACCTGAAGTCATGCTGTCTCTGTGGTATGACTTCCTGGTATGACAATTTGATAGTTTTTCTTTTTTTTTTTTTTTTTTAATTTTTTTTTAACGTTTATTTATTTTTGAGACAGAGAGAGACAGAGCATGAACGGGGGAGGGTCAGAGAGAGAGGGAGACACAGAATCTGAAACAGGCTCCAGGCTCTGAGCAGTCAGCACAGAGCCCGATGCGGGGCTCGAACTCATGGACCACGAGATCATGACCTGAGCCGAAGTCGGCCGCTTAACCGACTGAGCCACCCAGGTGCCCCAATTTGATAGTTTTTCAATAAGCAACTGCCCCCAGTAGGGTCAAAGCTAAAAACTAATAATGATGGATATGAATGAAGCACTAGGCATCGAGGCACTCTTCTAGGAACTTCCTGTGTATTAACTCAGAGAAACCTCACAGCAATCCAGTGAGGGAAGTGTTATTATAATGTACGCTTCAAAGGCAAGAAACCCGAGGCAGAGAGTAAGTAGCCCAAGTTCATATAAGATGAGATTTCAACCCATATGGCTCCAAAGCCTGCCACCAACCCCCCCACACCCCCGCCTTCTTGCAGAAGGAGGTGTATCAGTTCTCCTGAGAAATCAGCCAATCAGCAGAATGGGATCACATCCCACATGTTACACTTGAGCATTTTCTCTAGCTGCCTCTCTTTTGAGAAGTTCCCTCGATGAAAACGGGCAAAGCTTTATACCCAGACCTTACTAATCTTGAAGTGACCAGTTCTTTACTGACCCAATTCATTAGCACAGATGATGGAAAGTGCTATGGAGATGCATCTGGGGTTGTGACCAGATGTACGGCTTTCTTCGGTGACCACTGAGGGATGAAGTCAGGTAATCGCTAGCTAGTAAAATCACACTGCTATAGAGCAAGTGGAACAGAAGACTACTTGACAGCTGATCATAGAATATGTAGTAGACGGGCACTGGACCGGGAGACAGACGCTGTGAGGTTTAGTCTACACCTCTGGCCAATCACTTAACTTCTTTGGAGCTTAAGATTTTTTAATTTAGAAAGCTAGTAGATAACGTAGGCAATTTTTATAGTACGTTTGGCTTTGGAATTCTAATTCTAACCTGTTACCTACCCACGTACCTGTACTTTCTTGTTCATTTGCTGAATTTTGTGTTGTCTGAATCTCAGGAAGAACTTGCCTAAATGAAAGGAAAACCAAATGTGAGATGTAACATCAGCTAGCTCTTTAATTCAAAGATAAAAACTGTCCACAGTCTGCCATACTGTTGTATGGGCTATATGAAACAACTACTAGAAATGAACCACAGGATGATTTGTGTATTACCTGTTGAATAAACACCATCACACTACTATAAGGTACATAACATAAAACTATCTCTTATGAGATTCTTTCCCAAATAGTGGCATTAAATTTCTGCTTTTGCAGTTTGCACATTATATCCTTGAAATTTTTCTCATACCCTCGGTATTAGGAAAAAAGCAGTTCTGGAATCACTGAAGTTAACTGATTTAACCAAAAATAAAAGCAAGCTGCCCGAGCCAGAAAACCACCACCAGTTTCCCTTTTCTTAAATTAAATAACATTTGGAAACAACCCAAATGCATATCAATAAGGGGCGGTTTATCTTTTTTATTTTTTTTAATTAATTCTTTTATTTTGAGAGAGAGAAAGTGCAAGCAGGGATGGGGCAGAGAGAGAGGGAGACAGCGAATGCCCAGGCTCTTCACTGTCAGAGCAGAGCCCAACTCGGGGTTTAATCTCATGACCATGAGATCATGACTTGAGCCGAAATCCAGAGTCGGACGCTTAACCCCCCGAGTCACCCAGGTACTCCGATAAGGGACTGTTTAAATAAATAACAAAACAAAACAAAACCAAGTACAGAACAGTATGTATAGCATTATTCATTTTATGTAAAAAAGGCATATACAGGGGCGCCTGGGTGGCTCAGTTGGGTTAAGCGTCCCACTCTTGATTTCGGCTCAGGTCACGATCACGTTGTTTGTGGGATCGAGCCCCACGTTGGGCTCCGTGTTGACAGCATGGAGCCTGCTTGGGATTCTCTCTCCCTCTCTCTCTGCCCCTCCCCCACCCCAATAGATAAATAGATAAATAAACAAACTTAAAAAAAAAAAAGCTTTGGCAACAAAAATAATACAAATCAGGAAGAACTATTTTTTTTAAATGAGGTGGACAGAACTGAGGGCTTAACCTTAGAGAAATGATCTGCATATTTACCCTGTGGTCTGCCCACACTCCTTTTGGGACGACTGTTCCACATCAGCAGTCCCCTGCTGCTCAGCCTCTGCTCCTGGAGTCCTGGAACGGAACCATTTGTATCTTTTCAAGAAAAACCACCAGGAAACATGTGCCAAATGCACAGCTCAGTCTAAAGAAATGCCTCTACCATGATGGATCTGATAACATTCACGAGCTGAGAAAACTAATCTGTGGTGATACAGGTTAGACAGTGGTGATCTTGAGGGCGTACTGACCAAGAGAAGGCACAAGGAGGCTTCTGGAACTCTAGGAACGTTTTAGATCTTGATCTGCATGGTGGCTACGCGGGTGCACACATATGTAAAACTTCACTTGTGTACTTTACATGCATTACACCCCACGCTAGTGTTCTCAAAAGGGACTTCATGAGGATCTACAACAGGTGGCTTTGCCCTCCGGACGGGAATAATCGCCCTTCAGTATCCTAAGCCTCAGCAAAACAAAAACAAAAACAAAAAGACAAACACCAGCCCCCCCCACCCCGGTCCCCAGAAAACCAAACGCCAAGAGCAAACAGCAGCACTGTTTTAAATCAAAGAGTAATTAGAGATGTGGTTCTATCCCAGAGACAAACTGCCCACGGATGGAACTAAATTTTGCTCTAGAAATCACTGCTGTGAGGGGGAAAAAAAAAAAAAAAAAAAAAAAAAAAAAAATCAAAGCCACAACCCAGAACACCCCCGAGCAATGCAGCACGTCCCTCCCAGAAGACTGCCACTGCCCCAGCCTCTAGTCCCGAGCACAAGATCCCGCCCACCCAGCAGAGCGGATATTGGCATCTCTCACCCTGTGACTGAGGTCAGGGATGTCGCGCTGGCTTCCTGGTCTGGAATGTGTGCTTCAGAAGAACTGGTCCGCGAATGGGAAACTTTGTGCTTCTTGCCATTCCCTTTGTCCAAAGGCAGCTGAATCCGTTTGATTTTTGGTTTGGGTTTGGTGGGACCCGGCACGGAGGGGCTTGCTGACTGCTGCCCAGAGGACGGAGAGCCCCCAGGAGAGGCTGAGCTGGCTTGCATAGCTGAGGATAAAGCCTTGTTCTGCTCCAGCCCCACGCTGTTGGGGGCATCTACTGTCTGGGGAAAGCTGGCTCCCTGGGTCCCTGGAGCAGAATCAAGATCACGCTGGGAAGGGAGAATCCCAGTTTTGCTGGCAAGGAGCTGGTTCACGTGCTGAAGCTGATAGTGTTCTTCTGCTTCCCCCGGAGGCGAGGCGGCCGTCATGCCCGCAGTCTGAGCAGAGGGGAGCACGCAGATGCTAGATGCCGCTGTCATCGCGGCAGGAGGAGCCTGGGATGTCCCCAGTTGCGGAAACATTCCTGAACTTGGTGGTAAAGCCACAGGCTGGTCCTGCATCCCCAGGCTCTGCTGACTGGCTTTGATTAAAAGGTTGCTTATTGAGCCAATATCCGGGGTGCCGAGCAGCCTGGGGTTGGTTAACGCGACATGTCCCGGAACTGACGCACTACTCGTGGGGGTTGTCGCGGTTTGCATGGATACAACGTTCAAGACGGAGGAACCGGATGCCAAGCCAGACACAGGCCCCGCGGTGAGGTGGCCAGTGTCCTGGCTTATTGTTGATGCGCCCGCCGCCGCCGCGGCAGTGCCTCCCACACTCTGCGGTAACAGCGGAGCCTGTTCAAAATACATGATGCCAGATTTAGACCTTTTTATGATGTTGGGGACAGTTCGGTGAGATGAAGTGTTAAGTGAGCCCAGATCTAGCAGATTGGGATGATTTGGCAGCTGGGAGGGTGTGAAGTTAATCAGTGTCATGTTAGAAACCACATCGGAAGGGGCAATGTTTGAAGGGTTGCTAGAGGGAGCGAGTTTTTTATTCTTTCGGGTCTGCAGACGAGATATGGGTCTTTTCTTGAGTCCAGAGGATGGAGTGGCTACTGTGGTACTGAGGTCTGTCCTCTGGCTGGCTTCTGAAACCAAAAGTTGGGGATCTGGAGGAGGCTGAACCCCAATAAGTAGGCCTGAAGGAGGGCTGTTGATGTTGGGTGGGAAACTACTTTGAGTAGCTGCGGGGAAGGAATGTAAGTGCTGGCGATGAGACATGGGGAGCAATCCTTTGCTAGCAGGAGGGAAGAGAGATGGAGAAGTTGGCAAGCTTGGATTTAGTCCCGTGGCTAGGGTGAGACCACTTCCCATGGGCCCCAATACTGAAGTATTTGTCTCCATCACATTGGGTGTAGAACTAACAGAAGAGGTCAATTGGATTTTTTGGGTCACTCCATTTGGAAGAGTTTGGAGAACATAAAGTGGCTGCATGTTCTGGTTGACAACAATGAGTTTCTCAGTGGCTGGTTTCAGGTGGGGTGGAGTGGTCTGGACAGCTGCATTAGAAATCTGAGATGGGCCAGGACTCTCGGTGGAGTTGGGCACATATTTCTGGTTCTGGATAGGAACAGTAGGGGAAACAGGTACCTGAAGGCCGGGGGTGCTACTGTTTCTAGTTAAATCCTGATTGTTGCCATGACCCTGCTCCACTGAACCACAAGGAGGGCTGGAGATGTGGTCCGCGTCCATGTGTCCTTGGATAAAATGATCGGGAGTCATGTGGCCTTCGGGCGTCGGATCTACTCCGGGACTCAGCAGTGCCGAGTCCCCTTCAGAGGAGGCCACAGACTTCTCTGTGATGGTCACCCTCTTCTCTCCTGAGTCGGAGATCACAGCCAGTCTACTGGCATTCTGGCTGGGGACCGTGGGACTCCGGGTGGTCAGGACGGACAGATCAGACGGCAGCTCCAGGGGCAGCTCGAACTGCTCCTCTGCCGAGATAGAGGAGGAGACGCTACTGTCCACAGGTTCTGTCGTGGGCAGCTGCTGAGAAAACACTTCGAAAAGACCCATGTCCTTTTCCCGGTTACTGTCGAGACCCAAGCCTTCACCGAGATTTAGGAGTTCCGACGAAGAGGACTCTGGGCTCTCGCCCAAAGCCTGCATGGATGGGGTATTCTTTAGGACGAAGTCCATGATGTCCGAGGGCAGGATGTTCCCACAGTCGTCGCTGTTGTTGTTATCCGAGTCCGATTTCAGGAGCTCGGTGTTGTAGGTGTCTAGTAGGTTCTTGTCCGACGGGGTGCTCGTGTGGACTCTGCGGCTTGACTCCAATGAGCTGAGCTGAGCCTCCAAGGAATCCTGCCCCTGTGTTTTAACTCTGCTCACAGAGTGGCAGTTATCCATCTTTGGCTCATTTTTGTGGCCCACGGAACTCTTAATGACGTGCTCTTTCTCGCCGGCGTCTTCAGGCCGCTCCATCTTTAAGTTCTCCGTTCCGTTCTCTTTGCCGTTTCTCTTTGGAATCTGGCTGCTCTTCCTCGCTGTGGCTGTGACGCTCGTATCGCTCTCTGTGCCGTCATCGACACCATCCAGCTGAGAAATCTTCGGGAGGTCACACTGTTCTTCCTCCCGAAATAGATTATGGGATGCCAGCCGTTCCTCTCCGCCTGAAGAAATCACTGTCCTAGTGAAATTGTAATAATACAAGTCATCTTCATCAGAAGTGCTTAGGTCATCGGCCCCATCCACCTGTCCCTCAGCTGATCTCTTGCCTCGTTTCTTCCCAGTTGAGCTGCTGTAGAATGGAATGTCTTCTTCACCGTAGGATCTTACCCCATAGAGTGGGGTGAGCCCGAAGAACATGTTAGAGCGTGCCCGGGCACTGCGACGGGGGTATCTCCTCTTGAAAGAGCCATCCTCCTGAGGTTTGGGACCATCCGGAAGCATCAGGTTTCTGTCCTGAACCGGAAGATTCTGATAATTGTTACTTTGAGAATCCTGGGATGAGGTATTATTGGGGCTTGGCTGGGCCACTGGACCATCTCCTGGACTTTCAGAGGCCGAAACTGGTTCTGTTGGAGACGCTGACTCTATTTGCAGAGGGGAAACGGGACTACTTTCTTTCAGGGTATTCTTGGACTGGCCCTCACTTTCCATTTTGAGAGGCGTCAGTGTCACTTTGACCGTGCGTTTCCGGGGTGTCTGTAATTCCTTGGCAGATCCTTCTACTTGCATGGATGGAGCTTTGGGGACTCCTGGAATAGACAGGACTTTGTCTCCAATCTTATCAGAAGAAACATTATTACATGGTCGTTGCCCCATAAATTCTGGAGTCAAAACTTCATCAACAAACTCCGGCTTTAGGTTTCCTTCCTCACCGGGGGTCACCTGACCAGGTTCCAAAAAAGACTTACTGGAATGTTTTTCTTTGAAGGTTTCTTTACAAGACTTTTTCCCTTTCTGTCTCCTGTCCCTGGAACTAGATCCCACGTGTTCATGGACAATGGATGACCTGTTGCTCACTCCAGATAGCTTCAAGGTTTTGACTTCCGCATCTTCCTCGGGAGAGGGGTTTACTGATTGGTTCGAGTCTGCGTGTTGGTCTCGATCGTTCCTTTGCCCTCTCAGATGGAGTGGGGGGAAGGAGAGGGCCTCTTTAGAAGAAAACGGCACCGGAGAGAGGTCAGCAAAAGTGCCGATCTTGCTAGCATTTAATTCTCCAGATGCTGTGTTATGAAGCTGCGGGGCCAGCTTGGGAATGCCAGGATAAGCCACAGCATGTGCAGATCCCTCTGAACTCTTGGAACCTGGCACTTTGGCCTTCTCTCCCTTCAAAGAGGAGCTCTTGGATGCCAAGTCGGAAGCACTGGAATGCTTCATTTCTGAAGATGAAGATCCGTCCAAGTGACTGGTTTTAGTGCCCATAGTAACCACTGTCCTTTGCAAATTGGAAGAGGTGGGAGTGTTTTGCCCTAAGTTACTGTTTGAGTTCAGCGGTCCTAAGACATGATCAACTGCTTTGGCACTTGACTCAAGATCTGTGGCAGTCCCGATGGCGGAGACTGAGGGAACACTATTCCTGGAGTAAGAACTCCCAGTTCTCACTGGAGACATAATCCGGAGTTTAGACCGCTGGGGTGACAGGGAAGAAGTGCTGTGTCGCCTGGAGCCAATGCTTCGGAGTCCAGAGGAGAGTAAAGGGTCACCCACTGTGACTATTTCATGAGTGGTTGGGGTAGGACTTCCTGAACAAGAGAGAGAAAATAATAGTCTATTACAGAGAGGGACAAACGTGCGGTAGCCACTGCTTTCAATGACTCGGCAATGACTTTTCACTGAAAACTGCAACGATCAAGATTTTCAACGAGCCAAAGTCACTGAGATAAAGTTGCCTGCAAGAACCACAGGCTAATCTTTGAGCTAACCTTTTTGGGTCAAGTTCGTCAACGAGGTAGGTCCTTTACCTGCAGAAGGCAATGGCCGACAGCCAGGGGATCTCTGTGTTGGAGAGTAACTCGGTGTTCGAATCCTAGGGACCTTCGAGATGACATGATAAAAACAGGAACCAGAGGTTTGCGAATGAGGTCGGTCTGGTGAGGGAGGACTTATAATTTCAGCTGTGTTCTGACTTTCTTTAGATGAAATTTCTGTGGTAGGAGAGAAACACTCGTTACTAAAAAAAAGTCCAATTAAAATATCCATCAAATGGGGGTGCCTGCCTGGCTCCGCGGGAGGAGCATGCACTCTTGAACTCGGGACTGTGGGTTCGAGCCCCACGTTGGGTGTATAAGGTTACTTAAAATTTAAATCTTAAAGAAACAACATAAAATAAACAAACACACCAATAACAAGTAAGCTATTAAGGTAAAAAGCAAAATAGAAACAAATGACACCTCCCAGAGGGATGACGTTTTTCTGCCTTCAATCACGGTACTCCCAAAAATCAAACTCAAGTCCCGTCTCGATTAAAGTCTCACCTGCAAAAGACGTGGGACTGTGAGCGATGGTCCTGTTTTCATCGTGCTCCACAGTGCTGTTGATATCTGGCTCTACAACCGGAGGACGGCACTCCACTATCTTGCACGTGTACACACAGCGCTTGCGAGCATCCGTGGTACTCCAGTACACCCTGGAACACCTGGCAAACAGATCCATCAAAATCACCACCAGCGAGAGTACAGAGGCGGGGACGAACACGTGCCCAAACCTCTCCTCATCCTCGGTTCCCTGGCCTCCTGGGTTGACAGAATTCAGCTTCACTTCATGGATTCTTATTATAGATCCCCCTGGCTAGGCCGTTCCAAGCTTTTTGAAATTCTTGGTTTTTCCTAGTCTCTCAGAAAATAGCATAACATCTTTTTTTATTGTAGCGTAAGCAGGAGACAAAAATAGTACAAGATCCTAAAATGCAGAGAAAGAAAAATACTAACTGCTACAAGAAAGAGTTCTTGACCTGCGGGAAGGGATTACTGCCCCGCCGGGTGTACGAAGTGAGGAAAGAGCAAGCCCGAAGTGTTTCCTTTGGGAGAAAAGCCCCACAAGACAAGGGAAATGTAATGGCTTCCAATCTGCGGGATGCTGATGGAGCCTGGTTTATACAAAGGGCTGCCGGCTAAATGCAGAGTATAGACTGTGCCGCCAGAATTGGAATGCAGAATAAATTGTGAGTATATATAGCAAAATGAGACTCCAAAATGGGAGAGCTAGAAAAGGAATTTTAAATTTATACTGTCAGCCTGCTAGAAGTTTCAGACATTTGCTTCACATAGGAAAGATGATAAATTCTCACTGGAGAATATGATTATTATTGTGGGGGGTTTATATTTTTGGACTGAGGACAGAGGCATGAGGGGTTTGTCTGATCCACTACAACAATCTGGACTTCTGAATCCAGATAAATGGAACTCTTAAGAGACTGACCTCACGTTTTCTATTTAGGTTTTATTTGGAAATGATTCTGAAAGTATGCCAATAGTACTTTCCTTCTATACGTGGATTTAGCAGACATAAACTGATACTTTAGGCCCAATCTACAAGAAGTAGCAAAAAACGGAGTTAATTTGCAGTAGCAGTTAAAAGTAGCTAACAAGTATGGCTCTCCATTCAACGACCTGCTCATGGTTCGGGGTGCTCAAGCTGCGGGGGTTGGGGTCTTCTCTCTACAGTGCTACTTACTGATATCCGATAGGAAAAAGCTTATCTTCACAGTCAGAGAGATCATTCAGAATTCCTAAGCAGTCAATTGTCATGGAGCCTGACCAAGGAAAGGAGAACTAGTTAGAAGAGATAATGAGAAGGCTCACTTTTAAACCGGAGACCAGAAAGTACCCCAGTGATACACGGAGCCTTCCCCAACAACGGAGGCCCATGTCATACCAATCATCATGTGGATATTTTCTGGTTCCAAGCCATTGAGAAACTTCCTTCTCAAGCTGATTCCTTCAAAGTCCACAAACACTCTTCTAAAAACTTCAAATCCATTCTCAGGAACCACCTAAAATGAAAATACGGCTGTTAATAGGCTGCCCCTTTACACATTATATGTGTGATACCGATTCTCTCAGAGGGCAAAGTACAGAGCAGATCTCAAAATCACCCTGCTGTTTCACAGGAGGACTTCTGTATTTGCAAGAGAAGGTGATTCTAGGAACACACAGTTGGAAGGTAACACAAAGCTTACCATCTTGCTGTCCTCAGCCTGTTTTCCCTGAACTCCTATAGAATTCGAAAAGTAACGGAAGTTCTCACCTCGCCTTTGATCAAATCCCGATGTCGTTGGCAATATACTTTCTTATCATCCAGAAAGACACAGTTCTTGGCGCGAGAACACATGAAGTGATAGTTGCTGGTGCAGGATGTAAGGCAGCAACCCACAGTGGCTCCTGGCTTTTGGCAGAATTCACATCTCTAACCATCCAGAGAGAACAGAGGCCTAAGTCAGACTTTCAGAGGTTTTAAGCCACTTTCCATCTCTAAAGAATTATCCCATTCTGCGTTTCCTACAATTCATTTCTTTTATTGGTAATTGAATTATAGAGAAATGATATGAGCCATAAATCCTCCTCTACAAATCCTCTCTCTCCCACTGCCCCTAGGCCCTAGAACTATTAAATATCACAATTTGATTTAGAACTTAAACCAGTTTTGTTTTTTTTTCTAGGATGCACGATTGATTTAGAGAAGACAAAATTTCGAAGACTGATACTACAAACATCATCTTGTTAGAAAGGTACTATATCCAAAAGAATTCAGTTCTGGAAAGAGTGTACCGATCAGAAACATAAGGGTTCTCTAGTTACTAGGCTTATTAACAGATTAAATTTATCATATGATTCAAAGACTTCCTTCAACTAGCCTGTATGTCAGCACCTTATTCTGTCAATCACAGCCTGGGCTCCTCCCCACAGAAGACTTCGTCCTCTCCATGCAATTGACATGTTTACTTCGCATGTGCTTTTTGTTTGCTTGTCTCTCTCCCTTTTTCTTTCTTTCTTTCTGACAATCCTTCATCTTCTTCCCTCCTTCCAAATATAGTTGTTAAAAATTTTACTCCTTCGTGGCCTTTTCGGACTACTCTCAGCTTCTACTGATCATTTTCCACATCCCTCTTCCTGTGTGTATCTATGTGGGTTTATCCTATGGAAGCACAGGGTGTTGATTCAGCTGGGACCTCTGAGGTCATTTTGTCTAAATCACTTAATAAAGTAACACCCTTCTTGCACAAATTATCTCCCAGACTAGACAGTACTTTGTTTTCTGTTTCTTTTGTACCATCCTCCAGGGGTCAGAATAGCAATCTGCCTATAGTATACACCACTATTTGCTGCTGGCTAACCATTCTGAAGGCACTACCAAAAGCATCAGCGAGGTAGCATTTAGCCAAGAGAAAACACCTGGAAAGAGAGAGAGGATCTTTTCTGTAACATTTACACAGGTCTTACCAGCTGTTTGCCCCTGATCACAGCCATGTGCACATTCTTTAGTGATCCATCATCGTCTTCAAACACTTCTGCTGACCACAAAGCGCAATTTACATGTGTCCACTCATTTTGGCCAATGTAGAGCAAACGGCCAGCATCCTGTGAAATCAAGAGATTTCTTTTTTCTTTAAAGAATATAATGCCAAAGAAGGTTTTCCTTGGTATTAGCTTTATCTCAGTCAAGGTAGCATCAACAGTAATTCTTTAACTTGGGGATGCACGCAAAGATCAAAAGTCATTTTTCGATGTTTCTGTTTCTACTTCTCACCTTTCTAGATTACCTCTTCCATGGACTGGAAATATTTTACAAACATAGGGAACAAAAACATTAGCAGTACATGGTAAGTTTATGAAAGTGCGCACTGACTTCTTTAAAACCGTATTTCCAAGCCAGTTCTCTTAGCGTGCGTTTCTTTCTTATAAAACCTTTCTTATTGTAAGCTTACTATGGGCCAGGCACTAAATAAAGCTTGATGAACATTATTTCCTCTAATCCTTATAACCCACAGTGGTTACGTATTATCATTATCCTCATTTTAAAGATGAAACTGAGAGTCAGGGAGGTTAAGCTCCTCACCAAGGTCAATAAGTAGGCAGCAGAGTAGAGAAATGAATCCAGGCAGCCTGCCAGGGCTGGGGATCTTAACCACTCTGCTATCCTATGTTAAACACAAGCCTTTAAATATGCAACTTACATATTTTATGGACTCTCATAAAATCTTTTTGAGGAATTTCCTGTAGAAATTATGAGACATCAGCAGGTTAATTGAAGGCAAATCATCTTTTAAATGAAAGAAAAGAAAAAACCCCAAGTGCCACATGCCAGGTGACAAACATTCGTTAAATAAATGGCACCCAGTCATCAAATTTAGACACAAAGGACACACAGTTCATGTGAGCATCTGCTAAGTAGGACCCCTTACACCAAGGTACTTACATTAGCACTGTCATCACCATACATCAAACACAATGCACATTGTCTATTATCCTCGATGCCTGGGGGTGGATTCAGTTCTGGACTATCTTCTCGACTCCTATCAGTACCTTAGAACCCAAAAGACAGCCGGTTAAAATTGGCAATACTACGTCTGATTTCCAGGAAGAAAAAAAAAAAACCCACTTAGGCTTCAATAGCCTGCAGCTTATAAAATAAACACTTTCAAAAAGTGTTCAAAGTTACGTTATCTCGCCATCTGTTACAGCGGTTCTATCGATTTCTTGTTATCGGTCCAAGCTAAGCGAAAACGATGATTGTATTACATTTAAGGATGACCTCGAAATTTCTTTCTAATGTGCAAGTGTATTAAATTTAGATGCACGACGTTGATCATTTGCATCTAGAGAGAAATGGATAATGACTCATTTGGTGCCTTACTCAGAATTGGTGGTGTAGGAGGATGGAGTGGTGTTGGAGAGTCTGGTTCTCCGGGCCCTTTAGGTTTGGGAGCTGGGATGATTTTCTTCATTAAAGGAGGCTGCTCAGTGTGGCTGTTTTCCTCTCGCTCCTGCCACTGAGCATAATTATGGTCAAGTGAAGGTGGAAGCACTGCGTTTGGTAACATCCCACTGCTGAAAACAATTGATTCAACAAGTATTTATTGACCTCCTACGACACACCTAGAACTACACAAAATTATCAAATTCTTGGCATCATCAGGTTACAGCCCCATGCACGAGCCATTCACAGAATGTAAGAACAAGCCACAGATTGTGAAAACGGCCTACATATACAGGACTTTATTATTTAAAAAAATATATCCTCGATACATGACTCTTGGTGAAACTTCCAGAGAGACATGATAACTTTATCAAAGAATCAAAAGGATTTAGTAGAATAAAAATTTTAAGTTAAATATGGAGACTCAAGAGCAGGAGAGAGAGCACCATTTGAACCAAATAAAACAGACCCCGGTTATCACAAGTCCAAATACTGAGCTACATAGATAGCACGTGGATGGTACCTATGCCACAAGTTAAGCCAAATTCCGGAAAACATAACATATAAAGAAAGAAAGAAAATGGGCAACAGACTATAATAAACATTAAGTATCATCTCTAAAGCAGCATCGAAAAGGCATTTCAAATGATTAATTGTTAATATTAAGACCTAGTCTAAAGAAACCTTAATCTAGAAATGTCACAACTCTCAAATTTCTAGCTGATGAGGAGGAAAAAAAAAGGAATACCAAGTTTACTTACTTGCTCGATACTTTATTTGGCTCCCAAAACCTAGACTTTTTGACACTGAACCATGGAAAAACACGTTCCATTTGCTAACAGAAAAATAAACAAACAAACGTTAAGCATGTGAACATCCATTTGGAAACCACACGAAAACTAACCACTTCACACCAGCTTCCCTGTCAATATGAGGATGATTTCAGGCCACTAAGGGAAAGATCCATCCACTCTGGCAACCTCACCAATTTCCTCCCAAAGAATCAGAGGAATTAACTAAACCAAAAGATGTTTTACACACATGGCAAAACAAATCGGAGAAGAGAACAAATCCGCTTTGCTCACAGAGTAATTACCCATAGATGCGCATTAAAAACATGAACTATTAATATCATTCACCCGAATAAAGAAGGACTTGACCATGCTGTTGGCTTTTTTAATTTCTGGCTGTCCTCCATCTGAATTAATGGCTGCTTGAATGATCTTCACGATATCATCACTGAACTCCAACTGTATACAAAAACAAAGTATTAATTACTCAAAAAGCAGTGTGGTCTCAAAACCACTTCCTGTTCCCTCCTAAATCACCCAGCACAGAAATCCAACAGAAAATGGACACCCTACTTTAATGCAGTGTAATTTGTCTTTAGCGGAGGCTTTTTGAATTCAGTTCTCAATTAACTTGCAGCAGCCAAGAGAAGCCAGGCTAATAAAGCAAGTATGCAAATAAATTAGCTGTTATCATGGCAAGTTACCCAAATAGGACCATGATTTTTTACTCAGATTAAAATGAATAAAACAACTGAATAGCAAATGTGGACATGAGATTATAGATGTTCCCATACGTTCTTTTTATCTTAAATTTTGTAATTTTTTAAGTAATCTCTACATCCAATGTCGGGCTTGAACTCACAACCTTGGAGATAAGAGTCGAATGCTCCACTGACTGAGCCAGCTGGATGCCCCATCAACAAATGAATGTCAAATATGGACCATGAGATAACAACCATTCCCATACATCCTTAAAACCATACATTTAAAAGATATCTGTCTATAATAAAGATCCTAGACTGAAAGACACGTTATTCAGACATGATTTCAAAAGGGGCAAACCAATTAACTTCACGTTAGCATGTTCCCACAAAGTTTAAATATAAAAATAATTTTAAGGCAAAAATGATTTTTAGCGAACTCAGATGAAAGCCAAACCAGAGAACCGTTCTGAGACACTACCTCCCTGTCTTCTGAAACACAGAGCTAAGAGAGCTCACATATTTTTAGGTATTTAAATCCACATGACGTTGCTAAATATAATACAAACCATCTTTTAATGCTTACTCCCAAGCCTCATCCCCCAAAGACCCAAAGAAGCTAAAATGGCACTTGGAATGTTGGTAGTTCGTTGGAGAGACATACCACGGATGTGTAACTCCCTTGGTCCATTTTCCTCTTCACTCCTTCCAGATCTAAAGGCTGCTGCTCCTCCTGTTTGCTGACCTCGGTAAGCACCGGCGGGTCAGGCCCTTCCGGGGAGCTGCGGGAAGGTATGCTCTCCTCCGTCTCAGGATTTAAGTCTGGTGGCTTGGCAGCCTGTTGCCAGGAAAGACAGGTTTCTTTTACCTGACACTGAAAATGAGGCACCCGTGTAAATTCTATTAAAATTAATAAAGATAGCACGGAAGGATTCCTATTATTAAACCTAAAGAACGTGAAAATAATCAGAGATTTCTTAAATAACAGAAAAAGTAATCAGAACGAGCCAGTTCTCTAAGACTTTGACCATGAAAGTCTGTGACTTTGAACTTAGAAGCTTTGCCTGATAACTTCCAAACCTCGTATGAAAACATAGACACCGTCCAGTCCCTTCTGAGGAAGACAGAGATTGCAAATATTCCTATCCAAAATGTGAGTTCTATCAAGAGATAAAGCAACAGCCTATCTCTGAGTTCAAGTTATCCGTGTGGTTCTTTCAGCATTTTACCTTGAGTTTCTAATGACTGCTCTACAGATGTATATAGTTCACGACTAAAATAGACAAAAAGTAGTGATTTACAAATTGTGCCCCGAGGAGCCTAGGGATTTCCCAGAGGGAAAGGGTCTCTAGCCACATGACTATCATCTTAGATCAGGCCCTCAATCTCTCTCCTCCCCAGATTGATCTAACTGCCTCCCAACCACTATCCCTGCTTCTAGCCTCAGTCCTCACCAATCCTTCCTCTCTCTTCTAGTCAGAATCATTTTTTCTCTAAAAAAGCAACTCTGATCAGGTTACTCTTGGGTGAAGCTCTTCATTGGTCCCTCTCAGACCCTTCAGAGTAGAAAGTCCAAATTTCTTATCATAACAGCAAAGAAGTTCCCTAGACAAGGTCTTACTCTGGGCTCTAAAGATTTTCTTAAAAAAAAAAACAACACCTTTTTTTTTTTTCCTAATGGTTATTCATTTTTGAGAGAGAGAGAGAGAGACACAACAGGAGTGGGGAGGGGCAGAGAGAAAGGGAGAGGAGACACAGAATCCGAATCAGGCTTCAGGCTCTGAGCTGTCAGCACAGACTCTGACTCGGGGTTTGAACCAGATCACGACCTGAGCTGAAGCTGACCTGGCCACCCAGGCTCCCCGGCCCTGAAGGTTTCCTTAATGGTCGAAAGCCACAACAAGTGACTCTACAAAACTAAATGAAGAATGACGCAAAATAAAATCAGAGCAAATAAACCAACATTCCATCACCGGAGAAAACCCACTTCAGAACAAACTCTTAGGAACCGACATGAGACTCGGGCCTACCTGTCGGTAGCGGAGCAAGTGGCTGGTGGTCCGAGAGTTCAGCAAAGCTGTCAGGACTTGCTTCAGAGAGATCTGTAGCTCTTTTTCAAGGGCCAGTCGCCACTCTGCAGGGTGCCGCTCAGTACAGTTCACACAAGTATAGGCCACGCTTTCTGGCAGATTAGATAGAATCTCATACATCTCATCTGGAAAAACAAAAACCTACGATGCTGAGGTGCTCTGAAGGGTGGCAGACAGGGAGAAGAGGACATTACTCCACTGAATTTAATACAAAGTTGTAGGTTAGGAACAGTAGCAAGACTCTAATATCCCCTAGGAACTGATCCCCACATACTGAGCTCCAAAGGGACGCCAGTAACACTAACCCAGGATTTGGTCACTGGAGGATCGACCGGTTACGGTGCCCACCAAAAGCTAGCAAATGAAGACTGTAAATGTTTATGTTCCTGATAAACATAACTTAACACGACAGTGTTAGAGACCGAAGTTATTTAAGTTATTCTAGAGACCAAGAAGGGAAATTTAAAACGGCTCTAAGTAACAGCATGGCCGTAGTGTTACGTTTACAGATTACTCTGGGGGCTGTAAATGTACCAAGACAGAAGAAAACTGTAATAAAAAAAAAGACTCCAACCTTCTGTACCTGAAAGATTCTCACATTTGGAGTGGACCCAGCGGTCACACTTCCCACACTGCATCATCTTGCTCTCGTAGTCGTCGTCGTCATAGCACTTGTCACACAGAGGGCAGAAGTTCCCTGTGAGCAAAGCACGCGGTTCAGCGGGGCTCTGGGCCCCGTGCCGGCACCTCTGAGGCTGGGGCTTCTCTCTGCCGGAACTCCTTAACAACGCCAGCACAGATCTACGATGGGATGCTCACACATCTGTGCGGCGTCAAGATCATTCTGAGCTCTTAGAACATACCACTAATTCCACTTGGACTCCTTTTCTTTTGGAGTAGCCTCCACATCTAACGTGGAGCTTGACCTCACGTCCCTGAGATCGAGAGTCACATGCTCTATGGACTGAGCCAGCCAGGCACCCTTATTTAGACTCATTTTTAAAGGTCGTGGGGTAGAGTCTACAGACGACACAATAAAAAAAGAACGAAAGAGAGAATTTTCTCTCTTGAACATGCCAAAGAAATGTCTATATTTTTTAAAAAAGGTGAGGATATGGGTGTAAAATAACACAGTTAATTTACACCTCCTTATTCCTAGTGATTTAAGTTAGAGCTTAGAGCAGCACTTTGAAAAGTTCAGCACAACATACAACCTTCATCAATTTGTTTTATCCATAATATCCTCTATCATTCTTTTTTTTTTTTTTTTTAAACTTTTTTTTCAACGTTTATTTATTTTTGGGACAGAGAGAGACAGAGCATGAACAGGGGAGGGGCAGAGAGAGAGGGAGACACAGAATCGGAAACAGGCTCCAGGCTCTGAGCCATCAGCCCAGAGCCCGACGCGGGGCTCGAACTCCCGGACCGCGAGATCGTGACCTGGCTGAAGTCGGACGCTTAACCGACTGCGCCACCCAGGCGCCCCACCTCTATCATTCTTAATAGACTTAACATTGATTTGCTTATATTAGTAACTTGCTTATATTAGTATAACTTCCAATAGTAAACTTTGTATCATTATTATCCTCCATCAGCAACACGAGTTTAATGTATTAGTTACTAATTTTTTTCTAGCATATCTATGAAAATAAAATGTTTGACTCAATACCACCTAAAATCACTTCTGAAACAATGAAATGTCTATGTACCTTACTTTCGGAAATAATGGCTCAGAGCATTTCTTTGTGGTTAGTTATTACAACAAGTCCCCTTAATTCTTCCCATATAAGCTAACAAAATATTTCTAGTTGCTGTAATACTTTGCGTGAAGAAAAGAACAAGGCCAGGAATTTAGGAAATGGTCTAAATGGTACCCTTGACAAAATGTGCCAGACTTTCTACTTCACTTCCCTGGAGTGTTCGGTTCACCTCCAGAACAACCAAATATAACCCCTGAAAGTTGATAAAACTGGCTTTTTTGATGTACCTTTAGCAAAGAGTTTGGCACAGTCGTGGCACAGTGAAAAATCATGAGACCACTGTGCGTCCCATCCTTTGCCTGGAGTCGTGGATCCACAGCTCTTGCAACGAACACACTTGGTGCAGATCTGGAAAAGAAAAGAAATTCAACAGGAATTTATTTTTAGTATCTCGTCTCATTTAAAAAGGTCTCGGATGCAATCAGTTTCCAGAGTGGACTTCTTCCCTGGGATGGCTTTCCTTAATAATGAGACCAAAACATTGTTACAATGACATCCTTGAGCAAGGCTCTCCCTGTTACAAGGTGCAGGAGCCCCAGAGCTCCATGCCAGTTCGCTCTGAAACAGCACGATGTGTGCACTCACCCAAACTTTCTTTTTCTTTGTGGGTTTGGTGGGGTAGTTTGGTCCCAGGCACTCAGGGTGATAGCTGTTTCGGCACTTATTACACTCCAGCAGCTGCTGTAGGAAATATAAAGGCAGAGGATGAATAGGTACCAACTTCCAGGTATAAAGTGAGTAGGTCATAGACACGGAAAGCGCAGTGTAGAGAATATAGTCACTAGGACTGTAACGGTGTCGTGCGTTGGCAGATGGCGACGGCGCTTCTCACGGTGGGCACTGTGTAATGTACAGAAGTGCTGAATCACTAAGCTGCACACCAAAAACTAACATAATATTGTATGTCACTTATAATAAAAAAGAAAATTTAAAGGCAAAGGTGGATATCGCATCAATTCGCTTGAAACACCTATGACTCAGTGTCCCTTTCATATTTATCTGCAACTAAAGTATAGCACATCATGATAACAGTTTAAATTTTCTCACGAATTATTTATTCTCAGTGAAAGCATGCGGATTTAGGTCCTGCGAAAGGTCCTCGGTGATGAATGTTCTTATCGGGTAGATTTGATTTACTTTGGGGGATTTTACCTAATGACAATGTTTTCTCCTATATGCCCCAAATTAAAACACAAAAATAGGCAATGAATTATACCTAAATAGTCACGCTAGACTAAGCCAACAAAGAAAAAATATAGGTACAAAACCCAAAAACAAACGGCAGAGATGGAGAGAGGGGGTAATCCCCTAAAGAGTTCTATCACTTAGTTTTATACCTTTGTAGCCTGGTGCTGCCTTCCACAGACATGACAGAACTTGCAGCGACGACAACACCAATTTTCCAGCTGGTCCTCCAGAGGGCGCTCGTTCTCTTCTAAACAAAACTTGTGGAAGGGCTCACAACAGACTTGGCAATACACAAACTAGGGTAGATGGGAACATAGAAGTTGTCAAATAACATGAAGAAATAGCAACCAAATCCTATCTATATACTTCAGGCTACAGGAGCCCAACATGTTTTATTCAACATATAATCATTCAGCAATGATTATGTAAAAAAAAAAAAAAAAAAGTCCAATATTAGGCATTGCAGGTGATTCAGGGGACTAAAGTAATAACAGTAGAATTAAAAAAATAACTATATAGGGGCACCTGGGTGGCTTGGTCGGTTAAGTGTCCGACTTTGGCTCAGGTCATGATCTCGCGGCTGGTAAGTTCGAGCCCTGCCTCGGGCTCTGTGCTGACAGCATGGAACCTCGACCCTGCTTCAGTTTCTGGGTCTCCCTTTCTCTCTGCCCCTCCCCCACTCATGGTCTGTCTCTGTCTCAAAAATAAATAAACATTAAAAAATATTTTTAAAGTAACTATATAGATATGTATTTTTTTATATATATAATAAATACATTCCCAGATTTAACAGAATGTGGCTAAGTGCCATAAACAAGCTACAAGAGCTATGGGAAGGGGGAAATGGGGAGATTTTGTGTGTTTGCAGTGGAGAGGCAGAAAGAGAGAGAATTCCAAGCAGGATCTGTGCTGTCAGTGCAGAGCCCAACGCAGGGCTCGAACCCATGAACCAGGACTTGAACCCATGAACTGTGACATCATAACCTGAGTCAAAAGGAAGAGTCAGACACTGAACTGACGGAGCCACCCAGGTACCCTGGGAAGGTTTTAAAGGTTTCCGACAATACACTAAACTAAAGACAGTTGTAAGCTCTGGTTTATCCTTTCCATCTGTAATTTTAAAATGATATTTTCATATGGGCATTTTTAAAAATTTTGAGTAAGAATTTTATTTTGCTGGGGCACCTGCATGGCTCAGTTGGTTAAGCATCCAACTCTTGATTTCGGCTTACGTCATGATCTCACTGTTCATCAGTTCAGGCCCTACATGGGGCCTGATACTGACAGAGTGGAGTCTGCTTGGGATTCTCTTTGCCCCTCCCTGCTTATGCTCCCCCCTGCCTCAAAATAAATAAATAAACTTAAAAAAAAAAAAAAAAAGAATTTTGCCATAACAGAATTATTGGGGCAACTGGTCAAGTCTAAATGAGGTCTATAGATTAGGTTAACAGTAATATACCAGTGTTACTTTCCTGACTTTGATAACTATACTGTGATTACATGAGAATGTCCTTGGTTTTAGGAAATACACACCAAATATGCAGACGTAAAAGGACACGTCTGCAACTTACTCCCAAAGTTTCAGAAAAAAATGTGTCTGCATATAAAATGTGTATACATATTTAACTTCTCACTTTGTAAAATACGGACACACAAAGAGAAAAGGATAAAGCAAATAAAAATATTGACATTTGAGGGGCACCTGGGTGGCTCAGTCAGTTAAGTTTCCAACCCTTGGTTTCGGCTTAGGTCATGATCTCACAGTTGGTGAGTTTGAGCCCCACGTCAAGCTCTATGTTGGTGGTGCGGAGCCTGCTTTGGATTCTCTCCCTCTCTCCCTCTCCCTCTCCCTCTCTCTTTCTCTCTCTCTCTCTCTGCCCTTCCCCTGCTGGCTCTCTCTCTTTCTCAAAATAAATAAACTTAAAAAATTAACATTTGGGAAATCTGGGTGAAGGATATATGGGAATTCTTTGTACTCTAACTTTTCTGCAAATCTGAAATAACATCACCATAAAAAGATTTTTAAAATTCAAATGCCAGAATTCATTAGGCACTGGTAATGTTTTAGGAGTGCAATGCAGGCAGTGGGCTATTCCTTTTCTAATTCAGTTTTTTGGAATCCTGTGGGATTGCTGTGCATAACTACACAATTTAAATTAAAGCAATTATAGTCTGAAAAAAATCGTTTTATCATAGAAGTTGAAGGACTGGTGCTACAAGTTATTCATGTGGATAGCATATGTATGGATGCAAAGTATAAAGATTACATACAAGAGATACAGCGGACCCTTGATGTTATAGACTGAATATTCTTCGCTTGCTCTTAGCCAAAAGGCGGAGAATCAATTATAGACTGGATATTCTTTTTTTTTTTTTAATGTTTTAATGTTTTTTTATTTTTGAGAGAGAGACAAGGACAGAGGAAGGGCAGAGAGATGGAGACACAGAATCTAAAGAAGGCTCCAGGCTCTGAGCTGTCAGCACAGAGCCTGACGTGGAGCTCGAACCCATGAGCTGTGAGATCATGACCTGAGCCAAAGTCGGACACTTAACTGACTGAGCCACCCAGGCGCCCCTACACTGAATATTCTTAATCTCAATAGTATCTAAAGCAACCCCACCACTTAGAACAATATTATAGTTCACGATAGGCACTAATAGATTTGCTTAATGAATGAACACCAGACAATAATGTATAATTTAACATAGCAAGTGGGCAGGGCTGAATCTCTTAGCTAGTGAATGAGTCTCACGGACTGCTCAATATCCACATTACAATCTGGGTTTGGAATTTCGTTATGATACTAAAATACATATGTGATAAAGTAATAAGCGAAGGAGGCATTCTGGAATTGAGGATTGTATGAATGACAAACTTCTGCTTTCTATTTAAATTGTGTTTTTCTTCCTCTCTTACTGTAAAGGTGGCAGATACTCACTGCAAAAGATTCAAAAGGATAAAGAAAAATAAAGAGAAAACAAGTCAACCATTACCCAACCACACTTTTAAGATTTTGATGTAAATCCTTCCACAACTCTTTCTGAATATATTTTTA
Organism: Prionailurus bengalensis; assembly: GCF_016509475.1. Classification (NCBI taxonomy): domain Eukaryota; kingdom Metazoa; phylum Chordata; class Mammalia; order Carnivora; family Felidae; genus Prionailurus; species Prionailurus bengalensis. Next base: position 16,135,083 of record NC_057346.1, on the reverse strand, counting down.
AAACAATGTCCAAACCAAAATGGGATCACGCTTTACATACTACTTTGTAACCTGCTATTTTAACTCAGTGACGTGTCAAGGACACCTTTCCATGTCAATATCAATCTGTATTATTATGTAGGACTTCATACTTGCCCTTATATGCATGTCCTATGATTATTTTAACCAAGCCCCCGCTCTTTACTGACCAACTTTTGGCTGTTTCCTATTTTTGATTACTATAAAGGGTACTGAAATAAAGTCTTGTATTTATTACATATATAGAGAAAGGTTTATTATATACATGTACGTGTACAATACATGTATATATTATGTACATGTATGTTTATATACACGTGTGTGTATTGTACATGCACATATGTATGTACACATATACCTATTTGCTGATCTAATTATAGCCTTAAGATAAATGCCTGGAGTACCATTGTTGGGTTAGACAGTATGCTCATTTTAAAGACAAATACGTATTTCGGAACAATCTGCTCAGAAAGAAAGACTGTAACATTTAGATTTCCACCAGCGGAAAGTCCCTATTTCCAAATCTTTTTTTCCCACGTGATTTTTTTTTTTAAGATTTTATTTTTAAGTAATCTCTACACCCAACCTGGGGCTAACACGCAACACAAGCTCAAGAGTCACATGCTCCACCAACTGAGGCAATCAGGTGTCCCTTCCCACATGATCTTTTTCATGCTTAATGTCCAATTTTTGTTCATCAGAGGGCTCTAGGACACCTCCCACTATGTTTATTTCTCATTTTGTGAATTACATATTTCTGTCCTTAGCCTTTTCTTTTAGTGGGTGTTGTTCCTTTTTCTTATTAGTTGCCAAGAGCTCTTTATAGACAAGGGGTTTTTGATATTCAATATAAGATAGCCATATCTTTCTCTAGAAGAGCACTGTAACAGTTTTTCCATGTTTGGACATGTAGCAGAAATATCAGAACTCTAATAAAAAGAGTGAATTTAAGAGATGAGACCATTAAACTTTTCACACTCAACACTTTTGCTACTCTACTAAGAGGCAGATTCCTTCATACAACCTCTACAAAATCTTCAAAAATACTTCGGTGGCTGGTTTCAAGAGGAGATACCAGGGCACCTAGAGGCCTCCTGTGGAGCATGCGACTCTTGATCTCGGGGTTGTGAGTTTGAGCCCCACGTTGGGCAGGGAGATTACTTTAAAAATTAAATAAAATTAAAGAGGGGGTAAGCACCTGGTACACGCCAACGAAACAGAATAAATGATTCTTTCATTACAGCAAAATAATCTACCATTCAACTTTCTGGGGTACCAAGAAGCAGGATTTCTTACCTCTACATGCCCACTACTGGCACAGAGAAAGCAAACCACTCTGGGGGTTATAGGAACAGAGGTCAGGATTCCTAAGCCTCCCATCTCCCATACATTTTCTGCTTCACAATCCTCCTGCAGAGAGAGAGACACAGGTCATTTATGAAAGTGTTACAATGACACCGCTTTGGAACGAAAGTGAGGATGGAAAGCCTAGAACCAGAGTGACAGCATAGTGTCCAGAATACTTCACTTCAGTGGGTTTGAAAAGAACTGCTGCTTTACAAAATTAGAATCTCAGACACACACGCTGTTAAAAGATACCCTGGGACTGACTTTTCCTTAAAGTTTTGCTGATTCAAGCCATCATCGTGGTTCGATAATTCCTATGTGAATGAATTCTTTCCTCAGACACTGTTCTCATCCAAATGCACTTTTATTGCTCAGGATGGTCAGGAGTGCGTCAATGCCTGTGTTCTTTAGCCAGCTCACAAACAGTGGTGTCTCTCACCCCTGAACCCACCTTCTGATGGTAGTTCTTACTCCCTGACTTGGTGTCGAGTTGCCTTTCTTTCAATACCTTGGGTTAACATTTTTTTTTTTTTTTTAATATTTATTCATTTTTGAGAGACAGAGAGAGACAGCGTGTGAGCGGGGGAGGGGCAGAGAGAGAGGGAGACACAGAATCCAAAGCAGGCTGCAGGCTCCAGGCTCCGAGCTGTCAGCGCAGAGCCAGACGCGGGGCCCAAACCCATGAACTCAGATCACGACCCAAGCCGAAGTCGGACACTTAACCGACTGAGCCACCCAGGCACCCCTGGTTAACATCATTTTTCTGATTTAAAGTCCATGACGCTTGATACACTACATGCTCACGAAAACACCTTTACCTTAAAGTCCACTCTGATCCTGTGGACTCCATCTGCTGGGATTTTTTGCTTCGAACTATTGCCATTGGAGAGAGTGCTGAGGATGTTCAAAGTGCCTGTGTTCTCCTGCTTACTGACTGGAGGTGGCTTTTCCTACAGAGACAGAAGATGGATGAAGAACAAAACCACACCCTATTTGCCTTTGCCTTTGTAACAGATAACGCAAACGACAAGTCTAACAGATCTACAAAACACATCTCCACGGAAGTACCCTACAGACACAGAGAGTCAATCTTCAGATTCTTTTCTCCAGAAAGGCATTTTACATATGTATTACAACCCGAGAAGAAGAATTCCAGGACTCTCCCCTGTGGGTTCTTGTCTTGCTTCTTCGTGGTCCGTGACGCCGGCCGAGGTTGTTGGCACAATGAAACGGATGTGACAGCACGGGAGCAGTTTATTCTGCCATTTTTCTAGATCTTTGAGCTGCACATCAAATGTGGGGCCGATCGCTCCACTCCTGCTTAACCCGCCTGGGATGCTCACAGAAGCGTTCCCAGCTCTGCGATCATCAATGATTTCAATTTGTCAGTATGACCATGCTTGATTATCACTACAGTCAGAAGCCAGACAAGGACCTTGGAGTAAGGCCTCCTAAGACCCTGGCATCTGCCCCTCTTTGGCATTGCTGATACTCTTGAGAGTATCAACCAGGAAGTTCACACACGCCATTATGATGGCACAGAGAGACAGCAGAGAGAGCCAGAAGATTCTTGAAGACCCGTCTCTCTCCCTATAACTATAACAGCGTGGACACAGGGAAGGGTGATAGTTATAGACAAATGTCACTAAAGGAGGCTGAAGGCAAAAACAATTACCCTAAAGTGGCCTGCGACATAAGCCTAAGCATAGAAAGGCACAAAGAAGGGGAAAGAAACAAAAATCAAAACGAGTGAAAGCCTAAACCTGAAGTTTGTCAATTTTAAGAAAGTCCACTGCCATCTTCCTAGAAGCAGATACGCGGTTTCATTCACGCAATCACGTAAATGCCAAGGACAAGACTATTGCCTTACAGGATGGAACGCATCCCCGAGCAATGGCAGAGAAACGAATCTCTCCTCACCTTTTCTTTTGGTTTTTGTTTTACAGGAATACTTGGTCGAGGAGCCACTTTTTTCTGCTTGCTTTGCTCTGGACCTGAAGAATTCAACATAAATTACAGTCAGTGCTAAATAGCAACGACCACTTTTAGGGCTTACTGGCCTGTGAGGAAAGGGGCATTAGAAAACACAGGAAACTATTGAAACTCTGGGCTTTAAATAGGAAATGAAGACAATACCTCCGACTTAACTGGGTTTTTTTTTGCTTCTATTTCTCTATTATTCTGTAAACAGGTTAAAAGAGAGCTAATTTTTCTGAATTAAAGGCTTAAAAATATACACGTCAGGTTTCCACATGCTGTTTAAGAAAGACAGAGGTGTTCTTCTGGTTCAGCTATTCCTCCTTGCCTTCCCCACTCACCTGATTCTGGTGGTGGAGGCTGCTTTTTCTTGGGCTCGCTAGGAGTGGTCTTGGGAACTTCTTTTCTCGGCGGTGCTGTGCTTGGTGGCTGTGGGGGGGTGACTGGAGGCGGCTGGGAGACCTGCTTGCTGGACTTCCTGGAAGTCGGGGTGGTAACTTGTTTGGATTCAGGTCCTGGGGCAGAGGCGTTCCCTTCTTCACTCTTTTCCTCGACGGGCTTTCGAGGGGGTGGTTCACTATTGCTTTTCTTGGGGGCAGGGTCCTCTCTTGCTGCCGGGGTAGGCTTCTGACTACAGTCCACCACATTCTTCACAGCACTGCTCTCTTTGCTCTCTTTCTTTTCACTGGTCTTAGACTTCTTCTCTTTCTTTTTCACAGCTAGGAGGAAACACAAGAGTATAAGTGAGAAGAATTTTACTTCAGACAGAAGTAGAGGAATGTAACATAATCTTATTCTCAGTTTCCTGCAGCTGAAGTCGACGCTGGAAGGCTCGTGCTGGTCAGGTGAAATAGGGGCACTTTTGTTGCTCTAGGAAATGGCATGCACTGTAATTTTTACGGGAATTAAATTTTTTTTTTCTTATTATGGCAAATTTCAAGGTAAAGGAAATAATAAAATGAACCCTCATGTAACTACCATCCAGCTTCCACAAACACCAACTTGCTGGGAAAGAGCGGTACTTAAACAACAACAACAACAAATTAGCATTCTCTTTACGCTAGATGCACATGATTGTATGGCATTAAAGCAGGAAGCATTTGGGGAAGATCTTTCTACAACACTACCTTTTGCTTGCTTCTGAAGGTAGGCTTTGGAAGGCATCCATTGTAGATTCTGACATTTTCTCATCCTAGGATGACAAGGGATATCATAAAGTAAACTACATTTAGAAGAAGAGCAGTTGAAACAAGTGTCAATTGGCCTGCGAGAATCAGTGAACCTTTCTTCAGGTTCATTTTGAGAGTTGAAAAAAGGCACTGTTGATTACTCAGATTCAATCCGAGCCTTTGAATGCTTCAATCAGCAATTTTACCTACCTGTAGGCTCTAAAAGGAGCAAGTATCAAATTATTTTTGAAACGGACTCAAATTTCTTATAACCTAGTACTGACCAGCACCACACACAAAATGATCAGCTGGTATTTCTTGTAGTCAGATCGGTTCTGCTCCCTTAGGAGATTAATATTCATATAGTAATCTAAATACAAATGGACTGAAATTAACCAACAAGTCCTCTGAGACTACAATGCTATAGGTCTATCTCAGGGCTTTGTATATTTTCCACCCCTCGACTTAGTGAAACTGAAACTGAATTTGAAGTCTAAATCCATGTCAACCCCTAAATTATAGTGCAGGTTTATCTTGCAGTCACGTACCTTTCTGCTGATCAGTGAATTATCTCACTTCTTTCCACTAATTGGACGGAGGCAAGATTCCTGCTTAAGGACAGACTAAACCAAAGCACCGAACTACTTACGGTCTCCTAGACACTGTCTCCCCTGAAGTACTTTCTCCCAACCACGTTTTCTATAAATCACTTTCGTGCTGCCATTCATTCAGCAAATACCTACTGCTAACATCTCCTCCTTGTCTGGGCACTATACTCCTTATGCTCAGCCACCAACATTTCTGTCTGTGCAAATGTCTCGATTCGCTTCAAACAAATTATCCCAGAGAGCAGAAAGTGCATCCGTAAGCTGACTAAAACAAGGGGGAAAAGATCGAGTAATCGAAACTTTCAGATCAAAAATTCCATGTGAATGAAAATATTCCAGGAGTTAGAAAGCCAAGAGTTTTATACTAACATATCACCACAATTTCCTGAATGCCGTGGTTTCAGTTGACCTGAAAATTTATACAGATAATATTATAATATATATGTAAACTATATATAAATGATAGATCGAGTATATGTAAATATTACATATATATGTGACCTATATATAATTTATACAATATATAAAATATAAACATATAATTTATCAGGTTTTTTTTCTTTTCTCTTCTTTTTTTAAGTAGGCTCCACACCCAGCGTGGAGCCCAATACAGGGCTTGAACTCATGGCCCTGAGATCACGACCCAAGCTGAGATCAAAAGTCGGACGCTTAACCGACAGAGCGGCCCAGGTGCCCCATAAATTTGTCAGCCCGTGTGGCTATTTAAATTTAATTAACATGAAATGCAATTAAGTATGTAGTTCCTGAGTTATACTAACCACACTTCAAGGGTTTTACAGCCACGTTTGGCTAATGGCTACCATACTGAACTAAGCCGAGAACATTCCTACTGCAGCGGGACATTCTCCTGGACAGCATTGCCCCAGACTGGGTCTTATGGAAGGGCAGCCCAAACCTAGCCACGTCACAAAATCCAACTGGGCAACTTAACCTTGCACCTCAAGGGGACTCATTACCACCACATTCAGTTTTCTGCTGCGTCCCTGCCACAAACCAGGCATAAACACACAACCTTCACGGCTGAGAGGCCACCGCCTCCGAGTAAGACCCCCACTCACTTGCAGCACTGCTTCTTTATATTTCGGCCACCAAACTTGGGCTTGTCTAAGCAATTAGTACAAACACCACAGTCCTCAGGCACCTGGCAGCCGGGACACTGCCCACACCGCCTGGACCGTCGTCCTTTCTTTACTGGAGGTTCCTGAGGCGCCTTGTTTCTGGTAACGGGTTTAATTGGTTTGATGGGTGGAGCAAGAGGTTCAGCGTCTTCTGAGCCAGCAATTGATGACTTGTCTGTTAAAGAAACGGGGCGTTAGTTATCAGGGAGTATCTAGTTCCTTCTTGGGAGCAGAGTGGGGGGTCCTCAAAATCCACAGATGTTATTATATACACGCGAGCCTCATTTTAATTGGGACTCCAAAAATGAAATGTGTCATAATAAAAATATCCCATCATAGATCATTCTTTAAATGTTTAAAAATGTCTATACCTTACAGCTTGATGAAAGCAGAAATCCAAACACTGAGAACACAACACAGTCTAACTTAAATATGAACTGAGTGCTTCCTAAGATTCTCTAAACCTCTACATTTTATATGAGCAGTCACCCAGCATCTAAATGCGACCATGAGAATGTACCTCAGACCTCCAACCACGGGGCATGTAACTAAGTGACCAAGGGCCCCAACTGCTGTGCTCTGAAATCCAGTGCATCACAGAGGCCACACTTACCATGAGGGTCTCTCTTAGGTAGTGACCGAGCATGGCAGGGACACTGAGGCGGGCTGGTCCTGGGAGACACATAACTACTCTGACAGTCCACTTCTGCCCAAGGACTCCTCGACAGCCTTGCCAAACTCTCTGGGAAAACAGTCTGGGAAGATTCTGTCCAACCCTCCTCCCCTTTCTTTCTCTTTCATAGGGATCAGACTTGCAAAGCGGTCTGATGGTTCCCCCAGCCTTCCCCAGCTCCCTCCCCATTTGTTCTCTCGGGCCATTTTCTCTAGTATAATCCTTACCCACTGAATGCACCCTTGCCATTTGTTTTTTGGAGAAACCCAGACTAACACATAATGCTACGAAGAGCCTACTAGGCGTCCCCAGAATGATCAGCAAACAAATCAAATGTCTGCTTAGACTCTGAGGCTGGCATTCCCTGACCTACCGTCATTCCCCATGGAAGACAAAATCTTTTCTCGTTCTTCCCATGGTAAGGCACTCAGGGTGGGCATGTCATCAGGAAACACAGCTCGTTTTCGGCCAAGGGCAACAGCAGCTCTTCTGCAGACATGTTTAATGCGGGGTCCTCGCACAGAGGTCTCTGATGAATCGCTCTCTTGACCCTGAGTAAGAGGCATGTCAAAACAAACAACAAGCAAGCACACATGTTGAAAATGTAATTAACTGAAGCCAAGGTAGACTCGTTTTGCTTATTACAATCTAAAATCAACACATACAACCCTAGTTATTCCCAGCTGATAAGCCATGACAATCTGCAGAAATCGACTACTTCCGTATCCTAAAACTGGCAGCAAAAAAAAGGGGGGTGGGGCTTTAAAAAACAAAAAGCCAAAAAACCCCAGGAACTAGGCATGCCTGGGTGGCTCAGTTGGTTAAGCGTCCGACTCTTGATTTCAGCTCAGGTCATGATCTCAGTTTGTGAGATCGAGCCGAGTCAGGCTCTGAGCTGACAGCACAGAGTCTGCTTGGAAGTCCCTCTCTCTCCTCTCCCTCTGCCCCTCCCCTGCTCATGCTTTCTC